>NC_056003.1:97762201-98074765 GCF_018446385.1 Zingiber officinale | reverse complement strand
TCTTGCACCGGAGGTGGACGGATCACCGGAGTAGATGAAGATGATGCCTCTAGAGTTTACCCAAGAGAGGAAACATTCTCCCAAGCAGGGGGACGAAGTCCTCCGGCCCAAGCCCCTTGGTTTGATGGAATGAATCGCCTTTTATAGCCACTGGGGTCGGTTGCTCGCCACTGGCCATGCCGCTGGGCACAACTGCCCATGGCGAGGCGTTGCTGTTGGATCTAAAGCACTAGAGGGCATGGGGGGGGGGGGTGAATAGCGCTCGTGGCTTTCACTTTTGTTTCGAAAAACTCAAAGTAAAAAAGCAACGGAAATAATAAACAAACAAACACACGAACTCCAAGATTTACTTGATTTGGAGCATGGGACAACTCCTACTCCAAGGCCCACACTCGTTGAGCATTTACTTTGAGCAATCACTATAAGCACGGGAATATTACAGTTTGAAATACAATTAAAGTAGTAATAACGTATATATCGACAACAGAAAATAATAAGTTTGAAGCTCCTGGTCGTCGGGGTCTTGCTATAGCTTTTCTGGATCGTCTTTTGAGTAGCACGGAGAAGACAGATTATGATTTCGTTGTTGTTTTTTTGCTGCTGCTCAAATATGCCTTATAAAGCCCGTTTAGGATGTCTCCAACACCATGGAGGGCACCCTCATCCGCACCAAATCCACAGCGTGGATGAGCTCTGATCACTTCGTAGCTTATCCGCCTGAGGGCGCCTCCAACCTCATGGAGGGCACCCTCCACCTATGTCCAGGGCGCCCTCTAGCTCCATGAGGGCACCCTCTGTTTAGCGTTCAGGGTACCCTCAAGCTCCATGAGGGCGCCCTCTGCCCTGCTGCACGAAGGTCATCAACCAGTGACCTGAGGTGCCTCCAAGCTCCATAGAGGGCGCTTCAGGACTATTCATCCGAGGCTTTTGCTGCTTTTTCACCCCCTGTAAGATGGGTTAGTCCAAAATACAAAACACATCCTGCAAGACAGAGTTTAACACAATAAAATAAGTTAAACATAATATTTTGACAGTCATCGGACTATCCGATTCTGACTTCGGATTTCCAACCGAAAACTCTAGGTCGAACCGATGCCTACTGTTCCCTCACCGGGGAACGCGTCCTCACCTACTCAACTCAGGAGAATTTACCTATTTCTAGTTGATCCTCCAAACTAACTGTACTTTTGCTCAGTGCTCGAAGCTCCAAGACTTTCCGCTGGACGTCCGCTCCACGACCCGCCCAGTCTTTCACCTGGTCCGTGACACCAGGACTTTCCACCTATAGTCCTCGACTCTAGGACTTTTACCTGAAGCCCTTGACTAGCCAAGACTTTCTGCTTAGGGTTACCACCTCCTAGGACCTAGGGTTATCATCCCCTAGGGTTTTCCACCTGTCTAACTGCAGCTAGGATTTTTGCCTAAGTACAATTAAGACTTTCCTACAATCTCATTTAACTTGTTAGATAACAAAACAACTTAACTTTGGACCCTTTGACATAATCAAAACACATGTTCGACTGTCGGATGCTTCTCGCACCAATAATTACATGCTCAGATCCCATGGCCACAATTCGTGATGCTGGCCACGGTCACTTATGGCCGTGGCACTGACCACAGCCGTCGGTGGTGCCGACCACGACCGCCCGTGGCCTGGCGGCAAAGCCTGCCACAGGTAGTGGCACTGACCATGATTACCTATGGTAGGGCAGGGCTTCTTTCCTTAGTCTTTTTTGCTCCCCATTTCACGCTAATCTTCTCTCTTGTCATTCAAAATAAACGATAGTAATATCTAGGAATAGTAAAATATGAAAATGAAGCATGAAACCAAGTTATATCAAATTATGCACGTAAAAGTTGGTCGAATGTATTACAAAAATATGATGAAAACCCTATATACTTCACACTTATCATCTGTCACCGAGTACTAACTTTACTATGCCTGTGGCTCGAGCTTGACTTGAGTTTGGTTCGTTAGATGTCTTCGAGCTCTTAATTCAAGTTTGTTTGATTGTTTGAACTTTTAAATTTTAAACTTATTTGATTGATTATTGAGCCTGATAATATCAACTTGTTTGTTCATTTTGAAACTTTTATTTATTTATTTAGTATGTTGATAAAAGTTAGATTGATGAACACTATTCACAAATACTATTTATGAACGATGTTCATGAACACTGCTCATGAATATTAATGAGTTGAACACATATGTATTCAAGTTTATTTGTTTAGTTTAATAGGTTGTTCAAGCTTTTTCATTTAATTGATCTTGTATGTATTAAATGAATATAAACAAGCTCTTACCAAGTCGAATACCAAGCTTATTCATGTGCATTCAATTCATTTATAGCTGGTTTTGTTACTGCAATAATTGAGTTTCCACAGTTGTAGCAGTTACGATTTTGTAACTAGTACAACGTGTATATTGAGTAAATTTTGACTCAGATTGAATCATGGGACATACAATATATCAAATTGAAGCTCTTTCAAAGTAATAACTTGTAGTTATAGTAGTCACAATTTCATAGCCGCTACAACATGTATACTAGGTAAACTTTAAGGTACCATAACTTTTGATTTAGATTAAACCACATGACATACAATATATCAAATAGAAATTCATTCAAATCTTTAATTTGATATATTGTGCATCATGTGGTTCAATCTAAATCAAAATTCATAACATCTTAAAGTTGAATTTGTAGTTGTAACAACTATGGTTTCATAGCTGTTGCAATGCCCATGATGGATAAATTTTAAAAGGTCATAACTTTTGACTCGAGTTGAACTATGGGACACACAATATATCTGATTGAAGATCATTTGATATATTGTATATTTTATAGTTCAATCTCAGTCAAAAGTTATAACTTTATAACGTTGAACTTGTAATTGTAGTAGGTATGGTTTTGTAGCTTCAACAACTGAGATGTTGCACCGTTATAACAGCTACGAAACCATACCTACTATAATTGTGTACCCGACAATTATTGTGACAAGAGTGCACGTGTCAAAAACATGTAATATGTCAGAGGTATTTGTGTCATTTTATAGGAATGAGACGTCGCTTTGATAAAAAATTAAAGTGGGGTGACCCTTTAATAATTCAATAAAAAAGGAGTGCTCTCTTGAATTTTGCCCATTTTATTTATTTCTTATATATTAACCACTCATTCTATATATAAAAAAACATTAAGTCCACACATTGAAAAGATCATTAGAATTTGCTCATACTTCCCAAATACCTTGATTAGTCATCCAAGTGCATTCATGTTTCCAAAGACTAAACTTCTATATAGACATTGATACGGCGAGTAAGGTAAGACCACTACAAGAAAATTCTCATTCAACAACACTCAAACGACAATGATTTTATGCTAAATCATTGTTTTTTTTTTCCTTTTAACAGCGGTTTTAACAAAAACCGTTGTCTTTTAGAATTTTTTTTTTGGCTTACAACAACAGCTTTTAAAAATCGTTGTCTATTTATGTTTTTTTGGGGCTACGAATGATTTTTAAAGGCTACAACAACAGTTTTTGAAAACTGTTGTCTATGTGCGTTTTTTTTGGATTATGACAACGGTTTTTGAAAATCGTTGTCTATTAAGTGTTGTTGACTACCGTTGTTTTTTTTTTTCATTCGCCATTTTTCCCCTTCGCCATTTTTTTCTGTTGCATTTTTTCTTTCCCTCTCCTCAATTTTTTTTGTCACCTCATTCTCGCCTTTACCTTCTCAATCCCTAAGCATTTCCGTCCAACCTATGGTCTCTTCACCTACTCCATGTTTTTCTTTCTCCTTTCCTCTCCAAGCCCTAAACCCGCCGCCCCTTCTCCTTTCCTCTCGAAGCCCTAAACTCGTCGCCCCTTCTCCGTTCCTTTCCAAGTCGCGCCACCGTCGTCCTAGACAACCAGAAATAGGTCAAGAGGTTGAAACAAGTTCACGAAGTTGAGTTAGCACTCGGGGAGCAGCACAAGTAGCAGAGATAAACAACACAAGTTCACGAAGTTGGCGCTGGCCACGGTCTCCTGTGGCCTAGCAGCAGAGCCTGCCATGGACAGTGGCACTGACCATGATTGCTCGTGGTAGGGCAAGACTCCTTTCCTTAGCCTTTTTGCTCCCCATTTCATGCTAATCTTCGCTTCTATCATCCAAAATAAATAAGAACATTATCTAGGAATAATAAAATATAAAAATGAAGCATGGAACCAAGTTATATCAAATTATGCATGTAAAAGTTGGTCGAATGTAGTGCAAAAATACGGTGAAAATCCTATATACTTTACACTTATCATCTGTCACCGAGTACTAACCTTACTATGCCTGTGGCTCAAGCTTGACTTGAGTTTGTTTCGTTAGATGCCTTTGAGCTCTTAATTCAAGTTTGTTTGATTGTTTGAACTTTTACATTTTAAGCTTGTTTGATTGAGTATTGAGCCTGATAATATCAACTTGTTTGTTCATTTTGAAACTTTTATTTATTTATTTAGTATGTTGATAAAAGTTAGATTAATGAACATTATTCACAAATATTATTTATAAACGATGTTCATGAACACTGCTCACGAATATTAATGAGCTGAACACATATGTATTCAAGCTTGCTTGTTTAGTTTAATAAGTTGTTCAAGTTTTTTCATTTAATTGATCTTGTGTGTATTAAATGAATATAAACAAGATCTTACCAAATTGAATACCAAGTTTATTCATGAACATTCAATTCATTTACAACTGGTTTTGTTACTGCTATAATTGAGTTGACACATAGTTGTAGCAGTTATGGTTTCGTAACTAGTACAATGTGTATATTGGGTAAATTTTGAGTAGTCATAAATTTTGACTCAAATTGAATCATGGGGCATACAATATATCAAATTGAAGCTCTTTCAAAGTTAGAACTTGTAGTTATAGCAACTACAGTTTCGTGGCTATTACAACATGTATACTGGGCAAACTTTAAGATACTATAACTTTTGATTTAGATTAAACCACATGATACATAATATATCAAATAGAAACTCATTCATATCTTTAATTTGATATATTGTGCATCATATGGTTCAATCCGAATCAAAAGTCATAACATCTTAAAGTTGAATTTGTAATTGTAGCAACTATGATTTCATAGCTGTTGCAACACGCATGATGGATAAATTTTAAAAGGTCATAACTTTTGGCTCGGGTTGAACTATGGGATGCACAATATATTAATTGTAGTAGATATGGTTTCGTATCTTCTACAACTGAGATGTTGCACAGTTATAACAGCTACAAAACCATACCTACTATAACTGTGTACCTGGCAATTATTGCGGCGGGAGTGCACGCGTCAAAAACATGTAATATGCCAGAGGTATTTGTGTCATTTTATAGGAATGAGATGTCGTTTTGATAAAAAATTAAAATGGGGTGTCCCTTTGATAATTCAATAAAAAAGGAGTGCTCTCTTGAATTTTGCCCATTTTATTTATTTCTTATATATTAACCACTGATTCTATATATATATATAAAATATTAAGTTCACACATTGAAAAGATCATTAGAATTTGCTCATACTTCCCAAATACCCTGAATAGTCATCCAAGTGCATTCATATCTTCAAAGACTAAGGTGACGTTTGGTTTAGAGATTTGAGAATGAGGAAATGGATTCATTCCCAAATCTTGTGTTTGGTTGATGGGAATGGAGTCAAGATTTTGGAATGAAATCCAAAAATTTGGGTATGGATGAAACTCACCCCCTTCCTTGGGTTTTGATGGAATGGGAATAAGAATTAAGTTTTGGACGAAAATACCCTTAGTATATTTGTTCAATTTTTCTTTCATTTCACTCTGTCTCCTTGTTCTCTCTCAGCATACTTTCTCTCTCCTCATTCTATCATCATATTTTCTCTCTCAACATACTTTCTCTCTCCTCATTCTCTCTCATCACATATTCTCTACCATTTTCTCTCTGTATTCTCTCTTATCACACACTCTCTCTCATTATTTTCTCTCTCTTCATTCTCTCCTCATTTTGTCCTTCATACTGTCTCTCTCCTCAATATCTCTTACCATACTCTCTCTCTCCATATTTTATCTCATCATACTTTCTCTCTCTTCATTTTCTGTAATGACCCGACCCCTCGACCCCTTGGGCAGCCCCTTGGCGGTTCCTTGGGTGGCCCAACTGGCGACCCCTTATGTCGTCGACCGACGACTCTCGGCCGTGCTGTTACTCACTAAGTCTTCCCACCCCTGGCCAGTGGATTTTTGCCTTCCCTAGAATTCGAACTCTAGACCTCCAGGCTAAGTACTAGAGTTTATGAATCCTGGTAGCCAAGTGAGTGACGCTCACTTGGCTACCATTTTCTCTCTGTATTCTCTCTCATCATACACTCTCTCTTATTATTTTCTCTCTCTTCATTATCTCCTCTTTTTTCATCATGCTTTCTCTCTCCTCAATCTCTCTTAGCATACTCTCTCTCCATATTTTCTCTCATCGCACTTTCTCTCTCTCCATTTTTCTCATCATGATTTCTCTCTCATCACATTTTCTCATCATACTTTCTCTCCTCAATCTCTCATTTTCTCTCATCACACTTTCTCTCTCTTTATTTTTTCCTATCACTCTTTCTCTCTCAACACACTTTCTCTCTTATCGTACTTTTTCTTTTCTCAATCTCTCCTATCACGTTCTCTCTCCTCATTTTCTCTCATCATACTTTCCCTCTCTTTATTTTTTCTCATCACACTTTTTCTTCCATCACACTTTCAATTAGGTTTATTCCAATTGAAAATATTCAACTAACCAACTATTATTTTTAAGAATGATACACATGCTCATTCCCATTCCGATTCCTAGGAGAAAACCAAACGCTACCTAAACTTCTATATAGACATTGATACGGCGAGTAAGGTAAGACCCCCCGAGTTGGGTGATGTGATGATCCAAATCAATAAGGGGTCAACTCTCGGGGCGTATTATTGTTATGTTGAAATAAGTCTAGTGTCACTGTCAAGTGCTCTAGCCGACCGAACCAAATGGCCGATCGGATAGGCTAGCCGCATCACTCAATTGGACCAGACTCTATACTCAAGTATAGCGGCTGAGTGCAAGATGAACCCTCGACATAAATTTGACTGGACTTATTGTCCGAGCGGATGTCGAATTTGATATATATATATATATATATATATATATATATGAGATAATAGAAATGTAAAACTATTAAAATTGATCTAATTAAATTTATTGAGTAAAATAATAAATAAATAAATGATAATTAATAAGGAAATAAATGTATAAGAATATATAAAGTTTATTAGAATTTTTCTAAAATTTTTGGAATTTTAAAATGAATGTTTAGATAAGATAAATGGATAAAACATGTTTTGAATGTCAATTAAAGTGGGGATTGATGAAATATAACTTAGGTTTTAATCGTTTTAACCCTAATTTTCTATTCTCTCTCCACCGCCCCTCTCTTCTCCACATCTCGCCCATGTGCATGCGACGTTTCCACTGTGAGGATGGCGATGCCACCCGACGTCTCTTCACCCCTAACGTTGATGTCAACTGTAGCCGACCATCACCTAGTTGAAGCCAACCGACTGTCGGTGCAGCTCTGCCCATGCGCACGTTGCATTTCTGTCGCCAGAAAGATCAGCGCTGCCCAATAGTCATCGCCGCTCCTTTGTTGACATGTGCAAGGCCACACCGGCACTGCGCCCTTTCCTCGTTGACCACAGTTCGCTCCTGCGCCGCTTCCTCCGGATGAACTCACATTCGTAGTACACGCCACCGTAGCAGCCCACTGTCGTGTTGCCATGATGCCACGTCACCGCTGCACGTACATCGTCGTCACGACGTTGTGCGCCCTTCCCAGCTGCCTCGGGCCGTCACCTACTCTATCCACAATGAAGCAACCTTCCGTGGTTGTTGGCGTGTTCGCGTATTACCACCATCGCTGTCCGACCTTCCGACCGTCGCTGCCTTTTCCTTTCTTGTTCGAGCGCAAGCGACATATGCGTGTTGCGCATTTGCTCGGATTGCTGCCCTCTTTGCTCCTTGACACTGACGACCCCATCACTAGCCAATTCCCGCAGCCGCCGTCGGAAGGTAAGATAATCAAAATGGATTAATGAACACTAAATTATTTGATTTATTTCATAGGTTAATCAGAATGTTAAATAGAGTTATTTGATTAATTAAACGATATATGATTAATTAATATTATGATTGATTAATGTAATTAATCTGGAATAATGGTTTAGAACCGTTTAATAGATTAATCAATTAATTAATAAGGATTGATTTACGAGATTAATCTAGTTAAGTGAGGATTAATTAATTGTTCAGCTAAGTTATTAATGAGTTTGAGAAATTAATTAATTAAGCTGTTGACCTATAAATTAATTTGGATAAATTAATTAATAGATAGGTGATGTAGATTTGGATAATTTAATCGAGTAGTTTGATATTTATCACAATCTATGTCAATTATTTCGTGAGAATAAATTGTTAAAAAGATTAATACTTAAGAATTAACTAATGACGATGGATTAATTAATAGATTAATTAATTAATCAATGGAGTTTGTATATGGATTAATAACTCGTTAGATTCTTCATATCATGTAGAATTCGAGCTCGATGTGACCTTCGAATTTGATGACGGATAGGATAATCTACATTTGAGATGGATAGTTTATGCTTCCCTTCTATAGATGTTGACCTTAGTGCATAAATTTGTTATTTATATTGATTTTACGGTAGTTATTTTACCTTGATATCTACTGTGCATTTCTTGAGCTCGACCTTTATTTGCTTGATATTATATTTTGATCTATTTTGATATCTATACAGTCTAATTTGTTATTCCTACTTGGGTTGGTTATACATATAGGATATTACCAGACCATAGTATAGTTGTGACTATGTGCTCGTGCATTTATATCGTATTATATGATTATATACTTATACCCGTACCTATACATGTTAGATATTATACTGTAGCAAGTGGTAGAGTATTCTACTAAGTTATCCGTGTCGGAATGTCATCTGGGACTACTTGATTATGACCTTGTTGTTTTAGGGTATTTAAGATAATACCATAAAATTAGTTGAGATATTATAACTAGATGACTGATTTAAATTGTTACTATTGTACTTGCTATTGTACGTACATGTATGTTGCTAGACTTGCTACTTATTACATTGCTATGCATTGGAATTGTCCTTTAGACTAGATAGTGGTATTGAGTTATCACACGTAGATCGTAGTTAGATAGTTGAGTTATCCTACTAGACATTCGTTTGTTATTTAGGCTCATGCCTAAATCTTAGTGAGACCATACCATAGTATAGCTAGTAGAGCTTACTCTTGGATGTGGTTGTTATTGCTTATTTAGCATTTTTGGTTTGCACACTTATCTTGTCTACCTATGGGACCATTGTAATATTCTATGATTTTTCTGGAATTTTAGGATATTTTTACAGAATTTTTAGAGTGGTAGAAGTAGCAAAAATAAATAGAATCGTAGAATAGCCTACGCGGGAATTGAAACCGAGACCTATTGGGTCCTATGACTTAAGGTGAACTCTAGTAACCAGGAGAACCCAGCAGGGCCGTGCTGAAAGGAAAGGGAAACAATTTTATTTAAGTTAGAGTTGGGTGAATTAATTCCTTAATATAAATAGGGAATTAAGTGAGGAGTTTTATTTTTATCGTGACTTACCTCTTCTCCTCACCCTAATCCCGCCGAACCTCCCTTCTCCCTCATCTCTCGGCGCCAACCACAAGGAACCTAGGGTTCTGTTCCAAAGGCCCCAAGAACACCTTCCGGCGATAATTCCGGCACGAGGGCGTTCCTCTCCCTGAGAAGAGCACGTAGACGCAAGAGGATCGTCGAGGGAAGCGTCTCCACCGGAAAACTAGCGACTAGATTCGTAAGAAAACTAATGTAGAAGGTAAGAAACCCTTCACCTGCAGTATAAGTAGTTCTCGTGTGATTGCATACTTTAGTTTAGTAGTATATGGATTTGTGGCACATAGGGTGTGCAACAGCGCACACCAAGTGCCCGATAGTATGTTCAGCACCATTAAAATGCGACTTAGGCATTTTAATAGTTAGCTAAATGTGATAGAAGTATTTATTTAGTATATGCAGCTTTACTACAGCTTATATGGGACTACGGTCCAATGGGTGGGCTCCCACAGTCGCCTCTAGGTTCAGATAACCTAGCTCTAGATTCAGATAACATAGAAATAGCAAGATAAGAAAATTTAGCTATAACCAGTATTTATTTTAGCAGTGGCACTATACTGGATCAGATATCCATTGGGTTGGACTCCCACAGTCGTCCCTAGGTTTAGATAACCTAGTAAACCCTACTAAATTCGGGACTTGTAAACCCGGGTCTAGATAGGGATGCGCGCATAGCAAGTACAGTTGCCGGGCCCAAACAACAGCATGATTATTATTTTAATCTATTTATGAAAATAGTTTTCAAAACTTCACAAATAGTTATGTGAATTCAGTACAGCTCTAGCATTAGTTAGAATTAGCTCAGCTCAGTTTTGTATCAGTTTAGTTTCCTATTGATACAATATGATAGCTTATGTTAGCAATTGTTGCCATGACTAGTTTGTTTGTATGCCATGCTATGCTTTTACCTGTTCAGCATATATTTCAAATAGCATGTTTTAAAAACATAAATTGCATCGTATGCATGTTTTAGTGAGGTAGATGGTTTCTTACTAAGCGTAAAGCTTACAGATACTTCTTTCCTTATACTGCAGATAAAGGTAAAGGAAAGATGGATTAGCGGAGGCTGGAGGTTAATGCGATGAAGATGTGTGTGGAAGGAACCTGGAATGAAGATCTTGGATAAATTAGCAAACTAAGACTTTAATTTTATATAGTGTTATTTTCCGCATTTCTAGTTATTTTAATGCCTTGAATCATGAAAGACTTGCTTAGATTGTCAGTACTTATGCTCATAATCCTAATTATGTGTTATTGGTATGTTCCCAACTAATATAGAACTCTTGTAGGTGAGTTTGGCACGAAACAGTGCTGAAATCAGAGTTTTGCTGCGAAATCAGAAACCCCGATCGATCAGTGGATCGATTGGGAGCCCTCAATCGATCAGTGGATCGATTGGGAGCCTGGTTCCGCGAACAGTAAGCTTCTGGATCGATCAGCCGATCGATCCAGTCGCATTCTATCGCAAACAGAAAGTTCAGGGATCGATCGTTCGATCGATCGGGAAATCCTCCCGCGAACAGAGAGCACTGGAATCGATCACTGGATGGATTGGCCAGTCTGGATCGATCAGCCGATCGATTCAAAGTATTACCCGAGCACAGTAGCGATCTGAATTGATCTATGGATCGATCCAACAGCTTGCAATCGATTGAGTTCAATCTGGATCGATTGGGGAAGTTGGGTTTCGACCAAGAGACCTAGTTATTCAGCTTCCTGACCATAGGGGATGTAGAATATGCCATGTATACCTTAGATTGCATCCCTTAGCACATGTAGGACCAAGAACCTGTATTAGCTGAGCAAGGTTTTAAATTGGTACAGTTTTTCCGCACCTAGACTTAGTAATGGTCATGGATATAGCTTAGCACAGCATAATGTGACGGTCCGGCCTTACAGCCTAGCCAGTAGAAGGCGGGTCGTCACAACCATCCATGATAGAGCGTTCTCCTGCAGGGCAGTGACTATTTATATACCCTGATTGCTCATGAGATCATTTGTGGTAGAGCATCCTCACACAGTTAGTGGCAGGGAAGTTAGATAGCTACCTCATCTTGTCTGCCCATAGGACCATCCCTGATAGAGTGTTCTCCCATGGAAAATGACTATTTATATACTCTAACGATGCACGAGACTCATTCATGATATCATTGACTGTTTACAAACCTTGACTGCCCATAAAACCATTCGTGGTAGAGTGTTCTTCAACAGTAAGTGGCAGGGGAGCTAAATAGCTACCTCATCTTATTCTCCCACGGGACCATCTGTGGTCGAATATTCTCCCACGAACAATAACTATTTATATACCCTGACAGTGCATGTGACTCATCCATGGTAGCATATTGTTGCGCTAGTCAAGATTTGTATATGCTTGCTATATGTTGGTTGCGTATTTATTTATGTAGGATTTGCATGTACTCCCGATTTATTGGTTATATATACTTGGTCGAGTAAGTTAGTGGAGGATTATGTAGTTGTTTATGCTTTCATTAATAGTTGCTTATAAGGACTCGCTTACATTTATAGTAAGTATTATTATATGAGATTGCATTATTTGATCTTCTTACATTATGTAAATCATACACTATCTTTCTATCTATCTGCTGAGTCATTGTACTTACTATCCCTTTTTCTTTGTCTTTTAGGTTAGCAGATAAAGAATGTGTTGTGTCGCTCAGAGGTCCTGGTTGCTAGTCCTACTCGAGTTGGATTTCTATTGAGTTGCTTGGTTCTATTTTTCCCGCTACTTATGCTTACAGTTTTCTTTCTATAACGAATTTTAAGTATGTTCACATGTACATGCATACATATAAGTATTATCATTATTATCTTATTGTGTTGGCTTTAAATAGTTTGATATTGATTATTTTCTATACTGTTACTAAGGAACCTTCCAATTTGAAGGATAAGTATACCCTCGGGGTGTAATGTAATAGAATCCCTAGCATAAACTCGTTCGGCTCAAAGGCCAATCAAACCTTAGGAGCTCAGCTCCCAACTTCTCCAAAATGTAAGGCTCTCAACTTGCATCTGCCCCACCCCAATGTCGGTCGGACTTACGGGGGGCTTAGCTTCCCACTTCATAACTCCTAGTCTATAACAGTCGGCCTAGAGCCAATCGAACTCTCTCTATAAGACAACATTCACTACAAGAAAAACCCTCATAGACATCGGTGGAACAACAACGGTTTTAAGCAAAAATCGATGTCTTTGAGTATTTTACACCGTTTTTTTTCAAAAACCGATGTCTATGAGCACAAATTTTCGCTCATAGACATCGGTTTTTTAGGCGATGTCTATGAGCACCTTTTTTTCGTTAATAAACACTGATTTTAACAGCGATTTTTAAAATCTGGTGTCTATGAACCAAAATTTTGACGGACTTTCTTAGCACGCTTTCTTTTGGCCTTCTCACGAAACCCTAATCCTCCGCATCCTCCTTTTAGGAGTTACCATTTGAAAGACAAGCAATGGATCTCTCGACGGCGATGTGGGGGTGGTGGGCGGAGAGTGACCCCAGCGGTCGATCCCTCTAAAGAGGAGGAGGAGGTCGTCGTGGAGAAGGTGCTTCCCAACGGGGACTTGTATATCGATGGGTTCGCCGGCAGCGCGCCTCACGGGCGTGGGAAGTACCTATGGGCAGATGGATGTATGTACGAAGGGGACTGGTTGAGGGGGAAGCCCTCCGGGAAGGGGAAGTTCTCCTGGCCGTCGAGTGCCCACCTACGAGGGCAAATCCTTCAAGAACAAGGTGATGTCGCGCGTCTTCTCCGAAGACTACGAGTTCCTGATAGGCAACGACAAGCGGCTGTTCGACCCGCGAAGCCCTGCGATTCAGCGGTGGAACAAGGTCCTCCTCGCGGCCTCGCTGGTGTCCCTATTTCTCGACCCTCTCTTCGTCTACATCCCCAAGACGTCGGCCATGGGGTGCATTGACATCGGGACTAGTCTCGAAGTGGTCCTCACCACGCTCAGAACACTGGCCGACATATTCTACGGCATTCAGATCTACGTCCGCTTCAGTACGGCCTTCGTCGCGCCATCCTCTCGAGTATTCGGGAGAGGCGAGCTCGTCGTCGATCCTTACAGGATCACGTCGAGGTACTTGGCCAGGGGATTCTGGGTCGACCTGGTGGCCTCCGTGCCATTGCCGCAGTTAATGATATGGGTCGTCATCCCCAACCATAAGGATTCCACCATCACCGACAGCAAGAACTTTCTTCGATTCATCATCATCTTCCAGTACCTACCCAGGCTCTTCTTAATCTTCCCCCTCTCCGAGCGAATCATAAGGATGACCGGAGTCATGACCGAACGCTTGGGCTGGAGCCGCGTACAACCTCATACTCTACATGCTCGCGAGCCATGTAAATGCTAGCTGCTAACCCCCTACGAGCTAACCTTTGCCATCGCCCATCCATAGATTTCGGTGAATTGAATCCTTAATTTGTGTGATCTATCTATACAGGTGATCGGAGCATCGTGGTATCTTCTGTCGATCGAGCGGCAAGAAGCATGTTGGAGAGCTGCCTGCCAGCTCCGGGACTTCTCATGCCAGTATAAGAACTTGGAGGGCAAAGGGCGCGATGGTTGGAAGAGGAGAAGTGAGCTAATTGGGAGTGATGGTTGGAAGAGGAAGAAGTCCTGGACGAGGTTTCCTCCTGAAGGAACGAAGATAACTCCTCCTCACCAGTCACCGGAGTTCCGTTGGAATGACTATTGCTATGTAAACATATCCTTTTTATTGTCTCTAGCTAGTTCACATTTGTTTTGTCCAAGAGCCAAGGGAAGGAGCAGGAGAAGCAAGTGTTTTGGGCCCTGGCGCCTCTGACGTCCATGTCCTGGGCTAATGTTGGAGACGATGACGATGACGATTACTATGCTACCACGATGCCGCCCTAGGCTGTTTGGGGAGTATCAGAGTAGCACCACAATAAGAAGGTTGAGGAGACCATAGAGGAGGTATGTGAACACATTGCACTCAGATGTGTTGGCTAGCTGTTGACAATGAAATCTAAGCTATTTAAATCTATGTTTTAGATTGTTTTTCATACTAGCATGTTGTATCACTCTTTGCTCATTCCTTTGGTGTAGTATCAACTTGAAATATGAGAATAATCTTTAAGCTCAATCACAATTCAAGATTTAGCAGCATTTTGAAGAAGATAGTGTTTCAACATTGCTCTAAAAGGTGGCTTCTTGTGAGGTTTTTGGAAGTGACCATTCTTCTAACTGCTATACAATCCCTAGTAGGCGGACATTTAAAAAAGCCTCCCAAGCTCATAAATGGCCTAGGTGGTCTAAATTGGTCTAAAGAATTTTTTTTCTTTAATAAGTTGCTTGTTCATTTGATATTAGAAAATAATTCTAATTCTCCTTATCAGCCCACTCGACGAGAGCCTCCTTATTCTTATTATATATGTTCTCCTTATCTTGCCTTCTTTTTTTTCATTCATTATCAAATTTTTATCATTTAATTTTAATACAGTTAGAATATTTTTTTCTAAATTGATTGTTTTTGTTGGTCGTCGTATTCTATTGTTGTTATGTGTTTGGTGCTTTATGATTTGTTTGTTTATGATTGTGAACTTGTTTTAATTGATTAAGGGTACAATTGTTATATATACGTATTGATATTAGTAATTCTTAATTTAATATTCTCCTCTATTGTAATATTATTTTAATGGTGATTGTCTGAGCCTTTGGCTAGGTGTTGGGTTGTGGGTCAACCGCCTGCTATCTGGAACCATCTTTTAGTACCTTATGTTTCGACATATTGTTTCTATCAGGCATAATGTTATACCAAATAAATATTTATGTTATGCTTGTTTATACTGTTGGTGCAACCTTAGGTCAAGGTTGACCTGGTTGACCCGACTCGAGTTGACCTGACTCGAGTTGTATTTTGATGTTTGACAAGAACAAAAGAGTTGTATTTTGATGGGAGATTGTGGGTGCAACCTTTGGTCAAGGTTGACCTGGTTGACCCAAGGTGAGTTGACCTGACTCGGAAAAGTCCAAGCAGGGGGTTTGGCATGTGAAAAGTCCAAGCAGGGAGCTTGGCACGGGAAAAGTCCAAGTATGGAGACTTGGCACGGAGAAGTCCAAGTATGGAAGCTTGGCACATGGGAAGTCGGAGAGGGCTCGGGAGCTCGTTCTCTGGACCGGATGTGGAAAAGTCCTGGTGAGTGAAGCCAGGCAGTTGGGAAGTCCTGGTGAGTGAAGCCAGGCAGTTGGGAAGTCCTGGTGAGTGAAGCCGGGCAAGGGAAAATCCAGATGGATCAAGGGAGATCGGACATCTGGTGTTGAAAAGGTCAAGTAGGTCAAGGGAGTGACCGGATACTTGACACGAAGAGAAAAGTCCAAGTGGGTCAAAGGGATTGACCGGACACTTGGTGGGGAGTCTTAGCAGGTCAAGGGAGTGATCGGATGTTAAGCATGATGTACCAACAGGTAAAGGTTGACCGGATGTTGGTTTGGAAGGCTTGGGACTTGGTTTGGGCAAAAACCAAGCTCTGGATCGATCAGTGGATCGATCCAGTGATACACTGGATATCTGGATCGGTCTGGTGACCGATCAGTAACCAAACAGTAGCCTACTGAGTGTTATCTGATCGGTCTGCAGACCGATCAGGAAACAACGATCAGAAGGCAAGAAGTTCGGGAGAAAAGGAAGGGAATGCATGCTGATCGGTCCCTGGACCGATCAGAGGAAGCTCTGATCGGTCCCCAGGACCGATCAGAGGTTCCTGGACCGATCAGGGCTTCAGCTTGATCGGTCCAGAACTATCCGTTGTGAGCCAACGGTCTTCTGTCTTCTGGCTTCTTCTTCGCAGGTGGATGCAGGTATAAGAGGGCTGATGGTTTCTACAGTGAAGATTACACTCTCGCACTCTTCTTCATCTCCGAAGCTTCTGCTTCTTCTTGATCTTCTTCTTGCTTCTGCAAGTTAGTGCTTCCGAAGCTTCGCGTGAGCTTCCTCGACTTCTTCAATTGGTGTCAGCTGCTGCTGTTCTTCCGTGAAGTTGTTGCTTCGTCAACGGAAACCAGTCGAAGGCAAGCAAGGTGTTTTACATTCATATTGTTTGTATTTCTTGCTGTATTTCTATCTTGTTGTTGTAAGTTATTGTGGCGAGGTTTCTCCACCCACAAGGAGTATATATTAGCCGGTTCTCCGGGGACTCATCCACCGACGGATTGATAGGCTTCGTCCACCTTACGGACACGCCGAGGAGTAGGAGTTTCATCTCCGAACCTCGTTACATCGACGCGTATTGAGGTTTGATTTCTTGTCTTCGTTTCTTGTTTTTATTTCCGCTGCACTAACCCTAGTTTGTAGAAAGAAACGAAACGATTTGGGGTCGGCTATTCACACCCCCCCTCTCTAGCCGCGATCATCAATCCTAACAAGTGGTATCAGAGCGAGGTTTCTCTTCGCCGGATTAACACCCGAGGGAGCACAAGCTAGAGATGGATCAACTCGGAGAAGACATCACCATTCCACCCTTCTACGATCGCGACGACTTCGTGTTTTGGAAGGTAAGAATGAAATATTTTCTTATGACTAATCTTGAGAATTGGAGTTGTGTCCAATTAGGTTTCAAGCCTCCGACAGACAAGAAAGGAGAAACCCTAGAGAAGAAGGAGTGGACCAAGGAACAAGTCCACCAATCCCTAGTCAACGATGAGGTATTGAAGATTTTTGAATTTTCTTTACCTAATGACATTCTATGTAAGATAGGTGGATACAACAATGCCAAGGAGTTGTGGAATAACTTGGCTAAGTTCCATGAGGGGAACTCCACTTCAAGCCATGAAGAGGAGTCAAGTGAGCCAAGGAGTTCACTTCATGGAGGAATGGATTTAGAAGTTGAGGGCCACTCAACATCTAAAGAAGAAGAGGAGGAGAGTTCTTCTTCAAGTTCGGAGCAAGAAGAAGAAGCTTCTACCTCCGGAAGGGATGAAGGAGAGAGCGTTCATCCATCCTCAACTCTAGGTAACTCAAGCAATTCAAGTTCTAGTAAATTGCATATATTATGCTTTGAGTGTAGGAAATTTGGACATTACAAGAGTAAATGTCCAAAGAGGGTTAGAAAGACTCCACCGGCGCCAAAGATCAAGGAAGCCGGAGTCCCGATACGCAAGAGCAAGGAGCACGTGGTGTGTTTCCAATGCAAGCGAAGGGGACACTATCGGAGCCAATGTCCGAGGGGGAGGCAATCTCACAAGGACAAGAGACCGAGCACATCGATAGGGGGAGCTAAGGCAAACCCTAAGGTAATCTCTAAGGCACATTATTGCAATACTAGTAAGATGCATGCTAGTAGTTTGATTGCAATTGACAATAATGATAAGCATGATAATTATAGAAATCGATACACATGCTTAGGAGCCAAACATGTTAACCTAGATAAGGATAACTCTAGAAATGTCAACCCTAGGATTAACTCATCTAAGGTTAAGGGAAACCTAGGTAGGAATCCCAAAACTACTTGACATATGCCTAGGAGTACCTCAAGGAACAATGACAAATTAAAACTTGAGGTATTAGAAAAGGAGAATCAAGTCTTGAGGTCAAGACTTGATACTTTGGAAAAGGCTCTTAAGAACTTGGAGAAGTCATCTCTAGGGTTTAAGAGTCAAAAACCAATGTCCAAGGACAAGAAAGGTTTGGGTCACAAACCTAAGTCCCAAATGGTCAAGCCCACTTATCACAATGTTCCATTCGATTATGGAACAAAATATAGGGCTAGGAAGACCATCACCAAGGTCACAAGGGGAGTCACCCCTAGAGTTGATCTTGATGAGTCCCAAATGACCAAGGCTTAAAAGCCTAGGAGGGTCATTAGGAGGGTTGCTAGGGAAGTCATCCCTAGTGAATACTTAGTGAACCCAATGAGCTCCAATAGGTATTGGGTTCCTAGGAGCGTGATTTCATCACGCTAGATGAGTTAGGGTGTGCCAACCTTACTTGACTAGGTAGTTAACCTAATCATGGAAAAAGGTGGCACTTTAGGATTTTTCAAGGTATAATCAAGCCTTGAAAATGAAATTAAGAATTATTCCTAAGGTGATTAGAATGTGCCAATCAAATTTGAGGAGTTGTCCAGAGTCAATCTAATTGGCACATAGTGATCTAAACATCTTTGGTATATGATTTGAGGTCTATCACACTTAGGAATATAGAATTTATGGCAAAATGATCAAAATTATCAAAAATGGCAACTAAGGCTAGAATTAGGTATTTTCTATACCTTTATATGCTATTTGCCATATATTGTTTGCCATATGCCATGTCATGACATCATATTTAATTAATGATCATTTGAAATGTCATGATAATGCTTAGGTTATTTATATGTCATGCTTTATTTAAGTTTCATACTTTATGCCATGACATCATGACATTGGCACATGTTATTATGTATGATATCATTATATGCCATGTCATCATCTCTTCTCTTGCATTTATAATCAATGAAATTGATTTAAGGATAAAAACATAATTTGATATGGAGATCAAATTGTTGTTTAGAAAAATGCATGAGAACTTAGAATAAGATAACCTAAACCCATATCTCACATCAAAATTGACTCGAATGTGTTTTGATACACCTTAGATGTGTGTGAGATATTAGGATGATGAGTTAGGATCAAGGTGCAAAGTTCTTGTGCCTAGATGAGCCTAATTCAAAATTGGGGATCATAGGGAAAGCTTATGTACAAGTCATGTACATTTAGCCCAAAGATTGTGATCCTAAATTAAATGATTTAAAATCAGTTTAAAATTGATTTGAAAAACATTGATGAAGCTTTTCTAGTGATAGCATTCATCATTGAGCAAGTTGATACAAAGTTGAGTTAAACTTGAACTATCTCAAAGTTTTTCGAACTTTGTATCAAGTTTTGAAAATGGAAGTTATTTTCATAGAAAACTATTTTTCCATGATAGTATATGTTATGAGGAATGTATCCTCAAAATTTCACAATTTTTGAAATTTTCTGTGATTTTCTAGAGGTTTCTGAATTTCGGGAGAAGAAAAATTCATAAATCAGAATCAAGGTTGTGGACCGATTAGGAGGTTCCCTGATCGGTCCAGGTCTGTGTGGATCGGTCACGGTGACCGATCCAGGGAAGGTCTGATCGGTCAGGTGACCGATCAGCGCGTGCCAACCTGCTGAATTTCGACTGTTTGCCTGAAATTGCAGCTCGGGAGGTGGTGTTTTCGAGCTCTAAAGGTTTGGAACTCTCCAAGACATTGTTGGTGCAATGGTCAAGGGGGAGTTGACCTTTAGGGGGAGTTTTACCTATTAGTCAAGGGGGAGTTGACTTTTAGGGGGAGTTTTTATTCCTTAAAGACATGAGTGATATGGGATTATCACTAAGTTGATTGTTGAATTTAGTATCAAGGGGGAAATTAAGGGTTTCAATGAAAGGTATGAGACTTTCATTAGGAAGAAACTCTTGACCTTGATTCACTCCTTTTGATGTGTGTCAAAAAGGAGAAGAATGTCTAGAGAATGTTCAAGGAAGAACATTGGAATTAGTGGGAGAGTTTGTTGATCACGACGAGTGAAGTTGTGAACAACGATAACTTACTCTTCAGGGGGAGAGTTTGTTGATGTGTGCCAATAGGGGGAGAATGAAGGGGTTAAGTTAGGCCTTCATTATCTAAGAAGGAGGTTGCCTTCTTAGAAGGAGAATGTAAGGTTATAACTTATGTTTCATTACCTAGTGGCATGAGGAAAGTTGAGTCTATTGGATTAGCCTAACTTAAAGGTATTGTCAAACATCAAAAAGGGGGAGATTGTTGGTGCAACCTTAGGTCAAGGTTGACCTGGTTGACCCGACTCGAGTTGTATTTTGATGTTTGACAAGAACAAAAGAGTTGTATTTTGATGGGAGATTGTGGGTGCAACCTTTGGTCAAGGTTGACCTGGTTGACCCAAGGTGAGTTGACCTGACTCGGAAAAGTCCAAGCAGGGGGTTTGGCATGTGAAAAGTCCAAGCAGGGAGCTTGGCACGGGAAAAGTCCAAGTATGGAGACTTGGCACGGAGAAGTCCAAGTATGGAAGCTTGGCACATTGGAAGTCGGAGAGGGCTCGGGAGCCCGTTCTCTAGACCGGATGTGGAAAAGTCCTGGTGAGTGAAGCCAGGCAGTTGGGAAGTCCTGGTGAGTGAAGCCGGGCAGTTGGGAAGTCCTGGTGAGTGAAGCCCTGGTGAGTGAAGCCAGGTGAAAACCCTAGTGAGTGAAGCTAGGTGAAAGTCCTGGTGAGTGAAGCCGGGCAAGGGAAAATCCAGATGGATCAAGGGAGATCGGACATCTGGTGTTGAAAAGGTCAAGTAGGTCAAGGGAGTGACCGGATACTTGACACGAAGAGAAAAGTCCAAGTGGGTTAAAGGGATTGACCGGACGCTTGGTGGGGAGTCTTAGCAGGTCAAGGGAGTGACCGGATGTTAAGCATGATGTACCAACAGGTCAAGGTTGACCGGATGTTGGTTTGGAAGGCTTGGGACTTGGTTTGGGCAAAAACCAAGCTCTGGATCGATCAGTGGATCGATCCAGTGATACACTGGATATCTGGATCGGTCTGGTGACCGATCAGTAACCAAACAGTAGCCTACTGAGTGTTATCTGATCGGTCTGCAGACCGATCAAGAAACAACGATCAGAAGGCAAGAAGTTCAGGAGAAAAGGAAGGGAATGCATGCTAATCGGTCCCTGGACCGATCAGAGGAAGCTCTGATCGGTCCCCAGGACCGATCAGAGGTTCCTGGACCGATCAGGGCTTCAGCCTGATCGGTCCAGAACTATCCGTTGTGAGCCAACGGTCTTCTGTCTTCTGGCTTCTTCTTCGCAGGTGGATGCAGGTATAAGAGGGCTGATGGTTTCTATAGTGAAGATTACACTCTCGCACTCTTCTTCATCTCCGAAGCTTCTGCTTCTTCTTAATCTTCTTCTTGCTTCTGCAAGTTAGTGCTTCCGAAGCTTCGCGTGAGCTTCCTCGTCTTCTTCAACTGGTGTCAGCTGCTGCTGTTCTTCCGTGAAGTTGCTGCTTCGTCAACGGAAACCAGTCGAAGGCAAGCAAGGTGTTTTACATTCATATTGTTTGTATTTCTTGCTGTATTTCTATCTTGTTGTTGCAAGTTATTGTGGCGAGGTTTCTCCACCCACAAGGAGTATATATTAGCCGGTTCTCCGGGGACTCATCCACCGACGGATTGATAGGCTTCGTCCACCTTACGGACACGCCGAGGAGTAGGAGTTTCATCTCCGAACCTCGTTACATCGACGCGTATTGAGGTTTGATTTCTTGTCTTCGTTTCTTGTTTTTATTTCCGCTGCACTAACCCTAGTTTGTAGAAAGAAACGAAATGATTTGGGGTCGGCTATTCACACCCCCCTCTCTAGCCGCGATCATCGATCCTAACATATACAAGACATGCATGCGAGTGCAGCTTTCTTTATGCTTTAAGCTTAATAGCCTATCAGACAAACTTTTTCTATTATGATGTTACTTATAAGCAATTCATGTTTACAAAGGTTTCATGATGAAGATTACTTAAATGATTATTTGTATTATATGCAATACTGAATAAACTTGATTATTCTATTATATTGCTTATTCCTATTTTTCTGCATTTGGATCCTCTGTATGAGTATGTTTTCCTTCGTAAATCAGTAATCTTAACTCTTATCAGTTCACTTCTATTAATCTCTTGTTAATTCTTTGGTACTCTTTCATATTATCCCATTTTCTGAGAAGATAATAACAGTTTTGTTTTGTAGAAGAATAGGACACATTGCTAGCAGATTGTTCTAATACAAGTTGCATAACACCTAGTTTTCTGTAAGTCTTATGCATGGCTCGTCTCAACCTCTTCGATAACAAGAAATTACTAATAGAATTTTTGTAAGTTTTAGATAGATTGCAGAGAGAACTTGAAATACTATACTTGATTACCTTACAAATTTCACTGATATTTTCTCTATATTTTGGTCATTCTCTCAGTATTCCTAATCTAAATCAGGTTGTATTTATACACTTTGCTATTACACTTTACTATCTGTATCAGGATCTTGGTCAATTATCCCGTCAATTTAATGGTTATTAATATTGAGGTAAAGTGTGGTAAAGGATTCTACTTGGGTGAGGAATTGACATGTCTTATCTGTATAAACGGTGGTTTTCTTTTTCAATTTTATTTGTGCAATTATGTGACATTTGTTTTTATTTGGCAATTTGTCATAGGTCGTTTCTTGCTGCAATTCCACTAGGTCGTTTCATAAAACCTCTTTTGTTTGATATAAAGATAGTAATATTGCATAAAATGGGTAATCAAACCTAAAGGGTACCCATTACCATATTTAGCTATACCAATGAATTTCAAGTTCAACTAAAAGTAAGAGTGAGTGTCAATATGCCTGTGGGTACCTCAAGAATAGGGAACTCTTTGTTTTTATGATTTAACCCATCTTCATTATTTTACTCACCTCTTTTGTTTTTACCTATATTCATGTTTTTCATTAATCAGATAGAGACCCCTAACTACATTATTTAGGCTACAAGCTCGACCTCTACCACATGGCTATAGGGAAAATTTTCTTGTATTTAATTTTCAACTTTTATTTTGTTCTCCATTCATCAAGTTATCAATAATATGACATTGATTACATATTCATTTAAATAATTTTATGCAACTGAATTTCATAAAATTTATATTACAAGAATAATCAGTTTATCAATGTGATAACAACCAAGATCATGGTATAAAAATGTTATCAATATTATATAGAGTCTAACAAGTAATGGTATATGAAATCTAGCACTTGTTACATCATTCTATCTGATTAACCCTTTTCTGAATCCAAATTCAGCCTTAAATAAAAAAAGATGAAAAATCACCCAGCTCAACAGTAACCGTTGTATCAATTCACTAGCAAGAAAAATTTCTCCCAACAGGACTTCATTACTTACTAAACCATGATTTTATGGAATTTATATAGAAATCGCAAAAAAGAAACACTCTGAATCATAGTGAGGAAATGATCATGTTGATCCCTAATCTTATCCCTAGCCGATCATTAAACATTAAATGTGTGGGAATTTACTAGAATCTACTCCTACATTAAGCAAATGAATAAAAACTACAAGTAAAGTTTACCTACCCTGTTATGACTTCAGAAGAACATGCTGAATTTTCCATGTATGCTGGCCTTTAATATAGAGGGCTACAAGAGGATTATATCTTAGGTCAAGACACTCCAAATCCATCATAAACCAAAGGGAAAATAGTTTCTACTTACTAGAGGATTGAATGGACCCAAAAGGAAGCTCTAACTTGCTATTTTGGGTGCTGAACTAAGGAGGCAGCTGCCTTCTTGCCGCATTCCTTGCTGCTGTGCTTGGTAGCAGAAATCACATAAAATAGGGGGCTTAGTGCAGGATATTCAGGATACCAAGATGGCATCAGAGGTAGTACAATAAATAGTATATCTCTTCATCAGAGGTAGCTTTGTTCTTCTATGCTTCCTTCATTGGATTTGTTGTGTAGTCATATTTCTTTGTTCAACCATTATCATGCCTAGTAAGTTGTTGTATGATACTGTCGGTTCTTATCAATCTGTACACTTGAATTAGAAGGAGCAAATTATCTATGTTATATTCTAAGCAGCATATACTAAGTGTCATATATGAAAGTTTTAGATTCTATGTTATATTCGTTATCTTCCACAACAGCCTTTAAAAACTCAGTATTCTATTTTATTTGATACATGTACACATTTGTTTTAGTTATTTGACATATGGTGGATTTATGTGTTTTTACAGTTTACAAATCTCAAGTACTCCAGAGTTGAAATTGATGAAGTGTGGTTCGAGTGGGCTGAATGCATGCTAGATTACATTTGAAGTGCGGTTCTACCTTGATGTGTTAAAAGAATGTTCTACCTTGATTTTGATATCTATTAGCTAGCTTTTGATGTAAAAAGAATGTTTGGGTATTTTATGGATATTGTTGTAAGAAGATTATTTATATAATTTGTGAATATTTATGTATTTTATGGATAT
This sequence comes from Zingiber officinale, assembly GCF_018446385.1. Taxonomy (NCBI): domain Eukaryota; kingdom Viridiplantae; phylum Streptophyta; class Magnoliopsida; order Zingiberales; family Zingiberaceae; genus Zingiber; species Zingiber officinale. The sequence goes on along the minus strand of NC_056003.1, from coordinate 98,049,947 downwards.
TATTGAATGAAGAATATTTGTATAATTTGTGAATATTTGTGTATTTTTTTTATTGTTGGTTTTTCATTGTTTCGGAAATCAAATTTGTGCTGTTAAAAAATATACATATTACATCGGTTTTCCACCGCTGCAAAACCGGTGTTATTAACTAATATTACATCGATCATTTACCGCTGCCAAAACTGGTGTTATTAACATACAATATTATATCGGTTTTACACCGTTGATGAAACAGTGTCGTTAAGTGATACTACACCGGTTAATAACCGATTGGAAGACCGGTGTCGTTAAGTGATACTACACCGGTTTTAACCCGATGTCTAAAATGGCAGACTTTTAACATCGGCTTCATAGACATCAGTCGAAAATGAAATAGACACCGGTGGAAAACCGATGTTTATGAAGGTTTTTGTTGTAGTGATTATCAGAGAATCATAATAACCTGTCAGGGAATATGGTATTACTCTGACATATACATACAATGAAGTCTTTCTCCGCCTATAGGAAGGCTATCGTACATAATCTACCACTCGACATACTCTTAACACTAGACATTTTATATCGTCTCATTAATGCAAAGGTTATGAGAGATGTATAAAAGGGGGTCTTGTCCGTTGGCCAGGTACGTGCATGAATGTATATGCATCCACATACTCGTACATTTACATTATTGTTCTATTGTTCATCGTCTTCTCCATTTCTCTCTGCTACTGTTTTGACTTAAGCATCGGAGTGTCTGCACTAGGGAGCCCTTTCCTGGTTCTCACTCTAACATTCTCGTTGGTTCTATCTGTGGTGTGCGCTAGTTCGTAGCACTTAGCTCCAGGATCAGTTAGAGTCATCTTCTTCCAATTCAGAGTTTTCTCCCGGTCAATATACAAGCCTCCTCGACGCCCCCTAGCCAGCACGTCATCTCCCCCACTTTTAGACAGGATCAAATTTGTAGTTGTTTGTGAGAACTTTACCTAAATCTGAAACGCAAAGATGGAAGAGGTTGGATGACTCACCACCATCACTTTATCACAAAAAGACTTAAAGTTGCTAATAACTGCCCGAGTGCAGAAGTTAGTGCAACAACAATAGACAGTAGCTGGATGTCCTTTACAAAACAATCCTGCTATGTCAATGTTTGGCCCTCACATCGAACGAGGGACCCGAGTGGAAGGACCAATGGGGTTCCAATCAATTCCTCCTCCTTCGGCATGCTTCGTGCAAGTGCCGGAGCAACCGAGCAACTTGTCGCCTGTACTGCCCTCCCCACTTGCATATCATAAGACACTATTCCACATCCCATTCGATAATATGGGACAAGCAGAAGGGCCCCAAATACCATCTTCTAGAGACGCACCTGCTCGGGACCTTCGAAAGAAGAAAGATCTGATGGCCAGTATTTTTCCTGAACGGATAAGTGTGTCATTCTCTCAAGACATTTTGGAAGACAGACCGCCGAGTCACTTTCGCCCTTTGACGATTAGAGAATATGGAGGAGTGATCAACCCATAAGATCATCTACTTAAATTTGAAAATGCAGCTATCCTTCATCAATATAAGGATGGTATCAAGTGTCGAGTGTTCCTTACCACTCTTTCTGGCTCAGCACAAAAATGATTCAGCCTGCTCCCAGCTGAGTTTATTTGTTGCTTTAAAGATTTTCGCAAAGCTTTCCTACACCATTTTCCAGCAGCAGGAGATATCAAAAGACCAGCCCGAGTTTGTTCACACTCAAGCAAGGGGCCAAAGAATCCCTATAAGTATACATTAAACGATTCAATCAAGTGACGCTAGATCTTCCATCCGCCACTTCTGAGATATTAATAAGAGTTTTCTCCTAAGGCCTTTCAGAAGGAAAATGTAAAATACTGAAAATAGGCAAATATTGATAAGGGAATTTTTGGAAATTTTTTGGGAATTTTTCGGAGCTCGTACGGACGAGTTAACGAGGACAAAAATGGGGCTCGGAAAAAGCATGTTTAGGTTACCCCGTTTAAGCGAGGAAATGTTTATATTTACATTTCCTTTTCTTTATTTTCTTTATTTTCTTTTATTTTCTCTTTTCTTTTCTTTCCACCGTTCTCTTTTCTTCTCCACGCGGCCGACGCCGATCCTGAGCCCTAACCGCCGGCCACGGCAGTTCCTCCTCCTTCTATTTCTTCTCCTCCGCGCGGCGCCAAAACCTTATTTTTCCCCTCCGCTGCCGAGTATTTCCCTTCGTTTCCCTTCCCCATCTCCACACCAGCGACGCCAGTTCACAGCCCAAGCGCCGGCATTCGAGCCCTAGCCGTCGTCGTCGCCCGGAGCAGTGCCACAGACCTCCCTCTCGAGTGCCCTAGCCGAACCCTACCGACGCCGCTGCTCTCTCTGGACCGGAGCAGCGCCAGCCGTGCCCTAGATTGGGTTGTGCCGCCGCCGAGTTTGCTTCGCCTCCACCGACCCAGCGCTGCCGCCGGCCTTCCTCAGCCCTAGAGCCTTCCCTCCGATCGTCGAGCAGAGCCTCTGCCCTAGCGACGACAGCCGGCCACCAGGTTCTGCCGAGCACTAGATTTCCACTGACGGGTTCTTTCTTCACCCATCGCAGCAACCATTTCAACTTTGGTTTCGGTTCCGAGAGTAAGAGTCTCTCCAGCATTCAGCAGTGGGTTTTCCGAATCAGAAGCCAACAGTAGAGTGTTATTGGTTAGATGCACAATTTGCCAAAGAGGAAGCCATTGGCACCGCTTTAGGTAAGACATGGTTGATATTAGATTTTTGTAAGTGATGTTGTGCAAATTGGCGTAGTTTGTTTTGGCAGTAACATCTCTTAGGGTTAATCACTTTGCTCTACAGCAGATCCTATCCGGCAGTGACCTAATAGTTGGGCATTCAGTTTTGGGGCTTGTTGATTTATTGCAGCGATCTTGCTTCAGTTGAGGATTGAAAGAAGGAGGTTACTAAGGTTAGTTTCCATGTTGAGCACTAATCCGATTAATGAATATTGTGGTGTTGGTTATGAAGTGATTTAGGTACGTTTTGATATATGGTAAATTATAGTTCATGTTTCGAACTTGATATTAGTTAGGTATTATTATTTTGTTGTAGGTGGGTTATACTCGATGATTAGGTTGGTTAGGGTTTTATCCTAATTTAACCTTAAGGATTTTATTTAGCCATTCATTTGAATATTAGCTAAATAAAATATATATATTTTGGTGACACAGGACTTTGACGCGAGACGAGTATCTCGGAGTCAGATTTGGACCATGTTATCGGAGGCGGGTACTTTTGACTTATGTCATTTGATATATATAGTAGTGAATATAACAAGTTGCATTAATTATGTTCTTATTTGTTCCGATTAATCACTACCCGATACTTGTTACATGATTGATTGATTGCTTGTTTTGCATCTCATGTATTCCTTACCTGTTGATACATGCTTATAGGGGTAGTGATATACCATGCTTCACCATGTTCAGGACCTAGGTTTTATACCTTCTGTGTACCTTTGATTTGATTCGTTGACCTATGATGCACTTATATATATATATATATATGGATTAGGTCAGGATATTTTGTGGTTAGTGTCATGCACCATTTGCATGATTGCATGCTGTGCGATAGTCCACTCCATTATTGTTGAGCACATCGCCAGTTACATGGATCTGCACACACCACCACTCATGGGTTAGTGGTCGATTCAGGCAGAGTGTGTTGCAGCAGGGACTCTGTTAGGCACCGTTGGTCCGCTCATGGGTAGTGTGACACAACGTGTTATCCGGCAGGGATTTCTCCCCGTCATCATGTACCGGGAGTTGAGAGCATTGCGCTCCCCCATTTATGATTTGGGGTAGGAGGATAGGTGTACTCCGACAGCATCCCGTCCACTCGGTCACTCATCAGGAGTAGTGACGACAGAGTGCACGGTTGTCACAGCCCTACCCACTCGGCCTCACTATTGTGTGAGATGATCGACTGGCGTCAGGGGTGACCAGGACGCATCATTGGCATCATATGCATGATGCATTTATTGCTTGTGTTTGTGTTTGCTGCATTTATATGCTGCATATTATTTGGATACCTATGTTTGACATGCATACAGGATTTCCATATCACTCGGACTGTTTGTCCTTATACCCAGGTCCTGGTTAGTACAGTTTCTCTCCTGTTTACTTCAGATGCATTTTTATATTTCTTATATCAGGAGACTGTACGCATGATTAGCGCTAGGTGTTATTTCCCTACTTTGTATATCAGTTGTACCTGCTAAGTGTTGGACTCACCCCGCCTCCATTGTTGTTATTTTCCAGGTTGATGCTGTCAGGAGAGAGTTCCGGTTGCTAGTCCCCTGCAGACCACGAGGACTTATTGATCTTTTGGTTTTCTTCTTTATTATACTATGTTTTGAACTTGTTATGTTTTGGATTGTTTTTACTTATGGATCTTGTATGGATTTCTTATCGTTGATGGACTTTATTGTGGTTTGGATATGTTTTACTCCATGCCTGCCTAGATGGCAGAAGAGGTAAGTTGGTTTTATCGTCGGATTTGAGCTTTACGAGTGTAGTTGAGTAGGGTTGTTTTCGAGTCATTGTACTACTGTTCAGGTTGATTATTATTAAACTATGTGGTTGTGTCAGCCAGAGGCTGAAATTGATATTAACTGCGCGGTGATGGTTTTATTATTGTTATTATTTCAGCCGCATGTGGCTGAGGTATATAGTGTTTGTAGAAGTTTCAGATTGTCCGCCGGGGCGTGATAGAAAATTTTTTTGAGCCCTCATCAGAAAGCCCCCAAGGGACTTCAACGACCTGATGGGGAAAACAATCAAATACATTAATGTAGAGGAACCTTAGGCCGTCCAGAAGGAGGTGACTGTTTTAGCTCCAATCGGTCAAGACGGTCAGAAACCACTATCACTTCCGGAACACCCTAGAAACTCTTGCTAAATCTTCCGCCGATCTAGGAAGAAATGGCCATGTGGGAAGTGGGTCAGTCACTGCCTGAAAGGCACATACATTTTTGTGAATACCATCAATCTCCTTATCATGCTACTAGTGAGTGTCATCAGTATGTCAAGAGGCTTTGTCAAACGACCAAATCATGAGAAGCAAATAAAGGATCAACCTCACCCTCCCCTCAAGGATATCCTTTAAGAATATAGTAGGAAGAGATGGGTAGACGCTTAGACCAAACATTCGATCGGTAACTTCAATGATCAAACTTTCAAAGCCAATACGACGCTCTTCCTTTCCAATCTTCCACTCTTCAAATTTGATGTCATAACCCATCCAACCCTACTTGGAAATTTGAGATTATCGGCTCAAGTCATCTCAAGATAAGTATGAACTTGAATTTTAGAGTTTAAATTTAGACTATATCCCTATACTTATCTAGTAGGCGATTAATATCTCCAAATGGTTGCTCGGTTGATATCTCTAAATGGTCGCTTGGTTGGTATCTTCAAATGGCCACTCGGCTAGTATCTCCAAATGGTCGCTCAGTTGGTATCTTCAAATGGTCACTCGGTTGGTATCTCCAAATGACCACTCGATGGTATCTATGAATGGTCGCACGATCGGCTTTTCGAAATTCAGTTGGGCATGTATCCTAGCCCGATAAATAAGTCTGAAATTTAAATTTTATATTTTATAATTCAAAATATATCTCTATCCTTAACACAACAAAAAGACCAAGGCATTCGAGTCATACATCATATCTCCTCAGTTTTCTAAGACATTCGGATCATACACCATGTCTCCTCAGCTCTCCAAGGTATTCGGGTCATACACCGTACCTCCTAGACTCTTGTGTCGCTTGACCAAATTATAATCGAGCCTACCCTTGTGCCTGTCCTAGACTCTTGTGTCAATCAACCAAGTTATAAGCGAGCATACCCTCGCGCCCATGTTCCAAAACATTCGGGTCATATACCATGCCTACTGACCGAGTTATAAGCGAGCCTGATCTCGCACTTGACCCAAACTCTCATGCCGACTGACAAAGTTATAAGCGAGCCTACTCTCATACTTGTCCCAGATTCTCATGTCAACCGGTTGAGTTATAAGCGAGCATGCCCACGTACCCATGTTCGAAGGTATTCGGGTTATACACCGCGCCTCCAGACTCTTGTGTCAAACGATCGAGTTATAAGCAAGTCTGCTCTCATGCCTGCCCTAGACTCTCGTATCGACTAGTCGAGTTATAAGTAAGCATGCCCTTGTGCCAATGTTTCAAGGCACTTAGGTCATACACTGTGTATCCACTCTCTAAGGCATTCAGGTCATACACCGTGCTTCCAAACTCTCGTGCCGACTCGTCAAGTTATAAGTGGGTCTGCTCTCACACCTGTCTCAGACTCTTATGTCAACTGACCAAGTTATAAGTGTGCATGTCCTCACTCCCATGTTCCAAGGAATTATAGTCATGCAACATGCCTTCAGACTTTCGTGTCGACTGACTGAGTTATAAGTAAGCTTGCTCTCGTGTCTGTCTTAGACTCTCATGCCGATTGGCTGAATTATAAGTGAGCCTACTCTTGCTCTTGTCCTAGACTCTCATGCCAACTGATCGATTTATAAATAAGCATGCCCTTGTGCCCATGTTCCAAGGCATTCAGGTCACACACTGTGCCTCCATTCTCCAAGGCATTTAGGTCATAAACTCTGCCTCCACTCTCCAAGGTATGCATGTCATACACTATTTCTCCAGTTCTCCAAGGCATTCGGGTTATACACTAGACCTCTAGGCTCTCATGCCGACCAACCAAGTTATAAACGAACTTACTCTCGCACCTATCCTAGACACTCATGTCGACCGACCGAGTTATAAGCGAGTCTGCTCTCGCACATATGCTAAACTCTCGTGTCGACCGGCCAAGTTATAAGCAAGCTTGTTCTTGCGCTTGTCCCAGACTCTTGTGCAGACCGGCCGAGTTATAAGGTAGCCTGCTCTCTCGTCTATCCCAGACTCTTGTGCCGACTGATCTAGTTATAAGTGAGCCTACTCTCGCGTCTGTCCTAAACTCTCGTGCTGACCGACCGAGTTATAAGCGAGTTTACCCTCACACCCATTTTTCAAGACATTCAGGTTATACACTGTACGCCCACTCTCCGAGGAATTCAGGTCATACACTGTGCCTCCAGACTCTCATGCTGACCGATAAAATTATAAGCGAGCTTGCTCTCGCACCTATCCTAGACTCTTATACCGACTGGGATAGTTATAAGAAAGTATGCCCTCGCGCTCATGTTCTAAGGCATTCGGGTTATACACTATGCCTCTAGACTCTCGTGCAGACCGGTTGAGTTATAAACGAACCTGCTCTCATACCTGTCCCAGACTCTCGTGTCGACTAGCTGAGTTATAAGAGAGCCTGCCCTCGTATATTTTCCAGACTCTCGTGCTGACCGGTCGAGTTATAAGCGAGTCTGCTCTTACGCCTATTTTATACTCTCGTGCTATTTGGTCGAGTTATAAGCAAACCTCCTCTTGTGCCTATGTCCCAGACTCTCGTGCTGCTTAGCAGAGTTATAAGCGAGCTTGTATTGGTGCAGGAAGCACCAGACGATCAAACCTGTGTTTTGATAATGACAAAGGGTTCAAAAATTAAGATGTCTTGTTGTCTAATAAGGTTGATTGAGCTTGCAGGAAAGTCCTAAGTTGTCTTAGGTAAAAGTACTAGTGGATTTTAGGTAGGTGGAAACCCCTAGGGGGTGGTAACCCTAAATCCTAGGGGGTGGTAACCCTAGGTGATGAAAAGTCTTAACTGTGGTTAGGCAGGTGGAAAACCCTAGGGGGCGATAACCCTAGGTCTTAGGGGGTTGTAACCCTAAGTGGAAAGTCTTGGTGGGTCGAGCGCTTTAGGCAAAATCCTAGAGTTGGAGACTCTAGGTTGAAATCCTGATGGTCGTGGACTGGGTGGAAGTCTAGACTGGTTATGGAGCGGACGTCCAGCATGAAAACCGGAAGTCTCGGGCGCTGAGCAAAAGTCCAGTCGGTCTGGAGGACCGGTCTAGCAACAAGTAACTTCTCCTGAGAGGAGTAGGTGAGCACGCATTCTCCTGTGAGGGAACAGTAGGCATCGATTCGACCTAGGATTTTCGGAGAAAATTCGAAGTTAGAACCGGACAGTCCGAAGGCTGTCAAAAGTTATCTTACTTAATTAATTGTTATTTGTCTAACTCTATTTTACATGAGACTAACACTTTGTTGCAGGGTTAGATTCGACCGGGATCGGTTGACCGAACATTCGGTTTAGTCGACCGAACCTCCAAGTAGCAAGATCAGAGTTCCAACGAGTGGGTTGGGTTTGACAGAGGGATTGATCGACCGAACCTCAGGATTGGTCGATCGAACCGAGAATAAGCGATGACATGGTCGAGCCGAGTTGATCGGACCAGATAAGTTGGGGATCGGTCGACCGAACAGCGGGATCGGTCGACCGAATGAAGAAACTTTATTGGAGCAGCAGAACCGAGATTGGAAGGTTGATCGATTTAGGTGGGATTGGTCGACCGAACCTGGGGATCGGTCGACCGATCAACGGCGGGTCAAACCTGATCCTGAGATCAGGGGATCTGGATCAGGTCAAGCTCGGCTATAAAAAGGAGCCTCGACCAGCACTTTAGAGCAATAAAAAATTAGACTACTTGCGCTCCTGTGTGCTGCGACTAAACACTTCAACAACGCTTAACTGCTACGCTGACAATTGACGTTCCTTTCAACATCTTTGTATTGTTGGTAACTTAGTTTTAATATTACAATTGTAATTGATCTTGTAAAGATTTCTCGAGCTTATAGTGATTGCCCATCGAAAGTACTCTCACGTGCGGGCCTTAGAGTAGGAGTCGCCACAGGCTCCGAACCAAGTAAAAGAAAGTTTGTTAGCGTTGCTTGTCTTTTCATTCTTTATTCCGCTGCGTATTCTATGTGCTTTCCGAAACGAGTGAAAAGGCAACGCGTGCTATTCACCCCCCCCCCCCCTCTAGCACATCTACGATCCTACAATTGGTATCAGAGCGGGGCATTCGTTTTACCCTCTAAAATTATTTTTAAAAAATTTATTTTCATCTTTTCACCATTGGTCAGTATTGGTGAAATATTGTATTTTCCAAAATTTATAATAATATTTTTTATTAATATTTTATTATTTTTTCTCAAAATTAGTATTTTATTTTTCTCCTCCACTACTAATCCAAGACCAAGTCTTGGAACATTCGTAATTTTTTTCTTGTGTATGAGATTCTATATCTATGGCCCACCAAGAAGGCTACAGCACAACCCGCTTGCCTCTTTTCTCCGACGAGGATTTTGGCTACTAGAAGGGCCGAATGGAGTACCTCCTCAAGATGCAAGTTGAGATGTGAATAATCATCCAAACCGGCCTTGAACTCCCACTCGACGGCGCTGGAAAGCGAGTGTCATGCCAGAACTGGGACACAACCTTGATGAAGAAGATCGAGGACAATGCCAAAGTGACTCGAACCTTACAATGCGGCTTGACAAAAGAAGAGTTGAACCAGGTCGACCCCTTTAACAACGCAAAGGAGTTGTGGAATAAATTGATCGAGTTGCACGCGGGTACTTCCGATACGAAGGTAAGCAAACGAGACTTAATATTAAATAAATTATATAATATAAAAATGCAGGAAAGTGAGTCAGCGAGCCAGCTTCACTCTCTCATACAAGATCTTCTGAACAGACTCCACACAATCGGACAGAAATGGAAAACCACGATATAATAAAGTACGCACTAAATGCTTTTCCGAGGAATACATTGTGGACATCAATGATAGACGCCTACAAGGTATCCAAGGATCTTTCATCAATTAGACTAGATGAACTCTTTTCATAATTTAAACTTCATGAACAGACTAATGCGTTGTCAGGTGAGAAAGGTATTGCTTTGATTGCAGGTACAAGCAGAACACGGGAACCAAAGCTCAAGCGTCATACTGAACCCGAGTCTGAAGATGAACCGGACTCAGAAGACGACGATGAGATTGTTGTCGAACTTGTGAACCTAGTCCGGAGACTATACACGAAGAAGAAAGGATTCACCAAAAAGGAGATCAAAAAGGTGACCCAATAAAAAACGACGCAACCAAGCCCAAAAATCAAGTCAGAAGTAACTTGCTATGATTGCAACAAGAAGAAACACGTTAAAGCTAACTGTCCAAACCAAAAGGAAATAAAGAAGCAACGGAAGAAGAAGGCGCTTCAAGCAACGTGAGACGAATCTTCATTAGAAGACTCCGACGAGGACCTCGAGCAGTCAAGTCTCCTCTCACTTCCAGCCCGAGAACAACTCGACGAGTCTGAAACTGAAAGTAAATCCGAAGCCGAGTCCGAAACAAGCCATGTATCCGTATCTGTTTTCGAAGGGCCAAACAACCCTGTAAGATCTTCTCAAGTAGATAAACTATATAATTTAATTAACTATTTAATGCGTAAATTAGCTAAGTCAAATATCCAAGTCAAGTCACTTCAAAAAGAGGTAACAACCCTTAAGGAAGTGACTAGCCAAAGCTCCTTGATTGAACTTATTCAAACTGGAACTTCAACTCAAGTTCAACAACTTGAGAAATAAAATTCCAGTCTGAAAGATCAAGTCAAGGAACTTAAGGGAATATTGGAATGGTTCACCTTGGGTTCCAAGAATCTTGATTTAATTCTTGGGAAGCAAAGGGCCGTATACAATCAATTTGGACTTGGATACAAGACTAAATACAAATTCAAATCATACTTATCTCTTGTCAACGGAACAAATAGAAAAATAGTCCAAGCATGAGTCCCAAAGTCTAATCTGACTAATCAAGTTGGACTTGGTCAATATTGGATCCCCAAGGATCAAATTCATTACTTTGATAAATCTTATCGAGGTTATGATCCAAGGGGAGCCAACAAAAAGATCGTCTTTATTATAAAATAGAATTGTCTGATATTTGCTTTATTATTTTTCATTATACATGCTTAGATTAGGATAGATAAGGACTTAGGCTTGATCCACACTTGATTAGTTAGACTTAGGATTTTCAGAAAGGAAAATAAATATTTAATTTTTTTAAAAGGCTTTGTCTAGAAGTGGTGAATCATCCCATACCCAAGAAGGCCTAGTGCCTCGTCACAACCTAGAAACCAATTATTGAAATAGATATTTAATTAACTAACTGTTAAACTTTAGTCTAATTCAAATGTTGATCAATCCTTAGATTGGAATTTAAATTGAAGATTAAATTAACTATCTCACAAAACTATTAAGGTTCCCTAATTGAAAATCTAGAAAAGGGTGAGATGAACCTAGGTTTAAAGTAGTTAACCAAATCAAAATTAATTAAATTAAAGATAACTCAATTAAAATTCATAATTAATTATAAAATCATAATTAATTTCAAAATCTAATTAATTATAAAAGTTTAATTAATTTCAAAATCTCAATTAATTTCAAAATATTAATCATAATTAATTTCAAAATGTTAATTATTTTCAAACCATAATTAATTTTAAAATGTTAATTATTTTTAAATCATAATTCAATTATAATTACTTTCAAATCATAATTAAATTATAATTATATTCAAATCATAATTAATTTTAAAATGTTAATTATTTTTAAATCATAATTAAATTATAATTATTTTCAAATCATAATTAATTTTAAAAAGTTAATTAGTTTCACATCATAATTAATTTTAAAAGTATAATTAATTTCAGTTAATTCTAAAATCCTTAATCAAAATAAATTATTTTCAAATGATTTAATTTTCAAAATCTTAATCATAATTATTTTTAAATATTATTTAAAAAGTTTTAAAATTCAAACTTAATTATTCTGAAACTCAAATTTAAAATACTTTTATCTTTAGCATTTTAAAATTTTTAAATTCAAATTTATATTTTAAAATATCAAATTTAGTATTTTTAAAATATAAATTTAACTTAAATTATTTTTGAAATATACTTCTATATCATAAATATTTTTCAAAGTTAAAGATAAAATCAACTTAACTTAACTCCGTCTCACATACACTTATAAGCTGAACATGTTTGATAACATAAAACGAGTGAGATGAAAAATTAAGAAAATAAATAATAACTTTTATGTTTATTTTACATGCTTGGACTCTAGGACCCTCAAATATTTTTAACATTAATTAAGGGGAAGTGAAAGGAAGGTTAAGACATTAATTTTTATTTATTTTAAACATTAATTTTAAAAGTTAAACTTTTTCAAAAGTTCAAAATATTTTTGAAAGAGGAAGTCTATTTTTTTAGACATTTTTTGAAAATAAAAATAAATTATTTTTGAAAAGATAAAAAAAATTATGTATTTGATAAAGTATTTTTAAGTATTTTTAAAAAAATCTTTTACTTAGCAGGTTGTATCAGTGTCATGCCCAAATAAGTCCACTGTCACTGTCAAGTGCTCTGGCCGACTGAACCAAAGGACCGATTGGACACGCTAAGTGCATCGCTCGGTTGGACCGGACTTTATACTCAATTATAGCGGCCAAGTGCAAGATGAACACCCGACATAAAGTCTGACCGGATATATTATCTGTGCGGATGTTGAATCCTAGCATTAATTTGGTCGACTCAAAGGCCTGTCGGACCTTAGGAGCTCAACTCCCACTTTTCAAAAATGCAAGGATCTCAACTTATATCCACCCGACCCCAGCGTCGGTCGGATTTACGGGACTTAGCTCCCCACTTCATAACTCCTAGTTTAAAGCTCGTCGGCCCATAGCCGGTCGGACTCTCTCTAGAAGATAACATTATCAGAGAGTTATAACAATCTATCAGGAATATGTCATTACTTTGACATATGCATGCAATGGAGCCTTCCTCCGCCTATAGGAAGGCTGTAGTGTATACTCCACCACCCGACATATTCTGACACTAAACATTATATGTTGTCTCATTAATGTGAAGGTTATGAGATGCGGTATAAAAAGGGAGTCATGTCCATTGACCAGGTACCACACATGAATGCATACACATTTGCATACTCACGTGTTTACATTGTTGTTCTACCCGCATCCACATACTCGCACATTTATATTGTTGTTATATTGTTTATTGTCTTCTCCATTTTGTTTAGCTACTGTTCTAACTTGAGCATCAGAATGATTACGCCAAGGATCCCTTCTTTGATTCTAGATCTAACGTTCCCGTTGGCTCTGTCTGTGGTGTACGTAAATTCGCAGCTCTTAGCTCCAAGATCATTTTGAGTCATCTTCTCCCAGTTTAGAGTTTTCTCTCGATCAACATAAAAGCTACATCGACGTCTCCCCTAGCCAATGGGCCATCTCCCTGCTTTCCGACGTGATCAGACATAAATTATATATTGCTGAATACACTATATAAATATAATTTCATGGCTGCAAATTGGCATCTTAATTTAGCTTCGATCCTGTTTATTTTGGAAACGGACACTAAAACAAAAGTAAGGTATAACAGTTCTACAGTAGTGGTGAAGCTAATTGAGCACTGTTAATCTGAAATTGACGAAGTTTCAGAAGGCCGTTACTTGAAACAAATCTAAATTTACAGAGAGATTTTAAATTAATTAAGAAAGTGCATGCCTTTCTAGTCTTCCACCACATCTGCTTTCAGAAAGCAAAACTTAGTGGAGGGTGCCTGAAATGAAATCAAATGCTGTCTCTTCTTGCTGCAGCTTTGAAGCTTTTATTCCACCGCCTATCCCTAAAGCCCTAAAGCAAAGGAGCTCATTCCTTCCAAAAGCTGCTACCTTTATCAATGCTAGCTTATACTTAGACCATGGAGGAAGCAGGAAACACCTTGCATTGAAATAATGGACCTGTGCCATCTTATTCAGTAGAATGTTAATGCGAGTACGAGGAGCATTGTCCAATTTCTCCTCCTGGTGATGAAGTAAATTAAGTATTTCTCATTGTGAGTTCATCAAACTGATGTATTGAAAAAGTGGTATTATGATGATGGTAAAAAGATGAATACGTTCGCTTTTAGTGCTCCTGTCAATCCGTCCAAAGGTTAACACGGAAGAGATAAATCATGACCGACTACTAACCTTTGGAATAGTGACTAACACATACATTGTGAGTTCATCGAACTGATGTGCTGAAAAAATGATATTATGATGTCGGATAAGATAGTGATTATCCTACCGATAAATAAGATAAATAAGAAGAAAAAATTAAGAAAAAAATAAAAAAAGAAATCATCTAAAAGAAAACTTTTATTAAGAAATGAGCATCCTTCTTTATTCCGTTGATAGTCGTCTCAACAATTCTAGATCAAATTTTAGTAAAAAAATAAAAATAATTTAACAACCAAATATAACTTTAAAGTAAAAAATTTAAATTATCAATTAAATCTAAATATAAGAAGTAAAAAATTAAAAACAACCAAATTTAACTTTAATATATAAAAAATTAATCAAATCTAAAAAATTAAATTTTATTAACTAAACTTAATTTGACGGGTACAAAATTAAAATTATTGTTGAAAATAAAGCTGGTAGAAATACCAAAAAAAATACTCTAAAAATCATAAAAATAAAAATTACTATTTTTGTTCCGAAAAGAATGAAATTTGAGCTCAAAAATTGACAATTACGATTCTAATAACAAATCTAAATTTTTAAATTTTACATGCATGATCGACAGAAGCTGATTCCAAATCCCGAGTTAAATTATACCCTTTAAAAAAATTAAGTCCTATTTTCATCCAGCATCACATTCCAAGTGCTTGGTGCTTGTCACCTCTTCTGGCATGTTGGGGCAGAGCTTTCATGGACATCTTGAAGGGTTTTTATAGAAAGAGCTACAAGTCCTTAAGACTGGGGTATATGTGGCTAAAGTGGAGTGTCAATGTTGGATATGTCTAGTACAAAACTTACGCAAGCTTACTTCAAGGTCCTGCACGCCTGTACCACAAACTATACTTTGATCACTCCTGTCTTGTACAAAAGATTATATTCAATACGATACATGATATGCCTTCATCTAGAAGATGTCTCACTGAGGTAAGCTTTCTTGATTCCTTTTTCTTTCATTCTTTTTCATAAGTTCATCCTGTCGACATGACTGCTATAAATTGTAAAACATAAAAAGAAAAAAAGACAAATAGTAGCTACAAATTACTTCGACCAAGACATGACTGAAAGGCATGCAATGTAGCTCCTTCATTAATTTTATGTAATCCATGTTGCTTGAACCCACCCTGTCCGGAACATAAGGCAGCTTAATTGTTCACAATATATCTCATCACAGATAAGAGAGTAAATATCTTATTGAGTGCTAACAGAGAAGTGCAGGTTTGCAAACTCCGTTTGCCGGCCTCAACTCAATCAACGTCCTGCGTTTTCTATCTCATTTGTACATCTACCTATGCATCAGTAATACACTAACCACCAACATGGCTAAGTGAAAACAGTGTTTCAAAAGGAAGATTTCAGTTGTGTGGTCCTGCCTGCTGAGATCTCTGGTTGGGTTGCCCACTCAATGATCAAGGTTAAGGAATTGCATAGATTGTTTGGTTCGTGATTCTTCTCTTGATTTAAGGCGATCAGCTGTTGAAACCATTTGCAACAATGCTTGACGAAGACAGTTTATCTAGGCTTTTCGAATTGGGCGTGAAGAAACACCATGCAGAAGTTTAACAAATCCTAAGAGACTCAGTTTTCCATCAGAATGTCTTATCCAATCCTGGAGAACAACATGAACTGGAACTGATGGGCCAAGGCCAAGCTCCTGTAGAAGTGCATAACCATTAGGTATCACATATTTGCAAAATGATAGAAAGGTGGTCAGCATATGGAATTCATTCTTTTGGTATTCACGACATACTGATGCAAGTTCATCGATCATGATGGGCCTGTTACCATCCTTCTCGAAGAACTCATAAGCTTGACGAGCGTGGTGCTCCCATGCATCCAGTGCTTCCATCTGATGCACGCTTATTGCTGCAGCAGCAAATTCTTCAAAGTGCAACTTTGTGTTTTGAAGGGAGCTTATCTAGTTCCAAAGAGCCAAACATGCTTATGTATCCAACTTCATCAGTCAAAACTTTTGTAAAGCTAATCAGAGTTTTCAAAAAAGGATTACCATGTTAACGAAATCAAGGACCTTTGCATCTTTCATTGCTTCCGTCGAATTTTTTAGCAAGGCCTGAAAGAAGACAAATTCTGAAGTTATGCAATCAGAAAGAAAAGCAAAAAATCATGATGCAGGGAAACCATCAACTAACCGTCTTTAAGTTTTGGAGGGAGATATAACCATTCTTGTTTGGATTTAACAAAGCAAACTGCTCTCGAAGGTAATAGAGCTGATTTACCTTCAAGGTCTTGGCGAGAGACTGTCACATAAAGAACAGGTTTGTAATCATGATTGC
Source organism: Zingiber officinale (assembly GCF_018446385.1). NCBI lineage: Eukaryota > Viridiplantae > Streptophyta > Magnoliopsida > Zingiberales > Zingiberaceae > Zingiber > Zingiber officinale. Next base: position 98,033,596 of record NC_056003.1, on the reverse strand, counting down.
CCCAACAAATAGTTCGATAATTAATTCCATGTTACAACTTCAAAGATGGCTTAGTGAGTAACCATTTTTTGTAGGGAGACTTAGAGAGATGTACATACTCATCACACAATAGAAGTGCAAGATAAAAGTTTCTATTTTCTCAAGGAGTAGAGAGCATACCATCAATGCTGATTTCCTTAGAGAAGACGAACATATGTAAGCTTTTATAAGCTTAAAGACTATAATATCCAGAGGGATCTTAATTTTTTCAGGATTCTGCAGCCAAGGATGACCTGAGATCAGTTGATTTTAGTTATTAACTAGCTCGTACACTTTTTTTTTTCTCCAAAAGTAAATGCGATGAGAAACATACAAAGAGCTTGTGCAGCAGTCATTCTCTTTCGATAATCCTTATTCAGCAATTTCTTGACAAAGTCTTTGGCTTGAGAAGACAGAGATGGCCATGGAGCTTCATCGAAGCTTGGCTCAGCTTTCAGAACAGCTCGAAATATACCAGATTCTGTGCGTGCCCAAAAAGGACGGCTACCACAGAGCAAAATATATGCAATGACACCGATACTCCACATGTCTGCCTCAGTTCCATAAGATCGGTGAAGAACTTCAGGTGCGACATAATATGCACTTCCAACAATATCATTCAATCTCTCGTCTGTAGGCCCAGTGCAGATGGCATGTTTGTTTATCTTACAATCTCAAAACAAAATGCATTTTGTTAATTTTAAGTTAAAAACAATGTTATGTAACCAACCTGGTTTTACAAAGTCTGACAAACCAAAATCTATGGCCTTTAAGTTGGAGGTCTCGTCTCCTGATGTAAAAAGAAAATTCTGTTGCAATAAAACAGAAGCCCGAGTTACACGATACTTCAAACTTAAACATTAAAATTTAAGTGATCACAAATTGACTATATAATTCCTTCCAAAACATCAGGATGCATTACACAAAGAATTTCAAATTTTCAGTCAGGAGAAACAACTACCTCTGGCTTGAGATCTCTGTGAACAACACCTTGAAGGTGACAAAATGATACGGCACTCAAAATCTGAACTATGACAGTTTTTGCATCTTCTTCTGAATACTTCCCACCCCTAAAACAAACGAAAGTTGAGTACTCCTCGATAGTTTGGTTCAAGCCAAGAGAAGAGGTTTTAAAATAAGAATCCATAGAAAGCTATTTGGAAAAGTACAATTTTGAATATGCAAATACCTTGACAGAATCCTTTCCAATAATTCACCACCTTTGCATAACCTATCAAAGAGAAGTTTAGGAGCTTTATCAATAGAAACACTCAATTATTAGTTAATGATCTGTGCATTGTAGATGAATATATGCCTCTAGGCATGATTGTGAGGCATATGATAATTTTATAATTACGAAAAGAAAATCAGGAAATTTCAAAAATAATTTCATTTAACTCCAAGATCCTCATTTAACGATCCAGTATGGAGATGGGAATGCTGATCTATTATTTTCAAAATAGGTCCACTTTCTTACTATGGTCAATAAATGCATGATATTTTTTTTTTCTCTTCATGTTAATGCAGAACTTTCTTCGAATTTTATATTTTGTAATTCGAATGTCTGACAATTTAATTTTTTTAAAGAATTTTACAACACATAGCATTTAGTAATTGGAAGAAGAGAATTCCAGAATTTAGAACATACAGAACTACATGAATTTCTTCATGTAATAATATCATCTTTGTTTGCATAAGGACCATGGCCAGAAGTTAAGCATCTAGAGTGCCTTAAAGTGGTGTAAACTTACTCCATTACGAGATACACATTATCTTCATCCTCATAAGCATCGTAGAAATGTACTAGATTCTTATGCCCTGCTAGAGAACTTAATATCCTCACTTCTCTACGTACATCTTCAATAGCTATAGAAGTTGTCATCTGCAAAGTATTTTGTATAAGACTAGCTCAGAGAATACTTTATTTTGTACTAATGCATATCAATTAGAAAGTTATGTGAAATTATTTGTTTTTGAAAACTGAGTAAATGAGAAAAAAATAATATTATACAGGAAAACATAGCAAGTCCAGTAGCTGGAATACTATATGATGAAAAAAGAAGCCATAACTTAATCAAAGATAGCAATAAGAAGCATTGGAGTACTTCCTGTGCTGACCGGAACTTTACCGGAACATTTTTTTTTTTGAGAAAGAACTTTTACCAGAACTCTAAAATATAGCTTGCCAGATTAAACTGATAGATTAAGTGAGAGTGATGTATATGCTGTTGGTGCAACCTTAGGTCAAGGTTGACCTGGTTGACCCGACTCGAGTTGACTTGACTCGAGTTGTATTTTGATGTTTGATTTGGGAAGATTGTCGGTGCAACCTTAGGTCAAGGTTGACCTAGTTGTGTTGCATGTTGATGTTTGACACTCGTGAGAGAGTTCTATTCTTGATATGGGACAAGAATAGATGTTTGGGAGATTATTGGTGCAACCGTAGGTCAAGGTTGACCTGGTTGACCTGATTCGGGAAAAAGTCCAAGTATGGAGACTTGGCAACGGAAAAGTCCAAGCAGGGAGCTTGGCACTGGAAAAGTCCAAGTATGGAGACTTGCATCGAAAAGTCCAAGCAGGGAGCTTGGCACGAAAAGTCCAAGTATGGAGACTTGCACGGAAAAGTCCAAGCGGAGCTTGGCAGGGAAAAGTCCAAGTATGGAGACTTGGCAGGAAAAGTCCAAGTATGAAGACTTGGCACGAGAAGTCCAAGACGTGACTGGAAAGTCCTAACTGGATGTTAGGCGGTTGGAAAGTCCGGTGAGTGAAGCCAGGTGGAAAGTCCTAACTGGATGTTAGGCGGTTGGGAAGTCCTGGTGAGCCAGGGGAAAGTCCCGTGAGTGAAGCCGGGCAGTGGGAAGGGCAGATTGGAAATCTGGTGAGTGAAGCCGGTGAAAATCTAGTGAGTGAAGCTAGGTGAATGAGAAAGTCCTAACTGGATGTTAGGCGTATGGAAATCCTTGGTGAAGCGGTGGAAAGTCCCGTGAGTGAAGCCGGGCAAGGAAAATCCAGATGGATCAGGGTGATCGGACATCCGGTGTTGAGAAGTCCAAGTGAGTGAAGCTTGGCATATGGAGTCGGAGAGGGCTCGGTGGCTCGTTCTCCGAACTAGGTTAGAGGGCACTCTAAACCGAGGAGTTGGATCGGTCCGTGACCGATCCGGATATCTGCGTTTGCCACGATCGGTGCGGTGACCGATCGAATTAGATCGATGGCTCATCGACAGAATCGATCGGAGACCGATCAGAGGCAACGCAACCGCGAGAGAAACCGTGGATCGGTCTGCCGACCGATCCACGGCCCGACGGCCGCACCGATCGAAGATCGATGGCGAGAGGAAGCCGATCGGCCCATGGACCGATCGGTGGTTCCCGATCGGTCCACGGGCCGATCGTGGCTTCGATCGCGACACCGATCGGTCCGGGACCGATCGGTGACAAAAGCTTCGCGCTTAGCCGATCGGCCCGATCGATTAACGTTGCGATGCAACGGCTAGTTTCTTCACTGTCTTCGCAGGTATAAAGGATCGAGGCATCTTCTGTGCGAAGAGATCTCCTTCTTCCTTCTTGCTGTTCTAAGTGCTGCTGTGCTTGAGCTTTGTTGAGCTCCTCCAAAGCTTCGCGTGAGCTTCCGGCTGGGTTCCTGCTGTTGTAGGCGTCGCGTGAAGTTGCTGCTTCACCTCCAGTCGACAAGAAAGCAAGCAATTGGTAGAGTGCGATTGTATTCATATTGTATTGCTTTTCTTACTGCTCTTGTACTCTTTGTTTGCTGTTGCAAACGTTTGTGGCGAGGTTTCTCCACCCACAAGGAGTATATTGTATTAGCCGGTTCTCCGGGGACTCATCCACCGACGGATTGACCGGACTCGTCCACCTTACGGACACGCCGAGGAGTAGGAGCCCTAATCTCCGAACCTCGTTACATCCTCGTGTTAAGGTTTGGTTTTTTCTCTTTCGTTTCTTTGTATTTTCCGCTGCGACTAACCTAATTGTAGGAAGAAACGAGAGCGATTTGGGGCGGCTATTCACACCCCCCCTCTCTAGCCGATTTGGGGCGGCGATTTGGGGCTTCACGCGCCTAGGCTGATCGGTCTGCAGACCGATCAGTGTTCTAGCCGTTGCGATGCAACGGCTAGTTTCTTCGCTGTTTCTTCTTCGCAGGTATAAAGGGGCTGAGGGCTTCTACAGGGATACTTCTTCTTCTTCCTCCTTCCGATTGCTAAGTGCTGCTGTGCTTGAGCTTTGTTGAGCTCGTCCAAAGCTTCGCGTGTAGTTTTCTTGCTGTATTCTTGTACTTCTGTTTATCTTGCTGTTGCAAGACATTGTGGCGAGGTTTCTCCACCCAGAAGGAGTTTGATTTAGCCGGTTTTCCGGGGACTCATCCACCGACGGATTGATAGGCTTCGTCCACCTTACGGACACGCCGAGGAGTAGGAGTTTCATCTCCGAACCTCGTTACATCGACGAGTTTGAGGTTTGATCTTTCCGCTTTCGTTTCTTCGTTTTATTTTCCGCTGCGCTAACCTAATCGTAGGAAGAAACGAGAAAGATTGGGGTCGGCTATTCACACCCCCCTCTCTAGCCGTACAAAGGATCCTAACAAGTGGTATCAGAGCGAGGTCGCTCTTCATCGGATTCACACCCGTGGGAGCACAAGCGCTAGAGATGGATCAATTCGGAGAAGACATCACCATTCCACCCTTCTACAACGACAACTTCGCATATTGGAAGGTAAGGATGATGTATTTTCTTAGGACTAATATGTGGAATTGGTTTTGTGTACAAGAAGGGTTTACTCCTCCAATGGATAAAGAAGGAGAGCCTCTAGAGAAGAACAAGTGGACAAAGGAACAAGTCCATCAATCAACGATCAACAATGAGGTAACTAAAACAATTGAATTTTCATTACCTACTAATATTTTGCGTAAGATAGGTGAATACAACAATGCCAAGGAGTTGTGGGATAACTTGGCCAAGTACCATGAGGAGAGTTCCACTTCAAGCCATGAAGAGGAGCCTAGTGAGCCAAGTAGCTCACATCATGGAGGGAGCGAGTTGGGAGTTGAGGGCTACTCAACATCCAAGGAAGAAGAGGAAGTGAGTTCTTCTTCAAGATCGGAGCACGAAGAAGAAGCTTCTACCTCCGGGAGGGATGAAGAAGAGAACATCCATTCATCCTCAATCCTAGGTAACTCAAACACTTTAAGTTCAAGTAAATTGCATATAATGTGTTTTGAGTGTAGGGAATTTGGGCACTACAAGAGTAAGTGTCCAAAGAGGGTAAGAAAGACTCCACCGGCGCCAAAGGTCAAGGAAGCCGGAGTCCCGAAACGCAAGGGCAAGGAGCACATCGTGTGCTTCCAATGCAAGCAAAGGGGACACTATAGGAGCCATTGTCCGAGGGGGAGGCAACCTCACAAGGGCAAGAGACCGGGCACAACGATAGGGGGAGCTAAGGCAAACCCTAAGGTAACCTCTAAGGTTCATTATTGCAATTCTAATAAAACTCATGCTAGTAGTTTTGTTGCAATTGTTAATAATGATAAGCATGTTAACTTTAGGAACCAATACATGTGCTTAGGAGCTAAACATGTTAGCCTAGGTAAGGATAACACTAGAAATACCAACCCTAGGATTAACGCTTCTAAAGTTAAGGAAAACCTAGGTAGAAATCCCAAAACAACTAGACACATGCCTAGGAATACCTCAAAGAAAAATGACAAATCAAAAATTGAGGTATTAGAGAAGGAGAATCAAGTCTTGAGGTCAAGACTTGATACTTTAGAAAAGGCTCTTAAAAACATGGAGAAGTCATCTCTAGGGTTTAAGGGTCAAAAACCAAAGCCCAAGGACAAGAAAGGTTTGGGTCACAAACCTAAGTCCCAAATGGTCAAGCCCACCTATCATAATGTTCCATTCGATTATGGAACAAAACCTAGGGCTAGGAAGACCACCACCAAGGTCACAAGGGGAGTCACCCCTAGAGTTGATCTTGATGAGACCCAAATGACCAAGGCTTTAAAGCCTAAGAGGGTCATTAGGAGGGTTGCTAGGGAAGTCATCCCTAGTGAATTTTTAGTGAACCCAATGAGCTCAAGTAGGTATTGGGTTCCTAGGAGCATTTTCTCTACCCCATAGATGGGTTAGAGAGTGTCAACTCCAATAAGAAGGGTAGTTAACCCAACTTTGAGGAAATTGACACTCAAGGAGCATTTTCAAGGTTTTTGGGAACCTTTGAAAATGAAAGGGGATAATCTTTATCATTCACTCCTTGGAAGAGTAAAGTGTGCCAAAGTGAGAATATTTTAATCTTATTTGGCACAATTAAGAAACCTAGAGAAAACCATAATTGGGATTTTGGTTTTCTCTTAGGGATATATGGGCAATCTAGGATTAGAATTTAAGTTAACTAAGAGATTAAGGATACTTAGATAGGTAATCTAGGGATTTTATTTGTGTTAACTTACCATGGTTGTTTGCCATATGACATGTCATGACCTCATGTTTAGTTTTATCATCATTTGAAATGTCATGGTAGTGCTAGGCTCGTTTATATGTCACGCTTTATTTAAGTTTTCAAACTTTATGCCATGACATCGCACATGTTTTTACTTATGATATCATTATATGCCATGTCATCATCTCTTGCATTATAATCAATGTAATTGATTTAAGGAAAAACACATTTTGATATTGAGATCAAATTGATGTTTAGAAAATGCATGAGAACTTAGCCTAAGTTGACCTTAACCCATATCTCACATCAAATTGACTTGAATGTGGTTTGATACACTTTAGATGTGTGTGAGATATTAGGATCATGAGTTAGGATCAAGGTGCATAATTCTTGTACCTAGATGACCCTAATTCAAGAAATGGAGGATCATAGGGAAAGCTTATGTACAAGTCATGTACATTTAGCCCTAAGATTATGGTCCTAAATTCAAATGGTTTTAAAAGCATTTTAAAATTGATTTGAAAAACCTTGATGAAGCTTTCCTAGTGATAGCATTCATCATTGAACATTATGATACAAAGTTGAGTTAAAACTTGAACTATTTCAAAGTTTTTGAACTTTGTATCAAGATTTGAAAATGGAAACTATTTTCATAGAAAATTATTTTTCCATGGTAGTGTATGATATGAGGAATGTATCCTCAAAATTTCACAATTTTTCGAATTTTCTGAAATTTATTAGGGGTTTCTGAATTTCGGGAGAGGAAAAATCAGAAATCCCTGTGATCAGTGTCTGGATCGGTCGCTGGACCGATCCAGGGAGGGCTGGATCGGTCACTGGACCGATCCAGAGTGCTGTGGATCGGTCTGGTGACCGATCCAGTGAGGTCTGATAGCGTGCCAATGTGCTGAAATTCGATTGCATGTCTGAAATTTCGGTGAAAGTTGGGTTTTAGATTTCTAAAGGTTTGAAACTCTCAAGACATTGTTGGTGCAATGGTCAAGGGGGAGTTGGCCTTTAGGGGGAGTTTTAACTATTAGTCAAGGGGAGTTGACTTTTAGGGGGAGTTTTTACTCCTTGAGGATTAGTGATATGGGATTATCACTAAGTGGACTGTTGAGCTTAGTATCAAGGGGAAAATAAGTTTCAATAAAGGTATGGGACTTTCATTAGGAAGAAACTCTTGACCTCGATACCCTCCTTATTCTTTTGATGTGTGTCAAAAGGGAGAGTGTTCATTGGAGAATTATTGGAGAACCCAAGTTAGGTTATCGGTTTAACCTAAGCTAGGGAAGATTGTCAAGGAATGTTCGAGGAAGAACATTGGAATACTTTTGATGTGTGTCAAAAGGGGAGAATTATTAGAGAACCCAAGTTAGGTTATCGGGTTAACCTAAGGGAGAATGTCTAGAGAATGTTCGAGGAAAGAACATCGACATTGGAAGATGGTTGGAAAACCTAAGTTAGGTTATCGGGTTAACCTAACTTGATTATGGTTTTGTCAAACATCAAAAGGGGAGATTGTTGGTGCAGGCAGCACGACTCAAGGTGACTTGACTCGAGTTGTATTTTGATGTTTGACTTGGGAAGATTGTCGGTGCGACCTTAGGTCAAGGTGACCTAGTTGTGTTGCGTGTTGATGTTTGACACTCGTGAGAGAGTTCTATTCTTGATATGGGACAAGAATAGATGTTTGGGAGATTATTGGTGCAACCGTAGGTCAAGGTTGACCTGGTTGACTGATTCGGGAAAAGTCCAAGTATGGAGACTTGGCACGGAAAAGTCCAAGCAGGGAGCTTGGCACGGAAAAGTCCAAGTATGGAGACTTGACACGGAAAAGTCCAAGCAGGGAGCTTGGCACGCGAAAAGTCCAAGGAGACTTGGCATGGAAAAGTCCAAGCAGGGAGCTTGGCACGGGAAAAGTCCAAGTATGGAGACTTGGCACGGGAAAAGTCCAAGTATGAAGACTTGGCACGGAGAAGTCCGATACGTGACTGGAAAGTCCTAACTGGATGTTAGCGGTTGGAAAGTCCCGGTGAGTGAAGCTGGAAAGTCCTAACGGGATGTTAGGCGGTTGGGAAGTCCTGGTGAGTGAAGCTGCAAGGAAAGTCCTGTGGAGTGAAGCCAGGTGAAAGTCCAGTGAGTGAAGCCAGATTGGAAATCTGGTGAGTGAAGCGGTGAAAATCTAGTGAGTGAAGCTAGGTGAATGAGAAAGTCCTAACTTGGATGTTAGGCGGTGTGAAATCTGGGGAGTGAGGCCGGTGGAAAGTCCCGTGAGTGAAGCCGGGCAGGAAAATCCAGATGGATCGAGGGTGATCGGACATCCGGTGTTGAGAAGTCCAAGTGAGTGAAGCTTGGCATATGAGTCGGAGAGGGCTCGGTGGCTCGTTCTCCGAACTAGGTTAGAGGGCACTCTAAACCGAGGAGTTGGATCGGTCCGGTGACCGATCCGGTGATCTGCGTTGCCACGATCGGTGGTGACCGATCGATCGATGGCTCATCGACAGAATCGATCGGCGAGACCGATCGAGGCAACGCAACCTGCGAGAAGAAACCGTGGATCGGTCTGGCCGATCCACCATCGGTCGGCGGGCCGATCGTGAAGAGATCGATGGCGAGAGGGCGGCTCGATCGGACCGATCGGTGGTTCCTGATCGGTCCACGAGGCCGATCGGGCTTGATCGCGACACCGATCGATGCGGGACCGATCGGTGACAAACAAGCTTCACGCTTAGGCCGATCGGTGCGATCGATTGTTCTAGCCGTTGCGATGCAACGGCTAGTTTCTTCGCTTCTTCTTCGCAGTATAAAGGGGTCTGGGATACTTCTTCTTCCTCCTTCCGATTGCTAAGTGCTGCTGTGCTTGAGCTTTGTTGAGCTCGTCCAAAGCTTCGCGTGAGCTTTCGGCTGGGTCACCTGCTGTTGTAGGCGCTTGGAGCTGTTGCTTCATCCAGTCGACAAGAAGGCAAGCTAGGGTTATTACATTCTTGTATTGCTTTCTCTATTCTTGTACTCCTTATTGCTGTTGCAAAGACATTGTGGCGAGGTTTCTCCACCCAGAAGGAGTTTGATTTAGCCGGTTTTCCGGGGACTCATCCACCGACGGATTGATAGGCTTCGTCCACCTTACGGACACGCCGAGGAGTAGGAGTTTCATCTCCGAACCTCGTTACATCGACGAGTTTGAGGTTTGATCTTTCCGCTTTCGTTTCTTCGTTTTATTTTCCGCTGCGCTAACCTAATCGTAGGAAGAAACGAGAAAGATTGGGGTCGGCTATTCACACCCCCCTCTCTAGCCGTACAAAGGATCCTAACATATGCCACTTGCTTAGTTCTTATATGTACCATGTAAGAACATACTAGATGTAACAATAGGAGAATGCATGTAAGATTGATGACTCAGATGGTAGGACAATAATGGCTTCCTTTGTAAGAGCCTTTGAATCCGGGTCCATTTAATCCTCCAAAGCATGTATATCAGTTGTCACGGGAAGATAAGAATGGTTCATAATTTGTTCTTCAGATGTGTATCATATATAACTTCCCTAGAGAAGAAAACAAATTTCCCTAGAGTACAGTTCACAGAAACAAAACAAAATGTCAATATCACATTTGTAGAGAGAGAAAAAAACAAAATCTACTTAGTATTAGAATGTTAGTGGAACAAGCAGAAGGTTTATTATATATCAAACAAGAACTGTAGAATGGGAAGAAAATAAATAGTACATCACAATCATGATTCTATCAGACACAATACTGTTAGTGAAGAATAACATTATGCTTCACATTGTTTCTGCCAGTCTTAATCAAATTTTATGCCACTTTCCAAAATTTAATACTCCAGGAGTTTCTTTGAAATATGGGCAATTCAATTTTATATATCAGTTATGGTCAACACTGTTATATGGAGCTACACTAGGCAAAATTTGAAAACAAATGCATAGAACAACTTTAGAAATTCCATGGAATGCAATAGAGTAATTATCTTTGAAATTAAACAAGTTTAGCTCCATGTAGTCCCTTTGACTAAAGCTGTTATATAAAATCAAACTATTTAAAATTGGAAATCAGACATTTGACAAGGTTTGAGCAACAGATCGAGCCGGAAGAGGGTCGATTAGATTCTTTTGGACAAGTGGATGAGGTTTTAACAGTTTAGATGGGTTTAGAAGGCGAGTGAATGGTAAATTTGAAAACACACTATATCAAAAGCGGCCTTTTGATGATTTTCTTTTTAAAAGAAAGGAGTTATTTTGATGTTTGGCCTAAGATAAATATCATAAACAATATAAATCCGAAGAATAAATCCTAGTTCTTGACTGGAATTCTTTCAAACACTATTGACTGTCACATCTATAAAGGGAAGTCGTGAAAGTAACAAAAATGATGGGAAGAAAAACAAATGACCTGCAAACAAAGAACTGTAGGAAGGAAAAGAGATGAACCTTTGCTTTGGGAATGACCTTGACCGCCACCTCTTCTCCTTTCATGTCTCCCTTCTTCACCTTGGCAGCACATGTGTAACCAAAATGCCCACGCCCAACTTCGTCCGCAAGTTCAAATTTTGAGAAGAACTGCTTGGAGAATCCAAAGCTCTTGTCCAATCCGACTTCCACCTCGCTGCCTTCGGGGATCGACGCCTCGTTCGGCTTCACCGAGCCGTGACGGCGCGCGAGGAGAGCCCTGATGTGCTTCGCAGGTGACGGAGGAGGGAAGGGCCGCTTGAGAAACATCAACGGCGTTCTCACACTGGAGTTGGCCGGCGAGTTCTTGTAAGAGCCGGGAAGAGGGCTTGGGCTGCAGAAGGGAAACTTGCCTTGCTGCGGGGTTCTCGGCACCGGCGTAGGTTGCCCAATGTCAAGGGCCGGAAGGCCATCTTCCTCCTGGAATTCGGGGTTTTGTATTTGCTTTCCATGGCAGATTCCCATGGAAACCTGAATAGACAAACTCAATGAAAAAAAAAAAGAGAGTTGAATTTGAGAACGGAGTAGCAAATTCAAGGAGGATGCCAAGAAGGAGAACTACAATGGATAGGAAGAAACAAGCTAAAGAGATTAACAAAGAAGTGGGAAAAAAAATCAAATTTGAGAGCGGTAGAGGAAAAGGAGAGAAAACTACAGCAAAGCTCAACTTTTTAGAATAGAGAGAGGAAAAGGAGCAAACTTTAAGACGGGAGTGAAGCACAAGAAGGGAACAGAGTGAGAGAAGCAGTGGCCAAAGCAATGAATCCTTGCGTAATGAAGAGGAGAGCTGAGTAAGATTATGCTGAAGAGGAAGCAAAGAGAGAGGGGGAGAGAATGAGAGAATCCCTCCTTGCCTTTTGCTTTTTGCAGCTCTTGGCTGATGGTGGATGGAATGGAACCCTGTCGTTGGTCATTAGGGAAATAACGCCATTATCTGATACTTGAGTTTGGTTTTGTGTCTCACTCACAGCCTATCCTTTCCAGCCACCTAAACAACTATTTTATTTTTCTTTTACTTGTTCCATTTCTGAATCTTCCTGTGCATCTCAGTGACTGAGCTTTCATGGAAATTCGACTCGATATGAAGGCCTGCTTCATTGAGTATAAAATGTTTCATCCACTAAGATCACATTCCTGAAGAACACATTCTGAAACTCTTACTTTCATGCTAAAACAAAACAATTTTGATTAATGGCATTAAATCCTATCTGAGATCTAAACAATGTGGTCCCATGAAAAGAAGAAGCCAATTAACACTCCTTGTGAACTGTGTTTCTGCACAAGGATTGTTGAGACTTGGCTACTCATTTATGAGAAAGTACCTTCCCCTGGTATGGTCAGGAGAGTTCAATGCGCATGGAAACATGTAAATAATGATCATTTTTAAGATGCCAGCTTCTCTTTGAAGGTATCCCAATTCTCTTGTAGGCCAGCTCAGATTACAAGAAGATGCCATTTTGAAAGACAAGCTCAGGTTCATCACCCATGTGGCATTGCAAGACTGCACATCAACTTGATTGATTCATATACTTAAAGTAATCAGATGATCCTGGAATCCATGTGAGTGTGCAACCCGAGCTTCAAATGATCAAATCAATGTTAATATATTAGTTTCTTGTATCAGCTTTAACAGGGAAAAAAAAAGCAATAGTTTGTTCAATCAATCATTTGCCATTGATAAGAGAATGAGGCAAAAAAATTGGAATTAAGAACAATCCTAACCCACCCTTGTCAGAAATCTAAAGAATTTTCTCGGGGAAAAAGAAGAGATTAGAAGATGGTGTTATTTATTTATTTTTTAAGTTGGCTTTGGCAAAGCAAGTAAGTACGCTGGTGATTTTAGGGATTCATGGGGAAGTGGAATTTGTCAGAGCTTTGTTTGCCCAGTTCAAATCTTTGAAAATTTTACAGAGTCTGCACAAGAATGTCCCAGCTAAGGGTAGGGGAAAAAAACAAGCAAAAAGAGGGGGCAGCGAATGGTAATATGTTCTTCTCTATTCTCATATACACACTTTTAAAAAGAAAGGTGCACAAAGCAACAATTATTAAATTAAAGTAGCTAGTGAGGTTAATAGAAGCTGGGGAAGATGGAGCAAAGGTATTTAGAATTCCAAGCAACTGCAAAGAGTTTCTAAAAGGCTTTGATTATGCATCAAGGGACGGCACCATTACTCTCCAAATTTCAAGAATTGGCAAGGTTTTTAAAATTTCTTCCTTGGACTGAAAGTTGGATTGATGGACTAGAATAATTGACCTGCATATCAATTAGCTATCTTTGTTTAGTTCAAATAAATGTCTTAATTTAATTTGCAAACATGCCAAGTAGATGTTTATAATTTTCGCACAAGGTATTTTAATAAAACCGCTTTAAGATTTATGCACAGTAGATATGCAGCAGATAAATTAAGAGGGCGTTTACCATGGATCAGTCTGATGTCACTGTCACAGCTCGATTTTAGGTAATCTATCGACAGACGCTCATGACTGCCTTGTATAAGTAAAACCACGCTGTAAAACTCGTTGTTAATCTTTGGGCGTTTCCTTAATTATCTTTATACTTTCGCAATATTGCCCATAATTAGCCACCCAACCATCTTAAATAGCTCCCTGTAAGTCACATGTATCATTAAACTCAGAAGTTGGTCCTCACTAACTCTGATCGAGGATGAATAGTTTATATTGGTGCTGTACTGTAGTTGCACCAACAACTCGTTACTTATGCGATAAGCGTCAACTCCTGTTTCAGTACATCAACCAGCGGCTGCAAGCATTTGTTAGTGCTCCTGTCCCTGTTACACTTGTGTCGACCAATGGTTTCCTCTTCGGATCTCTAGCTACTCGCACTACAATAATTGCACTGCTCGTTAAAGGATGCCTAGATGCAGGACTGCACACCTTTAAGTCGAAGAGATTTGCCATGGCCTCTTTTACTTTTTTCGCCTTCACTTTTGCTTCGCCTTTGACCATATGTTTCGTTTGGCACTTCTCTTCCATTGTACGTATCTCGCTGACAGAGATGATAGTTAAAGATGAAATCTCGGGGTGGCAAATCTTGTCACAGCCTGTGAAACCTTAAGCGACCTAACGCCACCGTCAATATTAGTTGATGCTTAGCCATGATTGAGACGCTAATTTATATCTATTGATTGGAGAGTGTTTAATGTTGATACTGATATTGTGCAGAGAGGCATTGGGATCCAAACTTGATCCAATTCAACACAATCTCGCCCATAAAAGGAGTTTCTGCAAGGAGGTTGCTCTTGAAGTCGGCCCAAGTTGAAAGACTGACATTGGAAACTTTTCTGAAAGTAGATACACAGTAAAATCACTAAAGTGAGTTAACATGGAATGAGCAACAAGTAATGCTAACATCAAAATATAGATGCAGCAAACACATCAAAAAAAGGAAAAATAAAAATCATTTGATCTCTTGACAAGCATTACCGTATTTACCCAAAATATGCAATCACAGCAACATATTCAATAGGTAGATTTGATTACCACAAACCACAACACAAATGCATACAATGCAAGGGAGTAATCCATTTCGATTTTAAGTTTCACATCTCCTGGGCATCATCTTCCTCGTTCTCGTACTCACCGTCATCATCAGCTGTCGCATCTTGGTATTGCTGGTATTCGGAGACAAGGTCGTTCATGTTGCTCTCAGCCTCTGTGAACTCCATCTCATCCATGCCCTCGCCAGTGTACCAGTGCAAAAAAGCCTTCCTCCTAAACATGGCAGTGAATTGCTCACTCACTCTCCTGAACATCTCTTGGATGGATGTAGAGTTGCCAATGAAAGTAGATGACATGGCGAGGCCCCTTGGTGGTATGTCACAAACGCTAGATTTGACATTGTTAGGAATCCATTCCACAAAGTACGATGAGTTTTTGTTTTGGACGTTGATCATCTGCTCATCAACTTCTTTTGTGCTCATCTTGCCTCTGAACATGGCAGAAGCTGTAAGGTAGCGACCGTGCCGAGGATCAGCAGCGCACATCATGTTTTTAGCATCCCACATCTGTTGAGTTAGCTCAGGAACGGTCAGGGCACGGTACTGCTGAGATCCACGTGAGGTAAGGGGCGCAAATCCAACCATAAAGAAGTGGAGGCGAGGAAAAGGAATCAAATTCACAGCTAGCTTTCGGAGGTCAGAGTTCAATTGCCCAGGGAACCGAAGGCAACAAGTCACACCACTCATGGTTGCAGAGATCAAATGATTTAAGTCTCCAACTGACGAGAGCAACGGAGAGTTAATTTTTTCAATCCCCAGTAAATGATGTTAGCGAAGTTGTTTACAAGCAATGTATGGAAAATACAACAATTTTCTTGGTGTTATACATAATTGCCTTAAAAATATACAAGACTGTTAACTGAGTGAAAAATGTGGTTGAAACAAGGACCTAAAACTAGTATACACTTAAAAATTACCTACAAACCAACCGAGGGGTTAATTGAAAGGGATCCAGTAAAATCAAAGCAAAACTTATGTCGGAATTCATGCTACAGATATCTTACTGATACAATCATATGACTAAATAACTACAGGGAAAGAACCAAAAAGCAAATCACTATATGCCACTTCAAGTATGTCATCAATCATTTATCAGTGGTTCATTATATACACACGAGAGTGGACAAATAAGAAGATAATATTTGAACAGTTTCAGTTCGTTTATATCTACTCAAAAGGTGCAGACTGCAGAGAATTTGAGGATTACCAATTAACCAATCTAAGAGACTTTAGACCACCATCCACCATACAATTCAGAAATGATATTTAGGTAAAGGGAAAGCAAAGGTACTGAATTCTAATTTCTTTTTGCATTTTATTTCATGCTTAATACATGGATTGAACCGACCTACTATTTCTGCTCAATCTGGGCGGTAATAAAATAAGGGAATTGGATGTAATTGAATTCCTTCGTACTCTCTATTTCTTTCCAAGTAAAGAAGAGAAATTAGTGGTTTTATTTCTTTTCCCTCATACTTCCATCCAGTTAAACACAGCATTCGTTCATATAAATATCATATTCAGGCACCAAGTATCTTGTTCCATAATAAAATTTTCAATCAGACAGTAAAATTCATGTCAAAAGGAAAAACAGATATCACAATTGATTCAATTTTTTAGTTTAGAAAAAAAGCTTTTAGGCCCATGCTCATGAGTTAGCAATAAATCCAACAAATAAACATTAGAAGGACCAACTTACAGCTGGGAGTGGTTAACTTAAGAGTCCGGAAGCAAATGTCATAAAGAGCCTCGTTGTCCAGCACCATACATTCATCTGCATTCTCAACTAACTGGTGGATAGAAAGGGTCGCATTGTAGGGTTCAACAACAGTGTCAGAAACCTTTGGCGAAGGGAAAACAGAGAAAGTGAGCATCATCCGATCTGGATACTCCTCTCTGATCTTTGATATGAGAAGCGTTCCCATTCCTGAACCAGTTCCTCCACCAAGAGAGTGGCATACTTGAAAACCTGGTGAGAAAATTTGTATTGTAAGCAATTACAGAGAAAATAAAGTCTAATTCCACCCCATAAAGGATAACCAAGCACTTGAAACATCGATCAACAGCTAAATCAAATATCAAGTGTATGGAAAAACACTAAACGGTCCATGCTACTGTTTGTCCATAGTTCCATAGTGACTATTTAAACCAAAATTCAGCCTCCACCACCTACCTCTGGTAAAGAAGCGCTCATCTTAAAAATGATAAGGCAGCCAAGTTGAGCATGCTTCGTCTATATTAAATTACATAATCAGTAGATATATCCTTTTTATTAACACAAATCTTCTCAAATTTCATTTTATATACAATATACATCTATGATTATTTCGTTTTTTTAGCAAGACGCTAAAAAGAAAGCAGAATTGAAACTGAGATAAAATCTTGTTTATGGAAATAGATGGCCGATGAATCCCTGAGAAAACATCTTATAAAAGAAGATAAGTGACTATACCTTGTAGGCAATCACAGTTCTCGGCCTCCTTCCTCACCACGTCGAGGACTGAATCAATGAGCTCAGCGCCTTCAGTGTAGTGGCCTTTAGCCCAGTTGTTTCCGGCACCGGACTGACCAAATACAAAGTTATCAGGACGGAAGATCTGTCCATATGGACCAGTTCGGACACTATCCATGGTGCCGGGCTCCAGATCCATCAGCACCGCCCTAGGAACGAACCTGCCACAGGAAGCCTCGTTGTAGTACACATTGACACGCTCCAGCTGGAGATCTGATGTGCCAGTGTACTTCCCGGTGGGATCGATCCCATGCTCATCACAAACCACTTCCCAGAACTTTGATCCGATCTGATTGCCGCACTGACCTCCCTGGACATGGAGGATTTCTCTCATTTTTGCCTAAATTGGAGAAAACGAAACAAGGTTAACACTGGGACGACAGACCAAGAAACTTCTCCAATAGCATACGAATTATTAGGCAAGAACTTCCCCATCCAAAAAAAAAAAGCAAGTAAAACAAAAGAGAAGACACAAACCAGAAAACCGAACTCTACTCATATTAAAACTCGATGAACGGTGTGATAAAAGTTCGTGCGAGATCACTAGATCACAAGAAGTAAACTCAAATCCAGCAGCCTTTCTGGATCGGGACGAAGCATCCACCATAATAAAGCTTAAATCGCTCTTCGTGAAAAGGGAAGACGGAATCGAAGAACCGAACGCGGAAAAGAAAGGCTTACCGGTGAGAAGAGTGAGGCCGAGCGGTTACACGAGACACGAACTGGGAACCAAAGGGGATGGTTATTTATAGAGTGGACGGCAAGGCATCGGGCAACCACCGTGGTCCATTCTCTTTTGTTTCTCTAACGAGCCGTCGGATGCCGTCGAGCGGTGGGATCGGGTGGTGGATAGCCGTCCATTTCCCGCTTAGAAACTAATCGACGATGCTTCCCGTTAAAGTTTTAGAATGACGATACTACCCTCTTTGTTTCGTGTTTTCTTGTCATGGGCATGTGTTTGCGAGCCCATATCTCCTGGTAAAAACCAAAGTGGACCCGGATGGACCATTTGTTATTACCATAATTAATTATGATTTTTACTTGCTTGAGTTTGCATATTGTAATTTGAATTTGGATAGATGACGAAGGTCATCCAGAGATCGTCCTTAGTCTCGCTCGATTATGTTGTCTGATTATTTATCTATTATTTTTTATTATTATCTTGATTTAAATTATAATTTAAGAAAGCGATGAATTAAAAGATATTACAATTAATTATAATTAAATTGAAATCATAATTCAACCATAATTATAAATGCTTCGCTTCATATTTTTTACCAAAGCATCTGCCCTCTCGTATTCAATTTTATAAGAGAAGAATAAAATGACGATAATACCCTCATGCCTGCAATTTCTTTATTTAATTTCTCAATACAAGCGAGACTTTCGCAGTCTCGCTATCGTCCATACGATGGATCGGTTTAAGAACTTTTGTATGATATCCTTGGTCCCTTACCGCTACTGAAAAGTAAAACCTGCGAAGCAAGCAACCAAACAAGCAGTGCGTCACGTCAGACGATCGAGATGAACCAACAAAAATATTCACATGCTTTTGAAGGTGACTTCCAATCCACACACATCATTTTTCTCACCGAACTTGGCATCATCATTACAGATCATATGTTTAAGTCATCGAGGGGAATAATAATAAGCTTTGCAGTTAAAATATATTGTAGAAAAGCATCTTGACTCCTCTTCTTTTGATAATCAATTGCAATACTTGAAGCTTAGAATTGCTTGTTTGCAATTGATGAGGTTGGCATGGTGACAATAGGAAACATGGTGCCATCACCATAACTTTAGTAGTTAGACCTCAACAATTCAGGTGAGATAGAAACCCACATAGCCCAACCAAACTTAAGCCTAGCCTCAATTGAACTCATGCTAGCTTAGGTTCATCTAGACTCATCTCCAACCATGGTCAGAGCTAGTGCTACATTGTTGGATCTAGCAAACTTCAGTAAATGATTATGACGTTACCAAAATCTTGCTCATGCAATGTGTCGATCTGTTACAGTACTGTAAAACTTGATAAATGTCATTATCTATGTAAACTACAAAATCAAGGCTGATAAGAGAACGATGGGTCAGCAAACGTGACTAGCAGCAAATCTCAGCAACTTTGTTTCAATATAATACAACATAATAGGGTAAAACAATGACAAAGTTATGAACTCATGAGAAAATAACCCGCATGTTATTCAATTTGCTTTAACTTCTAACAAAAAAATTCTGAAGTTGATAGGAGAAAACATAAAACATAGACTTAGCTGATCAAAACCAATGCAAAACCTAGAAGCAACAGCAGCACATTCAGATGATTAACAACTAAACTAGCTGAACCAGAGGTTGTATCGGCAGCCGGAGCATAGTTTCCCGTAGGTGTATCGGTTGTCAAAATGGCAACAACCCAGTCATCCTCATCAGCAATCCCAATTCCAACGAAGATGCTATCGTTCAAATACTGGTTGTACTGGGTGTCAGTGTAGTTTGATAGCACGAGGTCATGAGCTAAGCCTTGAACGCAAACGGGCATTATGGAGCCATCTTGGGTCACTGTTGCATTCAGATGGCAGGTGCTTAAATAATTAGGAAAGTTGGGGAATTGTTGCTCTTGGCCAGGAACAGTATATGATCCAGTGGAGTTGCTGCAGTCTTGGCCTTTGAATGCCAATGCAACTTGTTCAGCTAAGCAAGCTGCATTGCTGTTATCAGCTAGTGATGACAGATTGAGGGACCCTCTGTATTTGTTGAGGCCAACCAAAAGCTGAGTAGATGTATCTGCAAAGCAAGTGATTATTAGGAAGTTTCTTAGACATGTAAATATAATGAATTATCAATATCTCCTGATTAAGTTGAGTCTACCACCCTGAATGCTTACATGAAAGTTAATATTAGTTCATTTGCCTAAACTTATAAACCTCCTTCAATTAGCTCATTATTCTCGTATGTAACTAAGTTATAGTGTTACAATCTAAATCCAATTAACCTATAAACCCTGGTAATTAGATCATGATTCTCCAAATGTGATTAAATCAGCATGTCAAAGAGGCAGCATCAATCCAGATCTATGATATCCTCCTTGACCCAAAGCATAACTCATCCCAAATTGTCTTATTAATCCAAACTGCCTCGTACAACCTAGGCCCTGTCATGGAATTGAGCTCATCCACAAGTGCAAACCTTATGTAGATGGATAAAGCATTAATCTAAAATGGATAGTTAATTACTTAGGAAGATGTTTTTATAAGCACGTCAACATGTTGAGAATTTGATTGTAGGTGGATTAAAATAATGACTTGTCACATGTAGCAATTGTATGATGATTTAGAGAGATAGTAGATCATCTAATAGGTTAGGTTTGATGACTCTAGTTCCAAGCAATGGTAAAAAAGGATTGCCTTCCCCTCACAGAGTTAAATTAAAGGTGGCCTACCTCCTCAGCATACTCTCAATAGGGGGAAACTTTAGGGAAGGATCAAGGACAATAAAATTGGGAGAATAATTATCTTATGCTCCATAGCCACATCCTCAATTGATGTCTGATAATATGTTTGGCATGTACCAGAGCTATATAATGACAAAGGAACTTAGAGATACATTGAATGAAAATTTCATATTGGAGGATAGCAAGCAAAATCTTTCAAGAAAATGAATAAATAATTTTTGCATAATTGTGTAATAAAATAATTGTATGTAAGGAATCTTTAATGATTAAAGTAGAACAAAATAAATTTGGAGGAATACTTTGCAATGACTTTTATCCTTGAAACAACTCCACCTTCTTGGAAATTTTAAAACATTCTTGAAACAGAATAAGGAAGACATTTCTTTCAATGAGTTGGGTAATATCCTGAAATTAAAGAGGAATACCAGAAGTAGGAGGATTCTAATGACCAAAAGGAGAATAAAATGAAGCTGAATGAATCCTTTGTGGTGACTTTTATCATTGACAGTTTCCACCTTTTAGAAGAATTCTAAAAGATTTTTAACAAAAATTAAGGAATATATATCTCTCAAGGAGTTGGTTAATGTCCTAAATGAAAGCTTTACGATACATCAAAACGAAACGATACATTATAGGATCTAATTATCATCATCAATGCGGCAAATTGAAACCGAAACAATGGCAAACAAAAGGGCTGACCTAAATCCAAAGTCAATGTCATTGATTCCCTTACTTGTTAAATGGAGTTCCTACAATCTCAGCGGAGAGTCTTCTGTAGGAGCTCGAGCAATAACCGTAGTCTCGTCTCAATGGGAAGAAAGAGGAAGAAGAGGAGTCAACAATTTAGCATCATGCCCCAAATGGATTTTGACTTTTTCTTCTTATAGAAGCTCATCCTACAAGGACCATTCATCATAAAACTCATAATCCGTTAACATTCCATCAATGTTAACGAACCGGGTTATTGGATCTACACATTCAATCTACATCCAATAATTTAAACCTACCTTAACACAACATGTATTAGATCACTTAATGGGGATTAATCTTAATGGAAATTATATGCATGTTATTAATTCACAATAGCCCACCAAATAGAGACTTAATCCTTCACTAAAAAGAAAAAAAAAAGTATTAAAAGCAACTTTCTCTTCAAGACAAGTCTAAGATATTTGTGATGGAGGAAGGCAATGAGTCTGGGGCTCCTAAAGGGAACAAGAAAAGAACAGATCTACTCACTAAGGACGACTTTAGCAAAATGAAACAGGGCTCGTCTTTTTTTAGCAAAGGACAATCCAAAGGAAGGTATGATCTTCAGAAGAAGAATAAAGGGGAAATCAAACTATTGAAAGAGAATTGATCTTTAATGCTAACTCAAGATTCTTAATCATGGAGGGAGGGCTTTGTGAAGGGAAAACATGTGTAATAACAGGGAAGGTTAAAAGACTAATTTCTTGGAGATAAATTGTGACATACCATTGTTGGACAATCTGCCGGAGATTTTGGAGAAAAATTACTGAATTAAAATTACACAAAATCAATTCTAACTTATTTGTTGCGATGACCTGAGCGGATAATCTCAGGCTACCATTGGGGCTGGTTTTGCCAAGCTTTAAGTGATCTGAGTCGCAAAGTCGATACAGTGCGTAGCCAAATCAGGAAAGGAATTCGTCGAGGAAGATGTCGAGGCCTGCGCTCAACGCAGTTTCCTTGAAACAAATTTGCCCCGCCTCTAGCTGTGCTTTGAGGTTCTCTCGGGTCATCTGTTTCTCATAATACAATGACAGAACCACGCACACAAGCAAACACTGGTTGTTTGTGGTGAACTGAGAATGCACCTGAGTGATATCACGAGTAGTTCAGCCGAGCGGATGCATGACTGAGAGAATTTTTATGGGAGAGCACGAGTGAACAAAGGTTCGCTTCCTGCTCTTCCTCTCGCTCCCTTTTCTGCTCAAGATCTGAGCTCCTTATATAGGGGCTCAACCTTTGGCCATAATAAATGATCAATTAATGGTCATTTATTGTCATTAATTGTCGGCAATTTCAATTGGATCAATTAGTGACCATTGATTGTCATTAATTATTGATAGTTTCAATTGAATGAATTAATAACCATTATTGTCATTAATTATCGATAGTTTCAATTGAATTAATAACCATTATTGTCATTAATTATCGACAGTTTCAATTGAAATTAATTCATCTGTTTCACCTGAGCAGCAAAAAAAAAAAACGTGGCAAAACATTGGTTTATTCGCTTGGGCAAATCTTGTCTCGACCGGTTCGGCATTCAACGTGTGCAGGTCGTATTCACACACGAGTCAACCTTGGTTCAGTGCAATCCGGGTCCTAGATTTGCACCCATCCTTGTGCACCCACACATGAGAGAGTCTCTTCCCATGCATATGTTTACAATATCAATGCATGTGTCATAATTTAAACCAACGATAAAACCAAGAGACTTCTAATATGGAACTAAAAACTCATGCACAATAGAGTCTCTTCGTCTCCACCTCTTTATTCCATTCACATTCCAACAATCATTTCCTCTCATTAGAACTTAATGATTCAATACAAGTTAATAAAGTGGTTAATCAAAGGATGATGAATTTGATGAGACAAATCAAAGGTGCTTTCATATTATGTTCAAAACTTAGGAGGCATTGATGTCAATTATCAATCACCATTATGTTACTATTCTAAGAGGAAAACCCCTTCATGACATATATGCAAGACAACAATTTAAATGATATATTTTCTTTTTGAAGTGGAATAAATCAAAATAATTTTATAAGGACATCCATGTATTTACCGCAAAATTTTTTTTTGCATTTTCCCTTTTTTTCTTCACTAATTTTGCCCCCAAAAATGACCTTTGAGATAAAATATGTATGTGGACCTTTGACTCGGTATATTTTTAACTGAAATTGGTGGACTCTGGTATAAGTTTGGAAACACTGGGCATATGGTGCTCATTGGACGAGTGTCTAGAAGACGGAATCCGCTTCTCACCCAAGTAAGGTAGATCCACATCAAGCCCAATCTAAATCAAGGATATGCCCTCTAAATAAAAAAGCTCATCACTCTTCCCTTCCTTAGAACAGGGAAGAAGGTATTGTTATCCTATAGTTGTATTGTCTACGGTAAAATTATACTAATGATCCCAGCCAATGAAACAGTTCACGAAAACAAGGTGACCATTCTTGACTTTTAACCAACTAACAATTAACATAAAGGACTTGTCTAAATAGATGAACTTGTTTTGCAAAGGTCAAAAGAAAGAAGGAAAAAAGAACGCATTGATGTTAAGAAAGCGGAGAAATTTTAATATACTAGAGTATAGACATTATCCCCCGAATAAGCTTCAACCCTACTAGAGACGGCTATTCTTCCCCCTGCTCGAGTGTATTGAAAAAGTAACCTATCGAATTGAAGCACAGCAACCTGGTTTCTCAACCTACATTTACATGTGCCGGAAAGAGAGATTCTGACAGAATAGAACGGATCAATCTTGTTCTAATAAGCGTGTCTGGATTCAGAACATCATAAATCATACTCTTCCAACTAATGAAGCAACAGATCTCGAGTGATCGGCACATACACGTAAGGAAATAGGGCGAGGAAGGAAATGTAGAGCAATTACCATCAGATCTAGCAGGATGAAGCAGGAACGGTAGGAGGAGGAGGAGGAAGGAGAAGAGGGAGATGTTGAAGCCCATTCCTTAGCACCACCTTTCGTTTCTCCCCTTCTGCTTTCCTCCTCTCTATCTTGAGAAGTTCAAAATGAGGAAGCGAACCAGGCGATGAATATAGCGCTGTGATTTGGAGGCTCGAGCAGAGCTTTCACAACCACCGGCCGCTGCCATTTTCTTTACTTTATTGTGTATTTTTTTTTTTTGGTTCGCCCTCGAAATCGAGAAGTGATTTGATGACGGATTGATCCGTCATCCCAACGGACTAAAAAATCTCAACGGGTTAATTTAAAAAAACATTATAATTCATTAAATTTGATAACTTATGCATATTAATCGATGGCACAATTTTTTTTTTCATAATTTTCACTTAAAAATACACACCATAAATTCAAAATTTTATTTTTATTTTTTTCTCAACACACGCGCCAATTCGGTCGACCTTGACTCGCAATCCGCACATGTCAACACATTTAGGTTCGCTTTTATATAGATCGATAATTATTGAACCGGCCAACCCACGTACTCAATTTAAATTGACAGCGTTATTTTTAAATTTTGTGCGTTCAGATGAGTTAGTTGGCATCCACAAAATTAATTTTTAAAAGAAAATTCAAATATCATTTTAATCATATTTATCTTATAGATTTAGCCTGCAGAAACATCAAATTATTATTAGCATAACAATAAATAAAAAGACAAAAAGAAAAGAAATTAAATTTTGCTTGTCAAGGAAAATGATTTGTTAATTACCCCACGCCGTAGAGTGAATCTAGACAAATCTGACATTTACTTTCCTAGTGGATCTAGACCAGAGTTGTGGTTGATGTTAAGTCAATTGAGTATTAAAAAGGTCTGATACGGCCAGTCAGGTGGGACTTTAAAATTGGGTTTGATATTAAAAAAGTTAGCTGATGTTATCAGAATTAACAAGGGATCTAACTCTCTGATCGATTAAACTAAAAGATCAACCAGATACATTGGGTATATCGATCGATTAAATTATACTCAAGTATAGTGACTGAGAGTACAAGATGAATCTCTCGACATAAAATCCGATTAAATATATTATCTGAATAAATATTGAATCTCCAATATAAATTCGATCAGTTCAAAGGTCGGTCAGATCTTAGGAGCCCAGCTTCCCACTTCTCTAATACAAGACTCTCAATTTACATCAGCCCGGCCCCAACGCTAATCAGACTTACAAGGTTCAACCTTCTACTTCTCATGAGCATAACTCTTAATCTACAACTGGTTGACCTAGAGCCGGTCAGACTTTATCTAAAAGACAACATTCTCAAAAAATCATAACAACCTGTTAGGGAATATGTCATTTTTTTGACATATACATATAACGGAACTTTCTGTTAGGATCGTCGTACTCGGCTAGAGAGGGGGGGTGTGAATAGCCGACCTCAAATTCTTCGTTTCTTTCTACAAGTTGACGTTAGCGCAGCGGAAAATAAAACAAAGAAACAAAGACAAGAAGATCAAACCTTAACACGTAGCGATGTAATGAGGTTCGGAGATGATACTCCTACTCCTCGGCGTGTCCGTAAGGTGGACGAAGCCTATCAATCCGTTGGTGGATGAGTCCCCAGAAAACCGGCTAATATAAACTCCTTATGGGTGGAGAAACCTCGCCACAAAAACTTACAACAGCAAGAAGGAGTACAAGTACAGCAAGAAGCAAAATACAATACAACTTCGACTGGATGAAGCAGCAGCTTCAAGCGACGCCTACAACAGCAGGAACCAGCCGATGAAGCTCACACGAAGCTTCAAGCAGAAGCGAGCTCAGCAAAGCTCAAATCACAGCAGTGAAGAAGAAGAAGCAGAAGCTTCGGACCAGAAGAAGAGTAAGAGCTAGTCCTGTAGAAGTCCTCAGCCTCTTTATACCTGCATCCACCTGCGAAGAAGAAGCCAGAAGACAGCAGAAGACAGAAGACCGTTGTGAGCCAACGGATAGTTCTGGACCGATCAGGCTGAAGCCTGATCGGTCCAGGGCACCTCTGATCGGTCCTGGGGACCGATCAGGCCCCAGTCTGATCGGTCCTGGGGACCGATCAGAGCTTCCTCTGATCGGTCCAGGGACCGATCAGCATGCATGCCCCTTCCTTTTCTCCCGAACTTCTTACCTTCTGATCGTTGTTTCCTGATCGGTCTGCAGACCGATCAGATAACACTCAGTAGGCTACTGTTTGGTTACTGATCGGTCACCAGACCGATCCAGATACCCGGTGTATCACTGGATCGATCCACTGATCGATCCAGAGCTTGGTTTTTGCCCAAACCAAGTCCCAAGCCTTCCAAACCAACATCCGGTCAACCTTGACCTGTTGGTACATCATGCTTAGCATCCGGTCACTCCCTTGACCTGCTAAGACTCCCCACCAAGTGTTCGGTCAATCCCTTTGACCCACTTGGACTTTTCTCTTCGTGTCAAGTATCCGGTCACTCCCTTGACCTACTTGACCTTCTCAACACCAGATGTTCGATCACCCTTGATCCATCTGGATTTTCCCTTGCCCGGCTTCACTCACCAGGACTTTCACCTAGCTTCACTCACTAGGGTTTTCACCTGGCTTCACTCACCTTTTCAACTGCCCGGCTTCACTCACGGGACTTTCACCTGCCTGGCTTCACTCACCACTGCCTGGCTTCACTCACCAGGACTTTCACCTAGCTTCACTCACTAGGGTTTTCACAACTGCCTGGCTTCACTCACCAGGACTTTCCCACTGCCTGGCTTCACTCACCAGGACTTTCCGAACTGCCTGGTTTTACTCACCAGGTCTTCCCAACTGCCTAACATCCCAGTTAGGACTTCCCAGTCAAGTATCCGGTCAACCTTGACCTACTTGACTCTTCTTCATCCAACCTGATCAGACCCTGATCAGTATCTCTCCGCATGGACAACTGCACCTGCATTGTCCATGTCTACATGTCTTTCTGTATTGTCAAACATCGAAACCATGACCAAGGTTTACGCTTGGTCAACTAGGTTAACCTTGACCTACTGGAAATTGCACCAACAATCTCCCCCTTTTTGATGTTTGACAATACCTTTAAGTTAGGCTAATCCAATAGCCTCAACTTTCTTCATGCCACTAGGTAATGAAACATAAGTTACAACCTTACATTCTCCTTCTAAGAAGGCAGCCTCCTTCTTAGATAATGAAGGTCTAACTTAAACCCTTCATTCTCCCCCTATTGGCACACATCAACAAACTCTCCCCCTGAAGAGTAAGTTATCGTTGTTCACAACTTCACTCGTTGTGATCAACAAACTCTCCCACTAACTCCAATGTTCTTCCTTGAACATTCTCTAGACATTCTCCATTCTCCCCCCTTTTGACACACATCAAAAAGAGTGAATCAAGGTCAAGAGTTTCTTCCTAATGAAAGTCTCATACCTTTCATTGAAACCCTTAATTTCCCCCTTGACACTAGAGTCAACAATTAACTTAGTGATAATCTCATATCACTTAAGTCTTTTAGGAGTAAAAACTCCCCCTAAAAGTCAACTCCCCCTTGACTAATAGGTAAAATTCCCCCTAAAGATCAACTCCCCCTTGACCATTGCACCAACAATGTCTTGGAGAGTTTCAAACCTTTAGAAACCTAAAACACCACTTCTCGAGCTGAAATTTCAGACAACCAGTCGAATTTCAGCAACTTGGCACGCCCTGATCGGTCACCAGACCGATCAGACTCCCTCTGGATCGGTCACAGTGACCGATCCAGGCTCCCCTGGACCGATCAGAAACCCTTCTGATCGGTCCACAAACCTGATAAAGGTCTGATAAGTTCTGATTTCTCTCCACAAAATTCAGAAACCTCTAGAAAATTACAGAAAATTCCAAAAATTGTGAAATTTTGAGGATACATTCCTCATAACATATACTATCATGGAAAAATAGTTTTCTATGAAAATAACTTCCATTTTCAAATTTTGATACAACGTTTGAAAAACTTTGAAATAGCTCAAGTTTAGTTCAACTTTGTATCAACTTGCTCAATGATGAATGCTATCACTAGAAAAGCTTCATCAAGGTTTTTCAAATCAATTTTGAAATGATTTTAAACCATTTAATTTAGGACCACAATCTTTGGGCTAAATGTACATGACTTGTACATAAGCTTTCCCTATGATCTCCAATTTTGAATTAGGCTCATCTAGGTACAAGAACTATGCACCTTGTTCCTAACTCATCATCCTAATATCTCACACACATCTAAGGTGTATCAAACACATCCAAATTAATTTTGATGTGAGATATGGGTTTAGGTTATCTTAGGCTAAGTTCTCATGCATTTTCTAAACAACAATTTGATTTCCATATCAAATTATGTTTTTGTCCTTAAATCAAATTAATTGATTATAAATGCAAAAGATGATGACATGGCATAAAATAGTATCATAAATGAAAACATGTGTCAATGTCATGATGTCATGGCATAAAGTGTGAAACTTAACTAGAGCATGACATATAAATAACTTAAGCATTATCATGACATTTCAAATGATGATAAATTAAGTATGATGTCATGACATGGCATATGACAAGCAATATATGGCAAATAACACGTAAAGGTATAGAAAATACCTAACTCTAGCCTTAGTTGCCATTTTTGATCATTTTGCCATAAAATCCATATTCCTAAGTGTATTAGACCTAAAATCATATACTAAGGATTTTTAGATCACTATGTGCCAATTAGATTGACCCTAGAAAACTCTTCAATTGTGATTGGCACATCCTAAACACCTTAGGAATAATTTTCCATTTCATTTCCAATGCTTGATTACACCTTGAAAATTCCTAAAGTGCCACCTTTTGCCATGATTAGGTTAACTACCTATTCAAGTAAGGTTGGCACACCCTAACTCATCTAGCGTGATGAAATCACGCTCCTAGGAACCCAATACCTATTGGAGCTCATTGGGTTCACTAAATATTCACTAGGGATGACTTCCCTAGCAACCCTCCTAATGACCCTCCTAGGCTTTAAAGCCTTGGTCATTTGGGACTCATCAAGATCCACTCTAGGGGTGACTCCCCTTGTGACCTTGGTGATGGTCTTCCTAGCCCTAGATCTTGTTCCATAATCGAATGGAACATTGTGATAAGTGGGCTTGACCACTTGGGACTTAGGTTTGTGACCCAAACCTTTCATGTCCTTGGACTTGGGTTTTTGACCCTTAGACCCTAGAGTTGACTTCTCTAAATTTTTAAGGGTCTTTTCTAAAGTGTTAAGTCTTGACCTCAAGACTTGATTCTCCTTTTCTAATACCTCAAGTTTTAATTTGTCATTGTTCTTTGAGGTACTCCTAGGCATATGTCTAGTAGTTTTGGGATTCCTATCTAGGTTTCCCTTAACCTTAGATGAGTTAATCCTAGGGTTGACATTTCTAGAGTTGTCCTTATTCAAGCTAACATGTTTAGCACCTAAGCACATATATTGATTCCTATAATTAACATGCTTATCATTATTAGCAATTGCAATAAAACTACTAGCATGTGTCTTATTAGAATTGCAATAATGAGCCTTAAAGGTTACCTTAGGGTTTGCCTTAGCTCCCCCTATACACGTGCTTTGTCTCTTTTCCTTGCGAGACTGCCTCCCCCTTGGACATTGACTCCTATAGTGTCCCTTTTGATTGCATTGAAAGCACACCACGTGCTCCTTGCCTTTACGTATCGGGACTCCGGCTTTCTTGACCTTTGGCGCCGGTGGGGACTTCCTAATCCTCTTTGGACACTTACTCTTGTAGTGCCCAAATTCCCTACACTCAAAGCACATTATGTGTAATTTGCTAGAAACTAAATGGCTTGAGTTACCTAGGGTTGAGGATGGATGTGAGCTCTCTTCTTCATCCCTTCCGGAGATAGAAGCTTCTTCTTCTTGCTCCGATCTTGAAGAGGAACTCTCCTCCTCTTCTTCCTTAGATGTTGAGTAGCCCTCAACCTCTAAATCCATGCCTCCATGATGTGAGCTACTTGGCTCACTTGACTCCTCTTCATGACTTGAAGTGGAGTTCTCCTCATGGAACTTTGCCAAGTTATTCCACAACTCCTAGGCATCGTTATATCCACCTATCCTATACAAAACATCATTAGGTAAAGAAAATTCAATGATTTTCGTTACCTCATCATTGATGGTTGATTGGTGGATTTGCTCCTTCGTCCACTTCTTCTTCTCCAAAAGTTCTCCTTCTTTATCCAATGGAGGAGTAAAACCTACCTGCACACAACTCTAATGAACTAGGTTAGTCATAAGAAAGTACTTCATTCTTACCTTCCAAAACGCGAAGTCGTCGCGATCGTAGAAGGGTGGAATCGTGACGTCTTCTCCAAATAAATCCATTCTCTAGCTCGTGCTCCCCCGGGTGTTGATCCAACGAAGAGCGACCTTGCTCTGATACCACTTGTTAGGATCGTCGTACTCGGCTAGAGAGGGGGGGTGTGAATAGCCGACCTCAAATTTTTCGTTTCTTTCTACAAGTTGACGTTAGCGCAGCGGAAAATAAAACAAAGAAACAAAGACAAGAAGATCAAACCTCAACACGCAGCGATGTAACGAGGTTCGGAGATGATACTCCTACTCCTCGGCGTGTCCGTAAGGTGGACGAAGCCTATCAATCCGTCGGTGGATGAGTCCCCGGAAAACCGGCTAATATAAACTCCTTATGGGTGGAGAAACCTCACCACAAAACTTACAACAGCAAGAAGGAGTACAAGTACAGCAAGAAGCAAAATACAATACAACTGTAAAACCTTCGCTTACTTGCCTTCTCTTCGACTGGATAAAGCAGCAGCTTCAAGCGACGCCTACAACAGCAGGAACCCAGCCGATGAAGCTCACACGAAGCTTCAAGCAGAAGCGAGCTCAGCAAAGCTCAAATCACAGCAGTGAAGAAGAAGAAGCAGAAGCTTCGGACCAGAAGAAGAGTAAGAGCTAGTCCTGTAGAAGTCCTCAGCCTCTTTATATCTGCATCCACCTGCGAAGAAGAAGCCAGAAGACAGCAGAAGACAGAAGACCGTTGTGAGCCAACGGATAGTTCTGGACCGATCAGGGTGAAGCCTGATCGGTCCAGGGCACCTCTGATCGGTCCTGGGGACCAATCAGGCCCCAGTCTGATCGGTCCTGGGGACCGATCAGAGCTTCCTCTGATCGGTCCAGGGACCAATCAGCATGCATGCCCCTTCCTTTTCTCCCGAACTTCTTGCCTTCTGATCGTTGTTTCCTGATCGGTCTACAGACCGATCAGATAACACTCAGTAGGCTACTGTTTGGTTACTGATCGGTCACCAGACCGATCCAGATACCCAGTGTATCACTGGATCGATCCACTGATCGATCCAGAGCTTGGTTTTTGCCCAAACCAAGTCCCAAGCCTTCCAAACCAACATCCGGTCAACCTTGACCTGTTGGTACATCATGCTTAGCATCCGGTCACTCCCTTGACCTGCTAAGACTCCCCACCAAGTGTTCGGTCAATCCCTTTGACCCACTTGGACTTTTCTCTTCGTGTCAAGTATCCGGTCACTCCCTTGACCTACTTGACCTTCTCAACACCAGATGTCCGATCACCCTTGATCCATCCGGATTTTCCCTTGCCCGGCTTCACTCACCAGGACTTTCACCTAGCTTCACTCACTAGGGTTTTCACCTGGCTTCACTCACCAGGATTTCCAATCTGCCCGGCTTCACTCACCAGGACTTTCCAACTGCCTGGCTTCACTCACCAGCACTTTCCCACTGCCTGGCTTCACTCACCAGGACTTTCACCTAGCTTCACTCACTAGGATTTTCACAACTGCCTGGCTTCACTCACCAGGACTTTCCGAACTGCCTGGTTTTACTCACCAGGTCTTCCCAACTGCCTAACATCCCAGTTAGGACTTCCCAGTCAAGTATCCGGTCAACCTTGACATACTTGACTCTTCTTCATCCAACCTGATCAAACCCTGATCAGTATCTCTCCGCATGGACAACTGCACCTGCATTGTCCATGTCTACATGTCTTTCTGTATTGTCAAACATCGAAACCATGACCAAGGTTTACGCTTGGTCAACTAGGTCAACCTTGACCTACTGGAAATTGCACCAACACTTTCTTCCAACTATGGGGAAGCAACCATACATCTTTATATTGGTACAATTTGCACTAATGATTTAACTCAGGTTTTGATGAATGATAAGTGAATTAAAATTAGAATGTTTGTGATCTAATTACTTTACCAAGTGTACAGGAGTTGATGTGTCTGAAGAACCTGACACTAGGTTGAAATCAGGCTAGGTCTGCGGGACCCGATAGCTAGTGTGAAGTTCAGATAAGTCTACGAGACCCAATATCTGGCGAAAAGTCCAGTTGGGTCCGTGAGACCTAACAACTGGCAAAAGTCTAGTTGGGTTTGTAAACTTGACAACTGGCGGGAAGCCCCGATGGGTCA
Source organism: Zingiber officinale (assembly GCF_018446385.1). NCBI lineage: Eukaryota > Viridiplantae > Streptophyta > Magnoliopsida > Zingiberales > Zingiberaceae > Zingiber > Zingiber officinale. The sequence continues at coordinate 98,001,021 of NC_056003.1, read as the reverse complement.
AAAGCAAGTCAAGCGACTGCAGTTGGTAAATAAGAGGAAAACAACTAGAGGAGAGATCCAGTAAGGACGTATTCCCGGTTCAGGAAACAGTAGGCGTCGGTTCAACTTAGATCCATTTAGGAAACCTAAGCTGAGACCTTAACTAGATCCTGATCTCAGAGAGACAGGATCAAATTACTACTATTACCTTATTGTGTTGAGCTAACTTTGTTTTGTAGGATAAACATATTTTTGTTACCTGGACTAACTCTTTTTTACAAGAAAGGAGAGGCTGAAAAAAGGTAGTCTAGGCACCCGGCCGAGCAACCTACGTAGCGGGTGCCTGAGCAGGCACCCAGGTGGTCTAGGCGTCCAAGGTTGGTCCAAGCGCCCGGACTAGAAAAATCATCCAGAAGTTGAGTTGGAACACGATGATTGGTTGAACCTACGTCAACGGTCCAAGCGCCCCGAGAGGTTCTAGGCGCCCAGAGGTGGATAAACTTGACAAATCAAGTTTTGACGAGAGATCGTCACGTCAACAACAGTCCAAGCGCCCGGAGGGGCTCCAGGTGCCCGAAATTTGCCTATATAAAGGGCTTCGACCAGCAACTTCAAAGTAACATCTGCTACAACTTTCATTCCTGTGCGCTACTCTGAAAAAGCTCCTACGACATTGTAACGCTTCACCGACAATCAAATATCAAGCTCTACTTAGTTTTCTCTGTTGTTGGTAACCTTTTATTAGAGTTCTTGTACTTCATAATTGTAACTTTTCAAACTATTAGTGAATTGTCCAACAAAAGTACTCAATGAGTGCGAGCCTTGGAGTAAGAGTCGTCGAAGGCTCCGAACCAAGTAAAAAATTTACTTGTGTTAGCGCGTGCTTGTCTTCTTTGTCGTTATCTTTTTATTCGTTGCTTACTCTCAATTTTTCGATAAATTGACGATAGCTATTTAGCCCCTCCCTCTAACATCTTTACGATCCAACAAGTGGTATCAGAGCCAAGCTGACTCTGAATTGATACAATCACCAATTAGGCAAGGGGTGACTTTTAAACTTTCTCTTAATTTTTCGATTCGGTTTTAAGCTTTTCAATATAATCCAAATTGATACAATTACCTCTTTGGACAAATTTTTTCGTTGCAAAATATTCTAAATTGGCACAACACCAATCGAGTTTTAATATTTTTTACTATCTCCCACACTACTAATCAAAGACCTAGTCTTGAGAGTTCTTTCTTCTTTTTCTTTGTGTGCAAGATTCTATCCTTAAATGGCCAAACCAAAGGATACATCACCATTCACCCTCTACTCTTCAACGGAGCAACTTTCCGTATTGGAAGAAGCAGATGAAGGTGTACCTGAAGATAGACTTCGACTAATGGTTCAGCATCCTAAAAGGATATAAGCCTCCGATCGACAATAACACTGGAATTCCAATGGACCCAGAAAACTGGAATCTGGAGATGAAAAAGAAGGCGCAAACCGACTTTAAAGTGTTGAACACGATTTAGTGCTGACTCATGAAGGAGAAATTGAACTGCGTCAGAATGCATGAAAATGCAAAGAAACTTTGGGATAAACTCATCAAGTTGCATGAAGAAACAATCGAGGCAAAGGCAATTGAAAAGGATTCATTTCTAAATAAATTACCTAACATCAAAATGCAGGAAGAATAAAAGGTAACTTGGGATAAGGTGTCCTCTGAAGAATCGGACGTCGAAGATCAGGAGCATCACAACTACCTCACGCTCATAGCATCCAGATCGGATTTAAAAAGCGAGACGAAATAAGACGACGAGTCCGAAGATGAATCAAGCCACAAGTCCACACTCATTTCCAAAGGTTTAAAAGAGGTATTGTCTATTTTAACTACTAATTTTTTTTAAATAATTGCATGTCTTAATAAAAAAAATTAATTAGATTTGAAAATAAAATGATACACTCCTTAAGGAAAATTAATACCTTAAGAAATAATTTAACTCCCAAACAAAAACCTCTAACCCAACTCAAGTCGACTTGAGGTAGAAAACGCTAAATTGAAAACTGAAATAACCAATCTAAGAGAATTGTTAGAAAAATTCACAACTAGATCTAAATACCTAAACATAATACTTGGATCTCAATGAGCTGTATATAATAAATCCAAGCTCGGATACAAGTCCATCTCAACAAACAAAACATTTATATCACTCATAAGCCAAAACAAAAAACTAACCAAAGCCTGAGTTCCAAAAGCGTGCATAATCACGCAAGTATGACTCAATCAATTTTATGTACTTAAAAATGAAATTCATTACCTAAAACTCAATCCAACTAAACCTATTAATTCAAACCCAAACCTAAAATATAAAATGAAATCAAACAAATCAAACTCAAATCGAAAAACTAAATTTAAATCAAACAACTACAAAGTTAATTTAAATTCAAATTACAATCATGTTTACTATAACTATAAAACAAATCGACACAAACCTAAACCTAAACCCAAAATTTAATAATTCAGGTGGAGGCTCCAAATTAGTTGGCACCTCCAAAATAATAATTTACCCTGCAAGGTAATTAAGACTAGGATAAATAGGAACAAAAGTGTAGGATCAATGTGTGCTTGGGGGGTGGGGAGGGGGGGTGAATAGCACTCGTGGTTGTTTCACTTTTTCGCAAAACATAGAATAAAATGCAGTGGAAATAAGTAAACAGATAAAGCAAGCGCTAACACTTTTGGTTACTTGGTTTGGAGCTTATGACGACTCCTACTCCAAGGCCCACGATCATTGATCGCTTTTGTTGGACAATCACTATAAGTTCGAGGAATCTTTACAAAAGATGGCAAGTACAAGTATTGGAATTAATAACAAAGTTTACCGACAATAAAGGATTAGCAATTTTCGTCAATTGTCAGAGCAGCGCACAAGAGAGCAGAAGTCGTTGAGTATCAGTTGTCTCTATGTCTGAGTTCGTTCTTCTAAAGTGTTGGGTCAAGGCCTCCTTTTATAGCCAACCAAGACATGATCTAGATTTACTAATCTTGGGATTAGGTTTGACTCAACTTTGATCTATCGACCAATCCCCTTGATCGATCGATCGAACCTTCTGAACCTTCCCATCTTCTCATCCAGATGTTGTTGCTTTGGATAGGATCTTCGTTCAGTAGATTGATCTCGTCGTTCGGTTGATTGAACCCTTGACACTCCTCCGCTTATCTGGCCGATCAACCTGGTCTGAAGTTTATCCCCCGTTCGGTCGACTGAACCTCCCTGTTTGGTCGATCGAACCCTCGGTCTACACTTCATTGTGAGCTAAAATATGTTCTTCTGGATTAGGGGTTCGATTGATTGATCCAGACGTTCAGTCAATCAAACATGGCGTAATTCAACCCTGCACAAATGTTAGTCTTCTTACAAAGTAAAGTTAGAATAAAAGACAAAACAGTATATAACGATTAACTTTGATAGCATTCAGACTGTCCGGTCCTGACTTTGAGTTTCGCTGAAACTCTAGGTCAGACTGATGCCTACTGTTCCCTCTTCGAAGAACACATCTTCACTTACTCCTCGTAGGAGAGTTTACCATTTGTCGGACCGGTCTTCCAAACCGTCTGGACTTTTGCTTAGCATCCGAGACTTCAGAACTTTATGCTGAATGCCCACTCCACGACCGTCTAGACTTTCACCTGGTCCACGACCTCTAGGATTTTCACCTAGAGTTCTCAACTCTAGGATTTCACCCAAAGTCCTCGATCTGCCAAGACTTCACCCAGTCTCCCAGACCAGGACTTCGTTGCCTAACCGCAGCTAGGACTTTCCATAACGTAGGGTTACCACCCCCTAGGACCTACAGTTACCTCCCCCTAGGTTTTTCTACATACCTAGAATCCATTAGGATTTTTGCCTAAGAACTCTTAGGACTTTCCTGCAAGCTCATTCATACTTGTTAGACAACAAGTAACCTTAACTTTGAACCCTTTGCCATTATCAAAACACAGGTTCAATCGTCTGGTGCTTCCTGCACCAACAAAAATTTTAATTTGATAAATGGTACTAGAGAAGTTTTAGAAGATGGTAGGTTAGGGAAACTCTGTCTATGTATATTTACGAAGATATGACTTCGACCTGGCGCATTTGGCTTAGTGGAACTAATTGAAGCTATCCATTACTAATCCTAGCTGGTTAGACTAAAATTTTATACTAAGTTCAGTGGATAGGACTATTAAAAATTTTTTGAATGCATGGTTACTCTAATGATGTTTAGGTGACCCACCACAACTTAGAAGTTTATTCAAAAAATGTCTATTTGTTGAGCCCAAAGTTAAACTTGAATTTAACACAAGTTAAACCAAATCCTATAATTCAACTTAGCTCATCTCATAAAATCATAGGATCCCTTTATTTGAAAACTTAGACTGGTGAGATGAATAAAGTTAAATTAATTCAAATTAAATTAAATTAATTAAATTAAAATTAAATTAACTTAAAACTTAAACTCAAATTATGATTTAAACTTAAAAATAAACAAAGTTAACTTAACTTTTTACTCCTACATTCTTATAGGAATATAAATGGATAGTAGACAGTGGTTGCTCCTGACACATAACTGGGGATCAAACAATATTCAAAAATCTTATATTCAAAAGACTAGGAACAGTTGTCTTTGGAAACAACGATAAACTTAAGGTAATTGAAATATGTAACATTAAATTAGAATCTAATTTTATTATTTATAAAGTACTATTTATTGAAAATTTTAAATTCAACTTGCTCAGTGTTAGTCAATTATGTGATTCAAAGTATAAAGTTAGGTTTGCAACTACTGAATGTTTAATTAAACATATGAAAGACTCCATAATAAAATTAAAAAGATTTAGGAATAATAATATGTACACAATTAACCTAGCCAGTTCCTCACTTAAATGTCACTTGACACAAAAAGAGGAAACTTGGCTATAGAATAGGAGAATGTTCTACACTAACTTTAAAAACCTCACTAAACTAAATGGTATATAGTTAGAGAACTACCAAAACTACCTAACCTAGACTCAACAATTTGTAATGCTTGTCAACAAGGAAAATAGACCAAATCAACCCACAAACTAACTAATCAAACTAATTCAATACTTAAATTACTGCACTTAGATTTATTTGACTCACATGGAATTAAATCTATTAATGAAAGTTTTTACTGTCTAGTAATAATTGACGATTACTCAAGATTCACTTAGCTAAAATTTAAAAAAAATAAAGATGAAACATTTGAGATATTTACTAATTTTTGTAAATAAATTGAAAATTTAAAAGACTAAAAAATTAAAAGAATTAGGAGTGATAATGGTGGAGAATTTAAAATCTTAGATTTACTAAATTCTTCTTAGAAAATTGGTACCATCAAGAATTCTCGTGTCCTAATACACCTCAATAAAATGGAATAATGGAAAAAAAAATAGAACTCTCAAAGAATCCACTAAAACAATACTTAATGAATACCAATTACCAAAATATTTCTGGGCCAAAGCTATTAGTACAACCTGCTATAAAAAAAATAGAACAACAATAAATAAGAAATATAATAAAACCCCATTTGAATTTCACTATAATAAATTACCTAGTATTAAATACTTTAAGGTATTTAGATGCCCTATTTACATATTAAACACAAGAGAATAATTAGGAAAATTTACCTTAAAAGTAGAAAATGGAATCTTTGTAGAGTTATTCCCTAAACAGTAGAGGATATAGAGTTTACAATAAAACTACTCTAAGAATTGAGGAAACAACCAATGTAAAAATTGATGAAATTACTAAAGAATCTAACTCAACTTAACCTTAATACCAACCAATTAATTTCATTAGAACTAGCGCTGATCTAGGTGGAGAAAATGAAAACCCAATAGACAAACACTAAGATGATCAAAATCAATCACAAGAAATGAACAAATATAAACTGAGTCTAAAACAATAAGAGTTAGCACAGATCACTCAATTGAACAAATTATAGGTGATCCAAACATAAGAGTTCAAACTAGATCATTCTTCAGAAACCTAAGTATATCTTTAATTTTTAAAATTGAACCCAAAATGGTTGAAGAATCCCTACTTGACCCAGATTGAATAATAGCCATGCAGGAAAAATTGGCCCAATTTGAAAGAATGAAGTATGGAATTTAGAACCATTACCTAATAATAAAAAGGTAATATAAACAAAATGGGTGTTTAGAAATAAACTAAGTGAAAATAGAAAAATTATTAGAAACAAAGCTAAACTAGTTACTAAAGGGTTTAGTCAAGTAGAGAGACTTGACTATGATGAAACATACGTTCCAGTAGCTAGACTTGAATCTATTAGAATACTACTAAGCTATGCAACCCATAAAGGATTTAAGTTTTTATCAAATGGATGTGAAATCTGTTGGATCGAGAATTTGCCGAAGGGGGGGGGGGGTTGAATAGAGATTTAAAAAAAAATATCTAGTAAGCACGCAGCGAAATAAGCGAAAAACACAACAACGCTAACACAAAATCAATTTACTTGGTTCGGAGCCTATGTCGACTCATACTCCAAGGCCCGCACTCGTCGAGTGATTTTGTTGGGCAATCCATTAGCAATTCGTAAAATATTACAAGTTTAAGTACAAATGCTTTTAAGGAAATAGTACCGACAATGATTAGAAAAAGGAAATAGTAGCACTTTGTCGGAGGAGCGTCGCAGGAGCACAGCATGGCAGCGCAAGTGTTGGAAGACGTTGTAGTTCGTTGTTGATTTGATCGAGCCTTCACCCTCCTTATATAGGAGGTTCGGGCCGCTCGGATCCCTTCAGGGCGCCCTGAATGTGACGTAGCCAAGCCAACCAGGGTGCTCCACGTGGCGAGGCTCGTTTGGGGATAAAATTTGCCTCCGGGCGCCCGGATCCTTTCCGGGTGCCCGGACCCTTGTTTTCCAGCAATCTCCTTCCTGCAAGAAAACGTTAGTCCGAGACAAATGTAAACTATATATCCTGCAAAATAGAGTATTAGCACAGTTTATAATAAAAAAGAATAGTAATTAGATTTCGTCTCCTCTAGACCGGAATCTAGTCACGATCTCAACTTAGATTTCTAAAATGGATCTAAGTTGGATCGACGCCTAATGTTCCCTTCCCGGGAACGCGTCCTCATAGTCACTCCCCTTTAGTGATTTACCTTAACTTACCTACCAGACGTCTGATCAGCCCTTCGACCCATCTGGACTTTGTGTCACTACCTGGTCAGCTCGTCAACCTAGCTGAGCTTCCCTGCAACACTGAGTTAGCACAGTATTAACAAAATTCAAGTATAACCTAGGGTTACCTCCTAGGGTTGCCTAGCTTCACTCACTAGGACTTCTATTGCCTGGCTTCACTCACCAGGACTTCCTTCACCTAGCTTCACTCACTAGGGTCTGACTTCACTCACCAAGACTTCCTCCACCTAGCTTCACTCACTAGGCCCCGGCTTCACTCACCGAGACTTCCACCACCTAGCTTCACTCACTAGGGCCCGACGTCACTCACCGAGACTTTCACTTTGCCTAACCTTTGGTTAGGACTTACCTTTGATAGTCATCTAGTCCTGACTAGACTTCTCTCTCCCAAACATCAAGTCTTATTTGGGTCAACCCTTAGTCATATTATCAAACATCGAAACCCTAGAGGTCGATTGCACCAACAAAATCCACCTTCTTAAATGGGCTAATAAAAGAATAAGGGGGCGTTTGGTTTGCGTTTTCCACGCCGTTTTCTGTTTTCATTTTATGAGAAAATGAAAAACGCGTTTGGTTTACGTTTTCCACGTTCATTTTTAAGAAAATGAGAGAGCGTTTTCTAAGAAAACGAAAAACGTGGAAAAGTTATTTTCTATAAAACGAAATACGCGCGTTTTTTAGAAAATGAAAATGAAAATGGGACAAACCAAACGCACCCTAAGTTTTTGTAGGCCAACCACCTAGGTTTGAAAGTCTAGATCATCCTGACAATGTCTTTAAACTAAAGAAAGTCTTGCATGGTCTTAAACAAGAACCTAGGGCCTAGTATACAAGGTTGACTTCCTATCTAATTTCTAAAGGGTTCAACCAAGGTCAAATTGATCTAACTCTATTTGTAAAATCACTCAAACAAGATATCTTCATAGCCTAAGTATATATAGACGATATGATTTTTGGTTCAACCAACTCTGAATTCTTACAACATTTTATAACTTTAATAGAACGAGAGTTTGAATGAGTCTAGTAGGTAAACTAACCTATTTCTTAGGATTACAAATTAAACAAACAAATGAAGAAAATTATGTTTACCAACAAAAATACATAAAAAAATTACTTAAAAAATCTAGAATGAAAAATACTAAAGAAATAAAAACACTAATGGCAACTAACACAACCTTAAATAGTGATCCAAATGGAAAACTCGTAGATCTAAAATATTATAGGAGTATCATAAGCAGCCTTTTATAGTTAACTGTAAGTTGACCTGATATTTTATTTGTAATTAGTATGTGTGCTAGATACCAAATATGTGCTAAGGAATTCCACTTAACTAATGTAAAAAAGAATTTTTTAGATATTAGAAAGGCACATCAAATGTAGGAATTAGATATCCTAGAACACCTAATTTTGAACTAATAAGTTACTCTGACTCAAATTATGCAAGCTATAAACTAGATCATAAAAGTACAAGTAGTGGATGTCAATTACTTGAACTATCACTTGTCAACTGGCTTAGTAGAAAATAATACTATGTTGCTTTATCTACTACTGAAGTCGAGTACATAGCAATGGGTGAGTGTGTAGCACAACTGTTATGGATGATGCACACATTAAAAGACTTTAACTTAGAATATAAAAATGGAAAAATCTATATTGACAATATCAGTTCAATCAACTTAACAAAAAATCAAATACATCATTCAAGAACCAAGCATATTGAAATCAAACATCAATTTATTAAAGATCACGCCACCAAAGGAGACATTAAACTCAACTATGTTGAGTCCAAGTCAAATTTGACCGATATTTTTGCTAAACTATTATCAAAAATCTGAATTTAGTAATCTATGAAGACGACTGGAAATACACACAATAGACTAGGACTCTTGTTATCAAATAAATTTTTAAGTGATTTACAAATTCTAGGAAAATTATTTACTTATGTTTTCTAAAAATTTTATATTTGTTGGTGCAGATTGCACCAGAATCAAACCTAAGTTTTGATGTTGTCAAAGGTTCAAGTTAAGTCTTGTTTTGATCTAACAAGTTGACTAAGTGTGCAGACTGTTTACTCAACCGGAAAAGACCTAATTGGAGGCTAGGCAGAAGAAGTCTTAGTAGATCGTGGAACCCAGGTGGAAAGACCAAGTGGGTTGAGAGGACTCGACACTTGGTAGTGAGATTGAGAGGTCTAGAGGATCGAAGATTGAGAGAAAGTCTTAGTGAGCCGATCAAGGCTAAGTGAAAAGTCCAAAAAGATATGGAGGATCAAAGTTTGGCAGGTATGTTGAGGTAAACAACTGAAGGAGCGACAGTGAGATTGTGTTCCTGAAAGGAACAACCTAAGGTCGCTGATCCAACTGAAGAAACTAGAAAGGTTTCCAAGTTGAGATCAAGACAGTTGAACTATATTATGATTACTCATGCATTCTATATATTACTGTGCTAATCTCTGTTTTGCAGGAATGTACTATTTAACTCTATTTTGTAAGTTCGACTTGATCGATCGATCGAACAGAAGGATCGGTCGATCGAACAAGGCTAACTCAGAACAGACACCAGTTCAGATCAAAGCAGAGTGAAATCTGATCAAAGCTCGATCGGTCGACCGAACCAAAGGATCGATCGACCGAACCCTGACGATGTGGCACAGATCAGTTCAGTCAGAAGTAGAGAAGGAAACTAAGCTAATCAGTCGACCAAACCAGCAGATCAGTCAACCAAACCAGTAGATCGGTCGGTCGAATGATCATGTCATCAATACAACATTAAGTGTGAATCTCGTCGAACAGGGAAATTCTTTATTCGATCGACCGAAAAAAGTGATCGGTCGATCGAACACTTTAATGTCATTAAATGTCGAAGATCGAATCAGCATCGGAGCTCAGGAAAGATGGAAGGGAGCTGATTCGGTCGACCGAACCTAGGGATCGATCGACCGAACGTCGACGACTCTTATGAAAGTGAGCTCGAGGTTCGAGGCTATGCAACCAAATATGGTGGGTTCGAAGTTCATCTCTGTGCTAGTTGCTGCTGCTCGTACTACTGCTCTACAACTCATCTTCACGCAAGCAACTACTTCGTTCAAGCGCCGACCGAGCATCATCTTCCATACAGGTGTCGGTATATTTTTATTTTAAGAAGTTTGCATTGTACTTAAACTCACATAAGATAGTAGGTTGTTACTATCTTATATTCTTGCATATTGTATGCACTGCTTCTTTTCGAGGTTTTCGGAAAGAAGAATTTTAGTGGATTGCCCAGCAGTGCGATTAAAGATTGTGGGCTTTGGAGTAGAAGTCGACCTAGGCTCCGAACCAAGAAACTAAACCTGTTCGTTATTTTCCGCTGCACGACTTTGATTTAAACGATTAAAAGAAAAAAAAAATTAAAAGCACGATATTCCCCCCCCCCCCCCCCCCCCCGCCTCTATCCCACTCTTTTGATCCTACAATTGGTATCAGAGCCCTGCAGCTTTGAGAGTACTTAATCATTTTTCGAGCACTTTTAAAAAAAAATTCTTTTCCCTTATTCTTTTTCTTAATTCTTTTTCTAGTACTACTAATCCCAATATGAGAGTCTTGAAAATTTGCTTGTCTTATTTTTTTATACAAAGATGTTGAACTCCTACCAAGAAGGGTACAACAACGTCCGACCTCCACTATTCAAAGGGGAGAACTTCAGCTATTGGAAGAATAGAATGGAGTGTTATCTTAAATTGGACATTGAGTTGTGGTTTACAATACTAAAAGGCTACACACCTCCAACAAAAGATGGAGTGCTACTAGAGCCAGAAGACTAGACTCCCCCAATGATCAAGAAGACACAACTAAACTATAAGGCGATCAACACCATTCAGTACGGGCTCACAATGGAGGAGTTGAACCGAGTTGACCCCTACGATAATGCTAAAGAACTATGGGATTGTCTGGTAAAGCTACACGAAGGGACCAATGAGTCTAAGATAAATAAAAGAGATCTACTATTAAATAATTTATTTAATATTAAAATACTCCTCGGAGAAATGGCTTCGCAACTACACGCTCGACTAAAGGACATCCTCAATGACCTCCATCTGATCAGGCACAACCTGGAGAACCACAACACAATAAGGTACGCACTAAATACTTTTCTGCGGAGTGCTTTGTGGGCATCAATAGTAGATGTTTATAAAGTTTCTAAGGATCTTTCAATTCTTAAACTAGATGAGTTATTTTGCGAATTAAAAATACACGAACAACCTAACTTGAGCCAAGTTGAGAAAGGAGTCACTTTGTATGCAGGTCCAAGCAAGGAAACCAAATTAAGAACAAAGATCGAATCAGAAAGTGAGTCAAACTCTGATTCAACAAATGAAGAAGAATTAGTCAATATGGTCCGGAGATTGCTAACAAAGAAGAAATTCAAAAGAAGCTCCAAAAGGACACCAATCAACCAAATGCAAAACAAATCAGAAATGATTTGTTATGGATGCAACAAGAAGGAGCATTTCAAAAATGAATGCCCAAATCGGAAGGAAGAAATGCCCAAGTCGACAAGAAAGAAGAAAGCCCTCCAAGCGACATGGGGTGAGACATCTTCCGACAAATCTGACACAAAAAAACCAAAGTACTCGAGCCATCTTGCATTTATGGCAAGAAACGAAAACTCTGAACCTGAGGAAGAATACGAGTCTGAAGGCACCGAATCCGAGATTCACATCCGTCTCCGAAGGTCCAAATATGGTAATGATTTATTCAAAGTCAAATTTACTTAAATTAGTTAAATGTTTATTTAAAAAATTATCAAAATTTGAAAAATAAAATAACTTGCTACTTAAGGAAATAGACCGCCTTAAGAAGCAAGTTAACTTGAGTGACTCGACTAACCAAGTTCAAGTCGGAACTTCAACTCAAGTTGCAAAACTTGAGGAAGAAAACTTCAACTTGAAAGGTCAAGTCGAGCGACTCAAGAAAATATTGGAAAAATTCAAACTGGGATCCAAGTGCCTAAACATGGTACTTGGATCGCAACGAGTCGTGTATAACAAATCAGGACTTGGCTATAAACCAAATCAAACAAACAAACTATATTTGTCCTTAATTAGTCAAAATGTTAAAAGTCAAGTCCAAGCATAGATTCCAATAAAATGTTTAACCAAACCTATACTTGATTCCTAAGAGTCAAATCCATTACTTAGATAGATTATATCTAAGCTATGACTCAGGGGGAGCAAATAGAAAAATGGTTCAACCAACTTAATCAATCCACTATACATGATTAGGATTAGGTTTACTTTTTTGCTTAGAATGTTTAGTTAAAAAGGTTTGCCCAACCCTATAACGTAGCATTGGAATGGATTGAGATGATAGTACGTTAAGGAAGCTTTGTCGAAGGCATGTTTAAGCTGAATCTTGTGTATTATACCTGGTGCACTAGACTTAGTGGAACTGACCGAAGGTACCCCAGTCAAACATGGACTAGTTAGACCAAAAGCTAGTATTAAGTTTTTTGGGGCAGGACTATTTTGGAAAGTATTCAGCAAGTGGTCTACCGTTGATACACAAGAAGGCTATATGTTGTTGGAACCCCAAGGTTATTTTGGTGTGATTAATAAGTTAAATTAGGTCTTAAGGTATTTTAACATTGTATCTAAGTGTGCAGGAGCTTAGGAGCACATGTAGTCGAGTGGAAGATGCAGCTAGCAAGAAGGACGGCACACGGTACGTCCGAGGGACGAGGCACTGCGGAAGAGTACACCGGCGGACGAGAAGGAAGCATGTGGTGGTTCCTAGGGACGAGAAGCCGGAGCGGAAGACTGCTCGGGGAGCAAGAGACCCAGCTAGCGAGAAGGTCGGCATAGGGTGCGACCGAGGGACGAAGACTGTAAATAAGTACGCTGGCGGACAAGAAGGAAGCACAAGACGATTCCGAGGGATGGGAAACCGGAGCGGAAGCCTGCTCGAGAAGACCGAAAGTTGGGTTCGGGTGAGCTCTATTCCGGATGGTCGAGATCACCCAAACGAGCGAAAGACTCAGACTAAGGCGAACAGAACCGGAGCAGAAGACCCGAGCTGAAAAAGTCAATGATGTTGACTTTCCCCATCTAGGGCGCCCGGATCGAAAGTATATCCAGATCTCGGTCAAACCGAGATCTGTGCATTGGGGATAAAGTTGTATTCCTCCCAGGGCACCTGGAACACTTCGGGATGCCCCGACCAATGCCATAAATACAGCCTTGGTCCAGAAGTTTTACAATCATTCCAGCCAATTCATTTTCCAACACTTGTACGCTTTAGTTTAGTTAGCTTCTTTCTTTTTATGCTTTATCGTTGTAAGAGGCTTCTCCGCCTGAAGGAGATACTAGTGCGACATCTTCCTTGGATTAACAACCTCCCCGGTTGTAACCAAGTAAATCCCTGTGTGCCTCTTCTTTTACTTTTTGTCTATTTAATTATTATGCAAGTGTTAGTTTAAGAAGTTCGTGAAGGGTTGGTCTTTATTTTGACAGGCTATTCAACCCCCCTTCTAGCCAGCCCCAGTTGTCCAACAAGTGGTATCAGAGCAAGAACGCCTTAGGAGGACTAACCGTCGACTGAAGTAACGAGATGGCCGGAATGAACATCTACCCACCAACGTTCGAGGGGGAGTTCACGATTTGGAAGCGACGGATGGAGGTTTATTTTAAAACCAATTTTAATTTGTTATTAATAATGACCTATGGTTTTGATATGCCCAAAAGTAAATAAGGAGAAGAACTTGAGGAGCATCAATGGACTGACGAGCAGCATGACAGATTCATAACAAACGGTAAGGCTGAGTTTTGCCTTTTGAGCATACTGTCTGCCCAGGATCTCGACAGAGTGGGAAAATACAAAAGCACAAAAGAACTTTGGGAAAAGTTCTTGAAGCTCTACGAAGAACCACTTGAAGTCGAATCCAACTCTTCGATGGACACCGAACCAACGTCAGAAGAATCCGAGACGGAGGAAATTGTCGGAACAACACTCAATGCCGAGTATCTACCAGAAGATGTAATCAACTCTTCCTCAAAAAGAATCGAGAGCATCGATGAAGGGGGAGCAACGTCGGGAGAAAGCAGCTCAACAGGGGGAGAATCAACAGCCGACAAGGTAAGTCAGGTATAGTTTTCACCTCCTGACCAACTGCTTAATTCGATCAATAAATTATCGAAAGATTTTTGTGTGTTAGAATTTATATTATTGAAATATTTTTGTGAATTAAGAATTCATAATAAAACAAAGAATAGTGAAATAAAAGAAACTCTAGTAACAACTTGTCAATTAAAAGATTTAGATAAGCTAAAAATAGAAAATGACATGTTAGAGGAACAAATACAAATTAAGGAGTTGATCATGTTAGGTGAGAAGGTAGCTCAACTACACGCGAAGATCAAGGAGTTGACCACCAGACTGATAAATCTCGACAAAATGGTAACCAACCGGGACTCGGTCCGCTACACGCTCAACGTACTTCCTAGAACTCCAGAGTGGGCCTCAATAATAGACGTCTATTACATCTCTAAGGACTTAGAGGTAAGTATCTTAGAAGAACTCTTCTCAACATTAGAATTATATAAAACTAGATGTGCAAGTACAACAAAAGAGACAAGTTAGAATCTGGCACTGAAAGCCAATAAGAAGGATGAACCTGATGCAGACTCAGATCTGAATACAGACCAAGAAGCTTATATGGTAAGAAAGTTTAAAAAGTTTTTTAAATATAACAAGTTTAAAAAATGTAGATCAGAAAAAAAAATCCAAAAAACAAAAGAAAGGCTCAATGCTACAATTGCAAAAAAGAAGGACGCATAAAGGAGGACTGCCCACAACTCAAGAAGGAGAAAGACAAAGTGTTGAGAATATAATCAAAGTCTTACATTAGGAATATATGGAAAAGATCATGGATTTATAAGATGAAGATATCTCTATTGGTATGAGGTCTTTTGGGTAGAGCCCAAAAATAAATCCATGAGAGTTTAGACCTAAAGTAGATAATATCATACTATTGTGGAGATTGTTGGTGCAACATCCCTCAGGTCAAGGTTGACCTGGTTGACCAAGCTGAGTCTTGGTTTGAGTTTAGATGTTTGACAATAAGATGTTAATTGAAGAAGAGTCAAGTAGGTCGAGGTTGACCGAATACTTGACTGGGAAGTCCTAACTGGGATGTTAGGCAGAAGGAAAATCCTGGTGAGTGAAGCCAGGTGAAAGACCTAGTCAGTGAAGCTAGGCAGATGGAAAACCCTAGTGAGTGAAGCTAGGTGAAAGTCCTGGTGAGTGAAGCCAGGCAAGGGAAAATCCAGATGGATCAAGGATGATCGGACATCTGGTGTTGGGAAGTCCAAGTAGGTCAAAGCATTGACTGGATACTTGGCACGAGGAAATACAGATAGGTCAAAGGGATTGACCAGACATCTGAATAGGAAAGTCCAAGTAGGTCAAGGGAGTGACCAGATACTTGGCATGACGAGAAAAGTCCAAGTGGGTCAAAGGAATTGACCGGACACTTGGTGGGAAGTCCTGGCAGGTCAAGGGAGTGACCAGATGCTAGGCATGATGTACCAATAGGTCAAGGATGACCGGATGTTGGTTTGGGAGTCTTGGAACTTGGTTTTGGGCAAAAACCAAGTGCTGGATCGATCAGGGGATCGATCCAGGAGATGGATCGATCAGTGGATCGATCCAGGCTTTTCCCAGCGAACAGAAAGCCTCTGGATCGATCCGTGGATCGATCCAGATGTCCCAATCGATCAGTGGATCGATTGGGACGCGGCTGCTTCGCGCGATAAGCGCTGGATCGATCCGTGGATCGATCCAGGCGTTTTTCCTAGAGCACAGAGGCGCTCTGGATCGATCCGTGGATCGATCCAAAGCCTCCCCGATCGATTGGGAACATTTGAATCGATCGGGTTCCGACCGTTGGCGTCGATTTAAGCTGCAGGCGTGCGATGGCTGCGGTAGATCTTCACCGATTCATTCCAGATTCAACACAGCTCCTCCCCAGCACTCTCTAAGCTCCTCACCGCCAGTTCTTGAAGGTTCTTGGAGGTTCATCCAAGTCAAGAGGCGAGTTGCAACGAGAAGAAGAAGAAGCTAGGGTTTTTACTGCATTTCTTGTAAGCTTTTGCTTATTCTTTACTACCCTTTCTTCTTCTTGTACTGAGAGTCTTGTAGGGCTTCTCCGCCCTCGGTAGTTACCGAAAAGGAGTGTTTTCATAGTGGAGGGTGCGTGCGTGGTGTGGATCCTTGGATTAGTCATCTCCGTTGGAGGTGGATACCAAGTAAACTCCTAGTGTTAGCGTGTTTGTGTTTGTTTATGTATTTTTCGCTGCGCATTCTTGAAGAAACAAGCAACACCGAGCAACGAGCACGCGACGAGCTATTCACCCCCCTCTAGCTACTTTTGGTCCTAACAAGTGGTATCAGAGCGAGGCCGCTCTTCACCGGAATCATCGCCGGAAGGGTCAAGCATATCAAGAAAAGCTAGAGGGTAAAGAGGTTAGAGCAAATTCTTCAAGTTCAAGACTTTATCAAGCTCAACTTCAAGATGCAATTCCAAGATGGACTTGGATTTGACACAAGGGTGGCTCCACCATACACTTCTACGAGTTTCGATTCTTGGAAATCAAGAATCGAAAATTTTCTTATGATGGAGATAGAGCAATGGTTTGCTTTAATGGAAGGCTTCAAGGCTCCAAGAAATTCAAAGGGCAAAGTTCTAAAGAAAAGCAAATGGAGTCCGGAGCAAGTCCAAAGGTGCGAGGCCAATGACAAAGTGACCAAGCTTTTGGTCAATTTATTGCCAAGCACCATCCTTTGCAAAATTGGAGAGTTTGAAGATGCAAAGGAGCTATGGAGCATTTTGGCCAAGCTTCATGAAGAGATCCCCTCCACTGTACAAGATCATGAAGAATCCAGAGAGGGTGACTCTTTGGAGCAAGACCAAGAGGAGGACTCCGAGGTTGAGAGATGCTCAACCTCCGAAGAAGAGGAAATCCAAGAAGCTTCATCCTCAAGGGAATGCAACGAAGGGAACAAGGAGGAAGCATACTCCTTGTTTCATGTTCAAGATGATGAAGCCTCCACCTCTAGGATTGAGGGGGAGCAATCCTTGGTGACGCCGGATCAAGAAGAAGGAGAAGCTTCTACATCCGGGTCAAGAGACGAAGAGGAGGAAGAAGATTCTACCTCCACGAGTCAAGAAAAATCAAATGGAGGAGAATCAAGGTCCGATCAAGAGGAAGCTTCTACCTCCGGATCCAAAGGAAAAGATGCCACCCCTACAAGCAAAGGTATAAATATTTCAATTAATAATAAAAGTCATATTATATGCTTTGAGTGTAGGGAACATGGGCACTACAAGAGCAAGTGCCCTAAATTGGCCAAGAAGAAGGGCCAAGTGGCACAAAAAGGTAAGGTGAAGCCCAAGGAGACCATCCCCGGAACAAAGAAGAGCAAGGAGCACATTGTGTGTTTCTCTTGCAATCAAAAGGGGCATTATCGGAGTCAATGCCCTAAGGGGAAGAAGATGGTCAAGGCTCAAGGAGGAAGCTCAAGTCAAGGGGGAGCCTCTAAGGTAAAAAGGAAGGTAACTTTTATTGAGCCTACCCCTTTACATTATGGTAAAAAGCATGATAGTTCTAACTTATATCATTTTAATGCTATTTACCATGAAAATAGAAAGCATGATAGCGTTAAAGAAAAACATATAGCTTTTCATGCTAAAACTACTACACCTAAGGCTAGGAATGTAGGTAAAAGTCTAGGCAAGAACTCTAAGGATTGTAGCTACAAGCCTAGAAACAAAAATGCTCATGAACTTAATGGAAAACCAAAAACTAAGGACTTAGTGATGGAAAATCAAGTCTTGAGGTCAAGACTTGATAAAATGGAAAAGACCCTAAAAAGGATGGAAGATATCCTATTAGGGCAAAATGAGCATAACCTAGGTTTAGGGGTACAAAAGCCATCAAATGGCCATAGAGGTTTGGGATACAAACCAAAGGCTAAGAAGGATGTGTCCTCTTACCATAGAGTTCCATATAGTTATGGAACAAACCCTAGGTCTAGTGGTCAAGCCAAAAATACTAGGGAAGTCATCCCTAAGAGTATTTTTGCAATAAATGTGACTAAGGCTTCTAAGAAGTCTAAGAAAGTCACAAACAAGGTCACAAGGGAGGCTATCCCTAGAGTTGACCTAGAAAGTGTGACCAAGGCCTCCAAGAAGCCAAACAAGGTCACTAGGAAGGTATCTAGGGAAGTTATCCCTAGTGAATACCTAGAGCATCCAAGGAGCACCAATAGGTGTTGGGTTCCTAGGAGCATCTTCTCTACCCCATAGATGGGTTAGAGAGTGTCAACTCCGATTAGAAGGGTAGTTAACCCAACTTTGAGGAAATTGACACTCAAGGAGCATTTTCAAGGTTTTTGTTAACCTTTGAAAATGAAATGGAATTATTATTTACTCCTTGAAAGAGTAAAATGTGTCTAATGGTGGAAAATTGATTTTATCTTAAAAAGGCATAAATTGGGAAAACCTAGAGAAATACCAAGTTGGGATTTTGGTATGTTCTTAGGAAATTTAAGGCAATCCGGGCCTTAATTTAAAAGTGCTACTCTTGTGGAAAAATGACATATGCCAACATTTGAGGATATGCTTACTTTCAATTGGCATACATTAATCAAGGGAATTAGAAATGCCAATTTAGGCTTTGGCATTTTCTTTAAGCACTTTAGGGCAATCTAGGTTTAAGTTGTAAGTTTAGCTAAGGTTTTAAGGATACTTAGATAGTTAATCTAGGTATATTTTATTTATGCTAAATCTTACCATGATTGTGTGCCCATCATATGCCATGACATCATGTCTATTTTTGCATTCATGCTCTATTATGCAAAATCCAAAAATATCATGTCATGACATTCATACATCATGTAGTTATAGGAATCTTTCTTTTGAAAGTTATTTTATTTTGATGTATGCCATAACATTATCATGCATTAGGTTATTTCCTTGTAATTAAGGACAAATTGCATTTAACAACAATTATTGACAAGTGACATCCTAGGTGGATGTCTAATATCTCTAGAATGCCTAGATAGATATGCATGATTCCTAGATTAGGGCAAAACCAAAATCTCACATCTCACAAGGACTATAAGATGACTTGTACGTGTTTTAGTGTACATTAGATACAAGTGAGATGTTAGGAAGATGAACAAAACTCAAGATGTTGATTTAGTGCATTCTTTTGAGTTTTAGGTTCATCAAAACACATAGTTATGTGTTTTCCCATCATTGGGAAAGCTAATGTACAAGTCATGTGCATTATGCCCAAGGAACATGATGGGATATTGGTTTTGAAAATGTTTTTAAAAATGTTTTTGGAAAACCTTGGTGAAGGCTATCTTTTGATAGTAATCACCATTGAATAGTCAGACACAAACTTGAAGAAAACACTAAAGTTTTTGCAAGTTTTCAAGTTTGTGTCAATCTTTGAAAATATGATGTATTTTCATAGAAAACTATTTTTCCATGATTAAGTATGCCCTAAATAATGTCTACACGAAATTTCATGATTTTTAGATTTTTGTAGAATTCTCTAGGGGTTTCTGAAGTTGACTGAAATGGAATTTCAACAACTATCAGAGCTCCAATCGATCCATGGATCGATTGGAGTGCCTGAATCGATCCGTGGATCGATTCAGAAGGCAACTCTTGCGAACAGAAGCTCGCTGGATCGATCAGCCGATCGATCCATACATCCTGAATCGATCAGTGGATCGATTCAAATAGGTTGAATCGATTGGAACCCAACTCCAATCGATCCAGGATGCTGATTTTGGCTGGGAAGGCCTGATTTCAGCAGTCTAAACCTATTTTAGTCTAGGTAACCATTCCAAACCCCTAAAAATACATTTGTATACATAAAATGGGTGTTTTCATGTGAAAACAAGGATGGATTGGTTAAGGAAGGCTAAGTTGAAGTTTAGGTTGAGGTTTGTTTCAAATTTTGAATATTTGAACCTCAAAACTTCTAAATTTGGGTTTCCTAAAGGTTTAGGGATTCCAAGTCATTGTTGGTGCAATGACAGAAGTTACCACCATGTCTTTAGGGGGAGGGACTCTTTAAAGACATGAAAAATTATCTTTTCATGAACCTTGGAAGGTGGTTAACCTTCTTTTAAGGAAAATGCTCATGTATGAGCTTTTGAACTTGAAATGGGGAGTGGATATCCTTATAAGTTCAAGTGGGAACTCACGTGGTTAGAAAATGCTCAGGGTTGAGTATTTGTCTACAATGAGGGAGAAGTTAAGGATGAATGAAGGGTATGGGACCTTCTTTATCGTGTTGATCACAACGAGTGATGTTGTGAACAACGATGAGCAACTCTTCAGGGGGAGAGTCTTTCAACAATGGATTTGTTGAAGTATACCCGAAATTGAGGCATGGATTGATGTGTGCCTGAAGATGGGTTGAGTGTGCCCTACAGGGGAGTTTGATGTGTGCCAATAGGGGGAGAATGAAAAGACTAGTGAAAGGGAGTCAGTTAGGCTTTCATTATCTAAGAGGGAGTTTGCCCTCTTAGGGGGAGAATGAAGAGCTTAACTTATGCTTTTATTACCTAGTGGCATGAAGAATGAGGCTATGGGATTAGCCTAACTTACATGTGGTATTGTAAGTGTTATTGTGGTATTGTCAAACATCAAAAAGGGGGAGATTGTTGGTGCAACATCCCTCAGGTCAAGGTTGACCTGGTTGACCAAGCTGAGTCTTGGTTTGAGTTTAGATGTTTGACAATAAGATGTTAATGGAAGAAGAGTCAAGTAGGTCAAGGTTGACCGAATACTTGACTGGGAAGTCATAACTGGGATGTTAGGCAGAAGGAAAATCCTGGTGAGTGAAGCCAGGTGAAAGACCTAGTCAGTGAAGCTAGGCAGATGGAAAACCCTAGTGAGTGAAGCTAGGTGAAAGTCCTGGTGAGTGAAGCCAGGCAAAGGAAAATCCAGATGGATCAAGGATGATCGGACATCTGGTGTTGGGAAGTTCAAGTAGGTCAAAGCATTGACTGGATACTTGGCACGAGGAAATATAGATAGGTCAAAGGGATTGACCAGACATCTGAATAGGAAAGTCCAAGTAGGTCAAGGGAGTGACCAGATACTTGGCATGACGAGAAAAGTCCAAGTGGGTCAAAGGAATTGACCGGACACTTGGTGGGAAGTCCTGGCAGGTCAAGGGAGTGACCAGATGCTAGGCATGATGTACCAACAGGTCAAGGATGACCGGATGTTGGTTTGGGAGTCTTGGAACTTGGTTTTGGGCAAAAACCAAGTGCTGGATCGATCAGGGGATCGATCCAGGAGATGGATCGATCAGTGGATTGATCCAGGCTTTTCCCAGCGAACAGAAAGCCTCTGGATCGATCCGTGGATCGATCCAGATGTCCCAATCGATCAGTGGATCGATTGGGACGTCGCGCGATAAGCGCCGGATCGATCCGTGGATCGATCGAGGTTCCTAGAAACGGAGGCGCTGCGGATCGATCCGTGGATCGATCCAAAGCCTCCCCGATCGATTGGGAACATTTGAATCGATCGGGTTCCGACCGTTGGCGTCGATTTAAGCTGCAGGCGTGCGATGGCTGCGGTAGATCTTCACCGATTCATTCCAGATTCAACACAGCTCCTCCCCAGCACTCTCTAAGCTCCTCACCGCCAGTTCTTGAAGGTTCTTGGAGGTTCATCCAAGTCAAGAGGCGAGTTGCAACGAGAAGAAGAAGAAGCTAGGGTTTTTACTGCATTTCTTGTAAGCTTTTGCTTATTCTTTACTACCCTTTCTTCTTCTTGTACTGAGAGTCTTGTAGGGCTTCTCCGCCCTCGGTAGTTACCGAAAAGGAGTGTTTTCATAGTGGAGGGTGCGTGCGTGGTGTGGATCCTTGGATTAGTCATCTCCGTTGGAGGTGGATACCAAGTAAACTCCTAGTGTTAGCGTGTTTGTGTTTGTTTATGTATTTTCCGCTGCGCATTCTTGAAGAAACAAGCAACACCGAGCAACGAGCACGCGACGAGCTATTCACCCCCCCCCCTCTAGCTACTTTTGGTCCTAACAGAGATATCTAAAATCTTTTGGTCATAATAATTGGTATCAGAGTGAGGTCACTCTTCATCAACCTAACTGCCGTAAAAAGCATGAGCTAGAGCTATGATCCAGATTGAACTATATGGGTGGAACCTTGAACGAAATAAGGGAAGCCCTAAGTAGGCCAAGAGTGACCCGATACTTGAGGGAGGACCGTACCATGAGAATAATGGTGGTCCTTTGTTTGAGGGAAGGATTGTTGGGAATACAATCAAAGTTCTACATTAAAATTACATGGAAAAGATTATGAGTTTATAAGATGAAGATATCTCCATTAGTATAAGGCATTTTGGGTAGAGTCCAAAAATAAATCCATAAGGATTTAGGCCTAAAATGGACAATATCATAGTATTATGGTAATATCTAAAATCTTTTGGTCCCAACACAAAGGGCCAAGGTGAACCAAGCACAAGAATCTCAAGCCCACTTGGGATGAAAGTGTAGGATCGAAAAGAATTTAGATATCTCCACAATGACATGATATTGTCCACTTTGGGCCTAAGCCCTCATGGTTTTGCTCTTGGGCTCTCCCTAAAAGACCTCATGTCAATGGAGATATCTTTTCTCTTATAAACCTATGATCTTTCCCATGTATTTTCAATATGGGACTATGTTTGCAACCTTGCAACCCCAACAATCCCCCCCCCCCCCCTTAAACAAAGGACCATAAGCTTCCCACGTCCGATCATTGACCCACCAGGTCTTCCTGCCCCTCGGTCCACCCGACCTATTAGGACTTCATTGCCTAGTCACAACTAGGACTTCTTGCTTGGTGTCTGGTCCTCTTGATCTGAACATAGGAGCCCCCACTTTCTTTGTTCGAGATTAATATTGTACCCACATGGCTCAATCAGACCATAGCTCTTGTGCACAGTCGGCGGTTAAACCTTATGGCAGTCCGGGCTCTGATACCAATTGTAGGATCGAAAAGAATTTAGATATCTCCACAATGACATGATATTGTCTACTTTGGGCATAAGCCCTCATGGTTTTTCTCTTGGGCTCTTCCCAAAAGGCCTCATGCCAATGGAGATATCTTTTCTCTTATAAACCCATGATCTTTCCCATGTGTTTTCAATATCGGACTATGTTTGCAACCTTGCAACCCCAACAGAAAGTTCGTTATCCGAGTCCGAAATAGAAGTCTATGCTAGACTAGCACTGATAGTTAGTCATGAAGAAGCAAGCAACTCGGAAGCTATCATCGATGAAAGGGGAGGCATATCAGATGAATGCAGCGATGCAGGGGGACAATCTAGTTTTATATCTGATATGGTAAGTGAGATATGCATCTTACCTCCTTATCAATTATATTTTGGAATAAAATTCATGTCTAAATCAATGTGTAAACTCATAACAAA
Organism: Zingiber officinale; assembly: GCF_018446385.1. Lineage (NCBI taxonomy): Eukaryota > Viridiplantae > Streptophyta > Magnoliopsida > Zingiberales > Zingiberaceae > Zingiber > Zingiber officinale. Next base: position 97,977,326 of record NC_056003.1, on the reverse strand, counting down.
TAATGAAAATTGAAAAAAAAAATCAAGAAATAAAAATAATCTTAGCAAAATCATGTTTATTAGAGGATTTCGATAAATTAAAAATTGAAAATGCTAAGTTGAAAGAACAAATAAAAAATTTGAAAAGTTCTGCATGTTCAAATTTTACTACTTCAAATTTAAAAAATTATCAAGAGCTAAATTGGTATTATAGATTCCATAAGAGTCAAATCAGAAAAGTAACAAGATTGCAAAGAAATTTATGATTAATCCAGTATGTAGGAACTTATATTGGGTCCCAAAATCATATTTTGGTTAAAATCTTTATGTATGTTTTAATTTACTTTAATATTTTCGTTGCATGCTTAAAATTATCTAACTTTTTCAAATAAATTGTTTCATAACATTTCTATTCAAAATTAATTAGATCATGATTTTTGTGTGAAAAAAGGACTTTATTACTTATTTGTAGGAAAAGTTTTGAAATTTTTTTTACTGTTAATAAATATTGTACAGAATTTTTATCAAAATTTAAATTTTTAATATTAAAAATTCTTAAAAATCAATATTTGAAAACCTATTTTTTTTGCAAATTTACTTTTTATTTTATATACTCAAAAAATTTTATAATTTTTTCGAGCTCAAAATCTATTTTTAAACATTTTTAAAGAAAATATCTCTCTGTATAAAATAATTAATTACTACTTATATTAATTTTGTTTACTTGTGAAAATTTTATCACTATTTTTGATAAGTGTGTTTAACTATTAAATTTTTTTTTCAGAATTTTTCAATGATTAAAAATAATTTTACAATTATTTCTTCTAAAATTGACTTTTAAATCACAAAAATTCAGTTTTTGAAAAATAATTCATAGAATTTTTCCAAGTATTAATCACTATTTGTGTAACCCTTAGAATTTTTATGTCTATTTTTAATATGATCAAAGGGAGAGAATTATAGATTAAAATTAGGGGGAGGTACATTTTACTTTGCATATTAAGTGTTTAATTTTGCATATTTATTAATTGCACAACATGATTATTAATTGTAATTATTTTACTATTTGTTTCTTTCTTTCTTTTAACCCTAACTTAACTTGAGTTGATCATATCAAAAAGGGAGAGATTATAAATACCCTGTGTTGGTTTTGATGTGGTCAACCAAAGTTAAGTTAGATCATATGTATTTGATCCTTGTGTCTAAGTGTGCAGGAGCTTAGGAAGACAAGAAGTCGAGCGAAAGACGCAGTGAATGAGAAGGATGGCACGAGAATCGAGTCAATGACTCGGTGCATCCAAGAGACGAGAAGCTATGGAAGAGTACACCAGTGGAGCGAGAAGGACGCATGCGGTGCTTCTAAGAGACGAGAAGTCAGAGCGAAAGACTGCTCGAGGAGAAGATCAGAGTTGGGTTTGGGTGAGCTCAACTCTAGAAGGCCTAAGCATCACTCAAGCGATCAGACACCAAGCCAGCGACTGGAGAAGACATCGGACGGTCAGCATGAAGCTGATCGATCTGGGCGCCGGACCAGTTGGTCCAGGTGCTTGGACAAGATGGTTTGGGCACCCAGACCACTTTGGCGCCCAACGGGTGCCTCTTCAAAGTGGATCAACTTTGGTTCCACGTCGGTAGCAGTCTAGGCGCCTGGAGATGGTCTCAATGCTCAGGGTAGATAAATTCTTATCCGTTTACCATTGTGAAGCGGATTGAGACGACCAGCTAGGTGACCTGCTGAGCACGCTCGGACCGCGCCATGTCAGTAAATGATCACTCGACCAGTGTGCCTATAAAAGGAGCTCAGGAGCTCAAGATTTAACATAACCCTTTCTGTACTCCAAGTTCTTATTCTATTCTCAAGTGTCTATGCTATCAACGTCTTGTACGAGACTTCTCCACTATGACTGATGGATACTTTGGGCATTGCTGAGTACATGGACATGAGAGGTCGATGTGAGAGATGTATAATAGTGATGTATGTACGATCAAGTTGGGGTTGTGATGAGTTTGACTGTGAAGTAGGTTGGTGTATTTACACATACACCAATCCTATATGGTACTCGAGTTCCCACAGTCGATCCAGCAATTGTCTGGAAATGATGTATTTAGGATCGTTCGTACCTTTTCAGCCTGTATGCATTTTTCGATGATCTATTTACCTATTCATAAAAAAAAAAGAGAGTCTTCTAGTTGAGCTACATTTGCTTTGAATTAGCAACCTCTCTGGTTGTAAACCAAGTAAAATCCTTTTGTCTCATACTTCTTTTTATGTTTTTTAGTTTTGTTTTTAAAGTGTTTATCTTAATCAAAATCATAAGTTCCGGGAAGGGTATACTTGTATTTTCAAAACAATTCACCTCCCCTCTTGCTAGCTGCACCAGGGCCAACACCAAGTGGAAGTTCCGACTGGGTTCCAACAAGTTCCTCCTCCTCCGGCAGGCTTCATGCATGCACCCGCACAACCAATCAGCTTGCCACCCATGTCATCCTCCCCAGTCACGTATCACAAGGCATTGTTCCGCACACCATTCGACGATATTAGACGAATGGAAAGGCCCAAGTACCATCTTTTGGAGGTGCTTCCACTCGAGATTCATGAAAGGGAAAGGCTCGGGCCCCTAATGGTTCTCCAGAGCGGATAAGCATATTGTTCTCTCAAGAAATTTTGGAGGACAGACTGTCGAGTCACTTCCGCCCTTGGACTATGGGAGAATACAAAGGAGTGACCGACCCAGAAGATCATCTACTAAAATTTGAAAATGCATCCATCCTTCATCAATACGCGGATAATGTTAAGTGTTGAGTATTCCTTACCACTCTTTCTAGCTCGACACAAAAATGGTTCAGTTGGCTCCCATCTGAGTCCATTTGTTGCTTCAATGATTTTCGCAAAGCCATCTTGCACTATTTTACCAGTAGTAGGAGGTATCCAAAGACTAGCTTAAGTTTGTTCACACTCAAGTAAGGGGCCAAAGAATCCCTCCGAGCATACATTAGGTGATTCATCCAAGTGACGTTAGATGAAATGATTCATCCAAGTGACGTTAGATGTTTCATCTGCTACTTCCGAGATATTAATAAGCTCCTTCTTCTAAGGCCTTTTAGAAGGAGAATTTTTCTGATCCTTCATCAAAAAGCCCCCAAAGGACTTCAACGACTTATTGGAGAAAGCAGTTAAATACATTAATGTATTGGAAGCCCCGACCGTCCAGAAGGAGGTGACTATCCCAACTCTGATCGGTCAAGCTAGTCAGAAACCATTGCCACCTCCGGAACGCCTTAGAAAATCCTGCCTAAATCTTTCTCCAGTCCGGTAAGAAAGGGTGGTGCAGGAAGTGGATCAGACACTGCTTAAAAGGCACAAACATTTTTGTGACTACCATCAATCTCCTCATCACGCTATCAGTGAGTTCCATCAATATGCCAAGAAGCTTCGTCGAACGACTGAATCAAGAGAAGCAAATAAAGGATCAACCTCGCCCTCCTCTCAATGATCTCCTTCAAGAACATAGTAGGAAGAGCCGAGCAGACACTCAAAATAAATATCTGATCGACAAATTCGAGGATCAAAACATCCCAGCGATATCTTCACATGAAGTTTGACCGGCATCCCCAAAAAAACGTCGATCGACAATAATCAAAATGAATAACATCCAACTGGCAAGTCAAATCCAATCAGTAGCTCCAAAACAGCTCCAGTTGCTGGAATGCCCCAATTGACAGCTCATCCATACCAAACAACTCATCCGTCCCTATTTTACAGGTTGAGATTATCCACTCAAGCTAACCCGACAAATAAGTCTAAAATTTATATTTTATATTTTAAAATTCAAAATATATCTCTATCTTTAACACAGCAAAAAGTCCAGGACATTCAAATCATACATTATGCTTCCTCAGTTCTCTAAGACATTCGGATCATACACTGTGTCTCCTCAGTTCTCCAAGGTATTTGGGTTATACACCGTGTCTCCTCAGCTCTCCAAGGCATTCGGGTCATACACTATGCCTCCTCAGCTCTCCAAGGCATTCGGGTCATACACTGTGCCTCCTCAGCTCTCTAAGGCATTCGGATCATACACTGTGCCTCCACTCGCCAAGGTGTTTGGGTCATATACAGTGCCTCTAGACTCTCGTGCTAACCGGTTGAGTAATAAACGAGTCTGCTCTCGTGCCTGTCCCAGACTCTCGTGCCTGTCCCAGACTCTCGTGTCGACCAGCCAAGTTATAAGTGTCTGTGCCACCACTCTCTAAGACATTCGGGTCATACATCATGCCTCCTGACCCTCATGCTGACCAGTTAAGTTATAAGCGAGCTTGCTTTTGCACCTGTCCCAGACTCTCATGTCGACCGACCCAGTTATAAGTGAGCATGCCTCGCACCCATGTTCTAAGGAATTCTGGTCATAAACTGTGCCTCCAAGCTCTAAGGCATTCAGGTCATACATTGTGCCTCCAAGCTCCAAGGCATTCAAGTCATACACTGTACCTCCACTCTCCAAGGCATTTAGGCCATACATCGTGCCTCTAAACTCTCGTACTGCTCGACAAACTTATAATTGAGCATGCCCTCACGCATGCCCTAGACTCTGGCATCGTTCGACTGAGTTATAAGCGTGTCTACCCTCACACTTATGTTCCAAACTCTCAGGCTACTCGGCCGAGTTATAAGTGAATATACCCTCATGCCTATGTTCTAGACTCTCGTGCTTCTTGACCGAATCATAAGCAAAGCTACTCTCATGCCTGTCTCAGACTCTCGTGTCATTCAATTGAGTTAACAGCAAGCCCACTCTCACACCTGTCCCAGACTCTCATGTCGACCATCCGAGTTATAAGTGTCTGTGCCTCCACTCTCTAAGGCATTCGGGTCATACATCATGCCTCCTGACCCTCATGCTGACCAGTCAAGTTATAAGCGAGCTTGCTTTCACGCCTGACCTAGACTCTCATGTCGACCGACCCAGTTATAAGTGAGCATGCCCTCGCACCCATGTTCCAAGGAATTCTGGTAATAAACTGTGCCTCCAAGTTCTAAGGCATCCAGGTCATACATTGTGCCTCCAAGTTCCAAGGCATTCAAGTCATACACTGTACCTCCACTCTCCAAGGCATTTAGGCCATACATCGTGCCTCTAAACTCTTGTACTGCTCGACTGACTTATAAGTGAGCATGCCCTCACGCATGCCCCAGACTCTGGCATCGTTCGACCAAGTTATAAGCGTGTCTACCCTCACACTTATGTTCCAAACTCTCAGGCTACTCGGCCGAGTTATAAGTGAGCATATCCTCATGCCTATGTTCTAGACTCTCATGCTTCTCGACCAAATCATAAGCAAAGCTACTCTCATGACTGTCTCAGACTCTCGTGTTGTCTAGTCGAGTTATAAGCGAGTCTACCCTCGTGCCTGTGTTTTAGACTCTCATATCGCTCGACCGAGTTATAAGCGAATATGCTCTCATTCTCAAGTCTCAAACTCTCATGTCGATAGGTCGAGTTATAAGCGAGCAGACCCTCTTGCCTATATTCTAGACTCTCGTGTCGTTCGGCCGAGTTATAAGTGAGCCTGTTCTCGCGCCTATCCTAGACTCTCGTGTCGTCCGGCTGAGTTATAAGCGAGCCTATACCCTCGCACCTATGTTCCAGATTCTTGTGCCGCTTAACGGAGTTATAAGTGAGCCCGCTCTGGTACCCAAGTCCTAGACTCTTGTGTTAACCGGTCTAGTTATAAGCGAGCATGCCCTCGCGGGTCCCAGACTCTTGTGTCGTCCAACTGAGTTATAAGTGAGTCTGCCCTCGCGCCTATGGTCTAGACTCTTGTATCGTTTGACCGAGTTATAAGTGAGTCTGCCCTCTCACCTGTGTTCCAGACTCTCATGTCACTCGGTCGAGTTATAACCGATCCTGCTCTCCGCTCAAGTCTTAGATTCTCATGCCTATCGCCCGAGTTATAAGTGAGCATATCCTTGCGCCTATGTCCTAGATTCTCGTGTCTTCCAGCTGAGTTCTAAGTGAGCCTTCCCTCGCACCTTTGTTCCAGACTCTCGTGCCACTTGACTAAGTTATAAGTAGTCTACCCTCGCGCCTGTCCTAGATTCTCATGTCATCTGGCCAAGTTATAAGCAAGTCTGCCCTCACGCCTGTCTCTCAAACTCTCGTGTTGTCCAGCTTAGTTATAAGTGAGTCTGCCTTCGCGCCCGTTCCATACTCTCATGTCACTCGGTTAAGTTATAAGTGAGATTGTTCTCGTGTCTGTTCTCAACTCTTTCCACAACTGCAAACTATTTGAATGGGCAATGCTCCCATCATAAAACTCGACCCACAGAAATAGGACCGAGTGTCCAAGCCAATGACACTAAAGCAGACAAGTGTCTAGTCAGTCAAGCTTGTAACCTCCTTGACTAGACTTGAAAGAGAGGCTAGTGATATGACGAGTAAAGTGGGATCCCATTCGACATCAAGAAAATCAGCTGATGTGATAGTCAAAGTCAAGAACGTGACAACTCTCTAGTCGTATTGATGTCATGCCAAAATAAGTCCAGTGTTACCACTAAGTGCTCTGGCCAATCGGACAAAAAGGTTAATCGAACATGCTAGGCACATCGTTTGGCTGGACAGAACTTTATATTCAAGCATAGCGGTCGAGTGCAAGATAAACCCCCAATATAAAGTCCGACTTGGCATATTATCTAAGCGGATGTCGAATCCCTAACATAAACCCGGTTGGCTCAAAGGTCGGTCAGATCTTAGGGGCTCATCTCTCCACTTCTCCAAATATAAGGCTCTCAGTTTATATCCACCAGCCCCAACGTCGGTCAGACTTACGGGCTCAGTCCCCTACTTCTCATGAGCATACCTCCTAGTCTATAATCGGTCGGTCCAGAGCAGGTTGGACTCTCTCTAAGAGACAACATTGTTAGAAAATCATAACAACCCGTCAAAGAATATACCATTATTATGACATATATATATATATATAACGAAACCTTCTTACAATTATGGAGAAGATATTATTCACCACCTGACATTCTCTGTCATCTTATCAATGCAGAGGTTATGAGAGACGGTATAAAAAGGAATTCTCTCTGTTGATCGAGGGCTCAGGTATGCGAGGTCTCGCTACCATAATTCATCAGTTATTATTATTGTTCATCTTCTTCTCCATTTCACTCGGCTACTATTTTGACTTGAGCATCGGAGTGTCTGTGCCAGAGACTCCTTCCCTGACCTGATGACTAACGTTTTTTTCTTCCAATTCCTATCTTTGCTGCGTAAGTTCATTCGGTGCCACTTTACTTCAGCTCACAGTCTTTACACGATCAATATCTAACCTACCTCGATGTCTTCTCATAACCAATGCATCATCGCCTAACTTTAAGACAGGATCAAAATCACATCCTTTTAAATATTCAGGTCTCTGTATTTGTTTTCCCCTCCGGAAGGACCATGAAAATGAACTTAGATAGAAGTTGTCAAAATGTTTCCAGATGTTCGATATTTGAATGAGCATAGCTCGGGCTATGCAAAAAAATCGACGAATCGAAAACCGGACCGAAACCGATAACTTACCGGTTCCGATTAACCGGTTAACCGATTTAACCGGTTTTAATCGGTTAACCGGTTCGATTTTTGGTTTAGTATTTATTAAACCAATTTAATCGGTAAACCGATTAATCTAAGCTGACAAGTGACCTTCTCGAACACCTAACATAAGTTTGTTATTATAATATATATTAAAAATAGATAAATAAATAAAATTTCCAATGCTTATAAATAATTTAAAACTCTTGCAGCGGAACTTTAGTCCAAAAAAAACTCCATAAGCTCACACACTACTTGTAACTGGGCTTTAATCTACTTAGTTGGATTGAGCTTTAGTCCACTTAGTGGCAATTACTAGGCAGCATAGCAGAGGGCGTATTCAGTTTCAGTGGAGAGTGAGGAATTGCGTCTAGTTTTTAATATATATTAGCCCCTCTTTGTCTTTATCCTGGCCCCAATTAGGGCATGCCCTCCTGCCTTCGGAAACAGACAGCAAGTCGAGTGGAAAGGACAGCAGTGAGGCCTATACCCTAATTGCATAACCTACATCAACTGAGTCCAAAGCATGAAAATAATGAAAAGAAAGAGGAAAGCAAGCGACCATTAGTCAGGAAGAAGCCTCAGAGGTCAAGCCACTGCACAGTGCTCCTATCAGTGGATGCCGTCTAATTGAAAATTTGAAAGTGAAGTCATTGCCTACGTTGTCAATAAAAGGAACAAAACAGAACAGCGCAGAGCAGAGCAGAGCAATAAATAATAATAAATTACAAAGGTAATCATAACAGAACGAGGACCATGTGTTGTTAGGCATCTAGACTCTGAAAAGAGCCCTCCCCCGTATGAGAACAACTGGAGCAGCGAAGCTGCAATTACAAACCCAGGAACAGTCTGCAGCAAGCCCTTTTTTTTTTTTTTTCTAATTTCTAGCATCTAAAAATTAACAGGATCAGGCTATTCATAACAAAAAAAAAATCACAGGGAATCTTTACAGCAGCACAACATCCATGTTACATGCTCGGATGGTAATAATAAGAAGATGGAATAGTCACCATGTCGTGACATCTATGGCATGGCCATTGAACAACAAGGCGCTCCATCTTCCTGAATTAACTTGAAAGATTGTAGAGTATAGATAACACTGATAAAACCTCAGGAAAGAAAGAAGATAACCTGCAGTTCTTACATAAACTGTGTTACCTATAAAATCAGCACCATCTTCCAACCTCACAAATTTGAGGAACTGGATCAGGCATACAAAATACTACATCAGTAGAAAGATGTAAAAAAAAAGAAACAGTCATTCCACCTTTGACAAAGTTATCTATAATACAGCTCCTTGATGAGAATAACTCGTCTGAACTCTGTGAATGCTTTGACACTAGCGAACAACCAAAGTAAACAAAGAAGCAGCAAAGGTAGCAAACGCCACAACTGCATCGACTGCCAACTTTAGATTCTATGTAATATAGAGCTTATATACCTGCATTTTACGTTGTGCCATGCTGCATGTGGACTATAGGTTAGAACTGACAAAGTTCTTAATCTCCTCCATTACCTCATAGAAATGGTCAGTGTTTGGCAACAAATAGAACCCAATTGTGGCCTGTTCACGGTACACAAGCTTCACATCTTTGCCTGCCTTCTTTAATCCCTCAACATAGGCCAATTGCCAATCCTGGACAAGATCCAAGCCCGCAACTATGACGAGGCTCCTTGTGAACGGAAGCTCTTTGAGAGTCCCACCGTTTGGGCCGAAGGGATTGCAGGCTGGGTGATCCCTGTCAGCTCCTTCTGGGAGATATGCCTTCCAATACCAATCTCTGTCCTGAATGGTGACGAAGTATTTCCCATCCAGCCTCACCTCGGAGTCGGTTCGGCGATTTCCACCGAACATGGGGTTGAGAAGAATGTTGCCTGACACATCGATCCCTGACTCTGCGGCTCTCACAGCTACATGGTGAGCAATATTGCCCCCAGAGCTGTCACCACAGAGGAAGACCCGAAGCTTAGAATCCTTGCCACTGTGGAGCCATGGTTCAGTGGAAGCCCACTTGAGGGCTTCCCATCCGTCATCATAAGCGCAGGGATACCTGTACTCCGGTGATCTCCGGTAGTCGACCGAGATGACTACAGCGCCGCAGAGGGAGACGAAGCGGCGGCAGAGGGAGTCGTAAATGGCAGTGTTGGAAGAGGAGTGGGCGAAGCTGCCGCCGTGGTAGAAGATGATGACGGGGAACTGGTCTGGCGAGGGAGGGTGGTGAAGACCTGCCAGGGGCGTGGCGGGGTGAGAGGAGTTGGGAGGTGCGGGGCGGTAGATGCGCGCGAGGAGGTTGCTAGCGCGGTTGATGAGGATGTCGAAGGAGACGACGCCGTTGACTGGTGAGGCATTGGCGGGGACCTTGCGGTCGAGGAATTCGGCTAGGTGTCGATCGAAGGTGCCATCAGGGCGGCGGACCATGTTGTAGGCCAGCTTGAAGTTGGAGATGAGAACCCATGTGTGGAGGGGAACCACCATCTGCGTGCGAATCAAACCAAAACACTCAATCAAGAAACAGAATTTGGAGGTTTTATAATATTTTCTCGATCGGTTTCACCATCAATTGCAGCAGTCATTGAGTGTAAAAAAGGAAGCAAGATTCGAACTTTTTGCAATTACCAGGAGGGATTTTTCCAGGGTTTCATGGTTGTGTCCCTCCCTTCGTTCGATCAGTACCAAAAACAAAGATGAAGACAACAAGGGACAATCAATACGATTCCTGTGTGTTTTGACTATTTCCTCCTCGAACAATGCCAAAATTTTCAAAAATTTCGTAATTTTTTATGAGAGTGAATGTGATATTGGCAAGGTTTCGCCTTTTCGGAATGCATGAACTCGACAAGAAACCAAACAAGCAAATGGGAAAACAAAAAAGTTGGATTGGGAGCAAACAGGAAGAGAGCCTCAGCTAAGAAAGGAATAGCAAAAGATCAAAGCGCCGACGCCCGACCAATCAATTGGACACAGAAATCAAGATAAATCCCCCCAAATCGGAAGCGACGCAGCCAAACCGTAGCATGGCCAGAACAGGAAGCACGGGGCACCTCAGGAACTCCACAAACTCCAATATTTTATCCCAAATCCAAGGCGAGGAAGGGGACGGAACATCCATACCTTCGACTCGTTGGCGTTCACCTCGTTGCTTCCCGCCATCGTGCGCAGAGACGGAGCAGTACCGACAAGAATCAGAAATCGAATTAGGAAAGCACAGAGAGGCGAAGCAAGCTGCCTCCTTTCCTTTCGGACGGCGCTCGAGAAGCTGAATCCTGCACGAATCGCTCCCAAATCAGCCACTTGGGATCGAAACGCCGGATCCCGCCGAAAGGAGCCGCCTCTTGGGATCGAAACGCGCCGGTTAGCCGAGAATAGATCGTCGAAGACAAGGCAAGCGCTGAGGCGAGACGAGGAGGACGGAGAAGTGTAAGACGACGACGAAGAGAAGAAGATGGTGGAGGTTATCAAGCGGAGAAGGGTAAAAGAAAAAAAAAAAAAAACAGAAAAAAAAAACGGCGAAGCGGAGGAGCGAACGACGCAAGAGACGACAAATTGGGGCGGCCAAGGAAAATTATTAAAATACGCAGTAGAAGTTGCGGGCCCCACCTGAGTTCCTGGCGAAACAGGCCGCGCACGTCATCGGCAGGCGGTGCCATGTCAGCACCGCTCCATGATCACTCGGTCCACGTGTCTTTCCTCTTAAAAGTCACGTTTTAAGAAATGAAGTAAATCTAAAAAAAACTGAGGGAGTTTTATACTGAAACAGATCGACACCGCAATAAATCTGCGGCTGGTCCAAAAGTCAACAAACGAAGTTGCAGGTGGAATTTCCGAGGCAAGATTAACAAGAGCGAAGATAAAAGAATCTCCTCGACTAAATTTAACATCGAATCTAAAATTAATTAATGTTAGAGGTGAATTAACTAAAACAAGTAGAAAACTTACTAATCACCGCTGGTCATCAATGTCTTATAGATTTGATTCTGAAATTAGTGCTTGAGTTACGAGAAGAAACAAAAACAGAAAGAATAATAACTATTAAAAACTATCTCGAGAGAATTATAGACATGAGGTATATTGTTGTGTCGGTTGTAGGTATTTGAGAGAATATTTGGCATGCTTTGCTTGAAAGGACGAATACTACTTAAACTATGATAATTAATATTAGTTATTGGTTTAATTTTGTTTGCATGCTCTTGTTTTTCCCCTAATGACTTGTATGTCGTATTATCATGCCAAGACAAAGATTATTATTTTAGAATCGAGCTGACTTTCTCATAAGCACGTTGAGAAATGAATATATATATGTATATAATATACTTAATATAATTGTTAGCATCCTAAAAAAAATAATAATAACCTGTCATTTGAAGGAAGAGGACAAACCCTGAAAAGGTCAAATGTCTTGTGTTTTGGTCCATATACAAAATACTCGACTCCATGTGGCTCTTGCAGCCTACTCTCCTAGCTCCTTTGAAACTGCCTACCGCTAAATATAAGTTTCTGAAACCAATTTCTTTTTCCCCTTTGTTTTTAGTCTTGTTTCTTACAGATCACTAGGAAATTAGTACTGTTCATTCATTGACTGGTCAAACCATGGCTAAGAATCTTAAGTTAATAGCTGTCAAATATTTTTGGTTTAGTCAAACAATGTGATAATTCGAGTTTAGATGTGAAATTGACCTGATGGGTATAATTATTCAGATTTTATAATTAGATTAATCTAGCATACCGTGCTTAATCAGTATTCAATCATCATATATATTAACAGTGTGAAAATTAAATTCTGATTACTACCTCGGTAAAATCAATTGGAGCAAACAGTTAGTTTAATGACTTTTTGAAAGGAAATAAATCACACGGATATTACTCTATTATAGTAATCCTTTATATGAGGAGCTCAGATATCGAACGAGACATTTTATATCCATTAACAATTAATCTAAAAAATTTATTAGAACAACTATCTATATAGATATTAACTGTATCAATCAGTGAAAGTAGCCTAGCACAATTAAGAATATCTCCAATGTAAATTTTGTGAAAGGTTTGTAAAATTGAAAAACTTGACCAAAAAATTTTTTATGATTATGTAGGTGAGGTTTGGGATTTTTAATTGTTTGAGTTTTCAAATTTTTTTTTCTCTTGAAAGTGAAGTCGGTAATTAATGTGCATGATTGATCATTTCTAAATAATTAAAAATAAATTATTTGATGTAACATTTAATTATAATATTTTATTTCATAAATAGTTAACAATAATTAAAGTATAAATTATTTTCTTTTGAAAATAAATATATTTGAGATAAGTTAAAAAAATATAGAAATGATTATAATTAAATTAAAATCATAAATTAATTAAAATATTAAATGAAAATTATATAGATATATTAAATGAAAAATTAATAAATAGAAATATATGATTTATAATGTAGGACATACAAAAAAAAAAAATTATATGAAAGTTTTTTCATTGTGGAGATAATAGTAGATATTTATACTTGTGATGTGACATGATGTGGTATATTGAAAATTACAAAAAAAACTCATTCAGAGATTTAACCATTGGAGATGCCTTAAGAGTTTTTTATACTTGTGATGTGGCATATTGAAAACTACAAAAAAACTTATTGAAAGGTTTAACCATTGGAGATGCCCTAATTAGGACAAATGATGAATTGATCATCTTAGCATGCCTCTAGAATGACTTCCCAAACTCTGAAAAAGAATAAATTATACAAACATTTATTTTAAGATAGTGTCTGTTTTAAAAGAAATAAGACAATCTGACACAATTGATTGTAGCAAAGTGAGTATGTTCATTTCAGACACTTCTTACAGCTTGTAAGTAGATTATATGAATGAAAATAAATTACGATGTCAACTTTTAGTCGATCGTCAAATGGTCAAGGAGTAATAGAATTTTTTTTAAGATCATGTGCCCATCAAATATGGATTCTGATATTATCAATTGTGGTAAAAAAATGATACATTCACTTTAGTATCTCTGTCATTTTTTCCCCATTTTCTCAAAATAACATAAAAAGGATAAATTATGAATAATTATTAGTCCTAAGTAATATCAGAAAAGATAAAACTTCTATATCTCCTTATAATAGTATTATTATATACTAGGTAACTGTGTTCATTTTTAGAGGATAATTTCAACCTCATCAATTGTGATAAAAAAAATGAATATACTCCTCTCTAATATCCCCGTCAATCTATTGCCAACAATTTTCAACCTCATCAATGAAGTGAGAGATAGGGGAGGGCGAATTGATTGCGGGGGTGCGCCTCGTCTCCTTCTCATGTGCCGCAAGGCGACGCCGCCAACTAGACGACGAGTCAAATAGCCGACGCTGCGCGCTTTCCTTTTCTTTTCTACCTCCTCCTAGCCCAAACGAAACGAAACGAAACGAAAATGTAATGATTCGAGGAGCGTGATGTGAATTCTCCACGTAGTCCAAATTGTGGGAGTGGAATTTATTGCCTGGCATCAAACAATATTTAAAGCACCGGTTTGGAGCGTAGCGTAGGCAGCAGAGAAGGTGGCTGGCTAGCTTTGCTTGGCTATGCCTTGCCTTGCCTTCGCTTTGAGGACAAAAGAATACCAATCAACTTTTCCCTCTCTCCCTCTCTCTCTCTGAGTGGTTTGACAAATCAGCGTGATGCCTGCTTTGTCGTTTAGCCATTGGCTATTAATGATTTCAAAACAAGAAGGATTGAAGGGGACAAGAGGCATGGCACCTTACAGATTTATTTTCCTGTTCATCGTATATTTATTTGTGTTTTTTAATAACACCCATAGACAGGCATGCTAAGCGTAATGATTTTAATCACACCGATCGCATAAAATAAAAAAAGGAATTTCTTTGGAACTATATGATGACACGACCTGAATTTTTTTACAAGTGATTTCTGAGTTCTTTCCATGTCCGATTAAAAACTTGTTTTATAAAGGAAAATCTATTATATGTAAAATTAGATATTTATCTAGATTATAAAAAGAAAATTTTACATAGATTACTGTAAAATAGTTAATAGTTAGACTCTTCAAATAGTTAAAGTATTAATGTTCAAATTCTAACACATTGAAAAGATTTTTTTTCTACATATATTTTTTCATTTATCCTAATAATTGATGAAAAATTTTCATGAATAAGATAGATCGGTCATTTTTAGAATTATTCGATTAGAATGGTTAAATATTTAGATTACTAAAAAAGATATTATTTTTTACCCTAGATTACTATAGAGTGGTTAGATTCTTCAAGAAATTAACCAAATATTTAAGATTCAAATTTTAACTCTGGCGCATTATAGAAATTTTTCTCTGTAAATATTTTTTGATTTATCTTGTAGTTGATATTTCTATAAAACCTTCATGGGAGTCGAACTTAGCCGATCACTTTCAAATTAATCGATTCTTAGAATTGAATATCTAAATTATTTCTTTTAGAAAATAATAGGGTGGACGTTTATATTACTTTTCAGCAATTAACTAACGGGCCCACTAAAAATTATGAAATTCTTAAAAAATTATCTAAATTATTAAAAAATAATAATAATACGGTGGACGTTTAGATTACTTTTCAACAATTAACCAAAGAACACGCTTAAAATTATGAAATTTTTAAAAGACGTGTCCAACTTTTTAAATTTTTAACAGGCACATTTATTTTATTTGTTTCTTATTTTATCCCATCCACCAACAATTGTGATGCTGGGTTTTAAAAGCCAATAATACTTTGATGCTGCATAAATCCGGTGACTTTTAAGAATTTCGCAATTCAAGTGCGGCCTTTATTCAATTGCCGTTACTCTTTTGGCACTCGATCACCGTAATTTACTCCATTCATCTCGCTGAGTCCGGCGATGAGAGGCAAGTCATCTTTTGCCACAAATGTCAATCTTCAGTTAAACCAAAAATACATCTACAACATGGAACCTTCGTCCCGTTCTTTATTCTTCTTAGCAAACACACAAATAGATTGCAATGCAATTAAAACATAATCTATACTACACTAATGGGATTGCCAACTCCCTCACACATTCTTCACCATGTTTAAATTCCCAGAAGAGCACGAGAAATTTGCCCAGATCGTTCAACTGTTCTTTTCACAATCTCTCACAGCCACATCAGAAACATGTTATTTAGGAAACGAACGAAATTCTTATCCTTAGCTAGAAATCAGCCAGCGCAATTAGCTGGTCCACGACGCTTGGGTCGGCAAGCGTACTGGTATCTCCGAGCTCATCTAGTTGCCTGGATGCGATTTTCCGTAAGATTCTCCTCATGATCTTTCCACTCCTTGTCTTCGGTAGCGCGGGCGCCCAGTGAATTTTGTCAGGGGCAGCAAAGGCACCAATCTGGTAAATGAGCTCACTAGTTAGCTAAGACTGCACATTTAATAGACAGACAACTGAATGTAGCTAAAAACATGTGGCATAATGCAGGTGAAAAAAAATCCTTCCACTAGTTTACTTGAGTAGACTAGTTGATTACAAAAACTTTGTATGAGAGAATGGTTCCAAGAAGAGCACACCTGATTTCTGACACTCAGAATTAGACTTTTCCGGATTTCTTCACTAAAAGGAACCCCCTCCACTAAAGTAACAAAAGCATAAATGCCCTGGCCTTTGATCTAAAAACAGGAAAGATTTAGTCACATATGAAGTTCTTATTGGTTAAAGTGGGGTAGCCTGCAAACAATTATGAGTGTGCTAGTATTATACCTCATGTTCAATGCCGACTACAGCTGCTTCTGCACACTGGGGATGTGAAACTAGGGCAGATTCTACCTCCACTGTGCCAATACGATGTCCACTACAAATACAAAATTGTCATAATCCATCGAGTCCATAAGACCGTGCTTGGCAATATCCATCCAAATGCATTGATAGGAATATATATGTTTGTTTAAAGTACCTCACATTGATGACATCATCAACTCTTCCAGTCAACCAAAAGTACCCATCTTTGTCCCTAACAAATCGCCATAAACACTATAATGAACGAGAATCTGACAGATTGATCCAAAAGCTAATATCTGGTAGGAGTCCTCAAACAGATGTTCTAGTTCTGAAAAATATCTTCTCATGAAGTATGCTGATATCTAAAGAATTTGAGAATGTCTTCTCATGAAGTATGGTCCATTATATATATATATATATATATATATATATAATGGACCATTGCACCTACCTATGTGGAACCAATGGGTGTAGAGCCTCTTAGCTTTGACAAGAATCAAGTTAAGCTTTATACAATTGAAAACGATCTAAAGGTGTGATTAGATGAATCATTTGGGAATAGAAGTTTCTAATGTTTGTTCTATGTCAAGTATGGGCTAGGGGCCAATTTATTTCAGTGTGCCAGAGCGATTAAGGAATATTAAGAATCTTGAAGCATACTTCATGATAGAGTAAGTATTTTGCACAAAGATGCTCAATAAATTACGAAATAAAATACCTGCTACATCCATCCCCAGTAAAATAATAACCAGCGAACGGTTTAAAATATGTGGTTTGATATCTTTCATGGTCACCATAAAGTGTGCGGAATGCACCAGGCCAAGACTTCTTGATGCAAAGATATCCACTGCATTCACCTTCAATCTCATTCCCTTTCTCGTCTACTATGACTGGCTGCAGTTTTTTTTCTCAAGTAGTATTAGAATAAAAATAGTACTTAATGACTGTCCTCGTGTCAAATTCATAATACCTGAACTCCAAAGAAAGGAAATGTTGCAGATCCAGGCTTCTGAGGCCATGCACCAGGTAAAGGTGTAATCTGTAGTCAAAATTATATCATTTAACACGTAAGGTTCAGTTAAGCTGAAAGAACTAGATTTAAGAAGTTAACTCTAAATCACTGAAAACCAGAAGCTGTTGTATCAGAATAGCCAATGGCTATTAGCAAAACCATCGATAAACAGCATTCACTTACCATCAAGCCACCAGTCTCTGTTTGCCACCAGGTATCTGATATAGGGCATCTTGAATTCCCAACAACATTGTAAAACCACCTAAGAAATGTATATGAATTCTTAAGGTAGCTCTTAAACTAAAACCACTAGAAAATGATATCTAGTTGAAATAGCTAAGGTGAACCTCCATGCACTAGGATTAATGGGCTCTCCTACACTAGCAAGAACACGGATAGATTTCCGATCATGACGAGTGACATACTGCATCAAAGCAACATAAGTATAAACAAAAATGAAATAAGATATCGAAATTGGCAGTTCATAACTATAAATGATAGGAAGTAAACAAAGAGCATGCATAAACAAACTTTGTATGTTTTATCATCTTAGGGCCACTTGATTGAGGAATATATATAATTGAGCTTTTTTTATATGTACACATATATAGAATACAAAACAGATGCTATTTCAGAGAAGGAATCACTACTATCATTATTGTTTTAGTTGAGAAAAGAACAGAGTACATTTATCATTTAACTTTAGGCTAACAAGATAATAATGACATTTCAGGATCTAATTTTGTCATTTTTGGAAAGGTTTTGTTGGCTGCAAGCCAACAAGTGACAGGATAAATATATTACGCTGGACTCTTATCAGTCGGAACAAGACACAAAGTAAGGCTATTTAGTAGGTTATCATGGGTTAATATCTTCACCTGTGTTGAAGTTAACAACCATACAAACCCTATTTATCACCTAGATGATGGATAGGTACGTTAAGTGGGCATCCGTAAGGTGAATTAAATGTTGGAGCAATCCCAATGGTCCGCGGGACCATGTGTTTTGGTGTTTGGGCAAAGGGTTTAAGTTAGGTTTACCCTCGTTATTTGATATGTGTACTTGAGTTGTGCAGGACTGCAGGTGACACATGTGACTCAGGTTGACGGCTTCGGGTCCGATGAAGGATGGCATTGAGGACAAGCCGCGGGCTTGAATGCATCTGAGGGATCGTGGACAAGGCAGCAAGGATAAGGGCCGAGGGAAGCGACTTCGAAGCATACGCGAAGGATGACATTGGAGACAAGCCGCGAGCTTGGATGCATCCGAGGGACGAGAGCCAAAGGAAGTAGGCTTGAAGGCAAGAGGTCAAGGCTGCAAAGAAGAGTCAAGTGAGTTGTGAGGGTCCGAGTGCGAGTGAAATGTACTCGGGATGGGAAACCCTAAGTTTAGGGTTGTACCAGTCGACTGGTACTGGGACTAGTCGACTGGTGGTGAGCACAGAAGCATTCTGTGCCCGAAATGGCTGGGATCAGTCGACTGGTCATGGGACCAATCGACTGATAGATAGCTGTTGGAGTGCCGTTGGGCTGGCACCAGTCGACTGGTAACGGGCAAATCAGCAAGGCTGATTTCCCCAAGCTCTATAAGAAGGAGCTTGGTATGGCCGGCCAAGGCGACGAAATTAGACTTGGTTAAAGCCTAATTAGTAGTCACAAGAGTTCTCAAGTGCTTGTGTAATCCAAGAGGTCTTGGTGAGTTTGTGGTGAGGTTTCTCCACCCACAAGGAGCGACTTGAGATAGCCGGAGTTTGCCGGGGGCTAATCCACCGAAGGATCGGGATCGTCCACCTTACGGACAGCCGTGGAGTAGGAGCCCTAATCTCCGAACCACGTTAAACAACGTGTTAGCTTGGTTTGCATTTCTTATTCTTGTCTTAAGCTTTCTTTGTATTCATATTTGTAGTTAGTATTAGATTTCCGCTGCGTAAACTAACAATAGTGTAGAAAGCGAGAATTTGGGGGTGCCGTCTATCCAACCCCCCTTCAAGCCGGCCGCAAGATCCTCCAACAATTGGTATCAGAGCGAGGACGCTCTCCGTTGGACTAACCGCCAAGGAAGCACAAGATGGCCGGGTTTATTGTCCCTCCAAAATTTGAAGGAGGAAGCGTTGGGGACATCACGTATTGGATGATGAGGATGGAGGTCTTCTTCAACACGGATTGGGATATCATGATGATGATCAAGAAACCGTTCGAAGTCCCAAAAGACAAGAAAGGGAAGAAGCTCCGATCACGACATTGGACGGAGGAGCAAACCACACGGTCAAAGGCAAACGATAAGGTAATATCTATTTTGATTGATATTTTGCCTAATGACGTGATAAGCCGTGTAGGTAAATACGAGAATGCCCATGAGTTGTGGAGCAAGGTGAAGATGGTTTTACAAGAAGAACCTAAACCTACACAAGAGGAAGAAGAACCCATTGAGATGGGTCTAGTTGCTCAAGTTGAAGAGGAGCAAACGGAAGTTGAGCCATGCTCAACATCCGAGGAGGAGAAGGAGGATGAAGTATCATCAACATCCTCAAGAATTGAAGAAGAATCCAAGACAAGTGAAGAGGATGAAGAAGAGGTCTTGGAAGAAGTCAACATAGCAAGCACCTCCACCGAAGCTAAGTCAAAGGACCACATTGTGTGCTTCGGGTGCAATGAGAAGGGACACTACAAGAGCAGGTGTCCATTGGGTAAGAAGAAGGTAACTCCTAAGCCCACTCAAATTATTTTAGATACTAATTTGGGTTGTAGGAATGATGGTGCCAAGAAGAAGAACGAGAAGAAGCACATTAGATGCTTCACTTGTGGTGAAATAGGGCACTACCACACCAAATGCCCAAGGAAGAGAGAGCTCAAAAGGTTGGGGCATTTAAGGATGTGGGAAAAGAAGTGGAGGAAGAATGGAGGCTCATGTCAAGGGGGAGCTCCAAAGGTAAATGGTAAGGTAAACCCTAATTTAAATTTGAAGTCAAATTTAAATTCTTCCATGCATGCTAGGAAAAATAATGTTAATCATTATATGACCATGCAAAATTTTGGTTTCAAATATCATGATCGGAATAGGGTAAATGTAGATCATAACCCTAGGAAATCTATGCATGAAAAACCTAGAAATGGTAGACCTAAGGAGACCCAAGGCATTAATCCCAAGAAGGGGAGACACATGCCTAGAAAGGGTAGGTCTAGGAATGTCCAAGGTGGACATGTTGACTCTAGGGTTAGGAACCTAGAGAGGGAAAATCAAGCTTTGAAGTCAAAGCTTGATAATTTGGAGAAATTCCTTAAGAGATTCACTATTGGATCTAAGGAATTAAATATGGTGTTGGGTAGCCAAAAACCCAACCATGATAGATCGGGCTTGGGATACCGATCTAGTCCCTCCAAGGCTAATAAGAGATCATATGCTAGGGTGGCAAATGATCATGGCAAGGGAGAGTCCTCCAAAGCTAAGGGAAAGTCTTATGCTAGGGTGGCATATGACTATGGCAAGGAGAAACTAATAAATGGCAAGGGAAAGTCATTTAATGGTAAGAAGAAATTAACCAAGGACAAGGTGTCCAAGGTTAAGAAAGTTACGTTTGTAGGCCAAGTGTCACCGGGGGTGGACCGATGTGGCCTAGCCATTGTGGATGAGTCACCTAGAGAGGTGACTAAGGTAAAGAGCTCTAGGGGGAGCTCCAAGAGTCAATTTGGGACCCATGGCCAATGGATCTCAGGTGGGTACTACTTGGGAGTCTAGAGGAGCCATGAAGTGTGCCAAATGGTTTAGAGACGGACTTGAGTCTCAAACCTAGGGATTTGGCACACATGGTTTGTGTTTCATGCAAGAAATATGACATTTGGGGTCATATAGCATGATAATTGGTTTTGGATGTATAGATGTCATATAAACCAATGCTAGGGATGCATTTTGGGTTGGTATGGGCAAATACATCAAAAGGAAGCCAAAACTAGGACTTTAGGTCAAGGGTCAATTGAACCATTTAGCTAGTTTTGGATTTTGTGTCAATCTTGAGATTGGTGATAGATACATTTTGTAATGTATTTTTCCCAAGTAGACACTGGTACAATAGACCTCTCCACAAAATTTGAGAATTTTTGGAGGTCTAGGGAATTACTGGTGCATTTCTGAAGTTGGCCTGAAAAGGCTGATTTTTTCAGAAAAAGGGTACCAGTCAACTGGTGCAGATACCAGTCGACTGGTAACAGTGTTTTTCAACCACAGAATGTTTCTGTAAGGTTGTGTCGAAGGGGGCAGTCGACTGGCACTTAGGGCAGTCGACTGATACCAGTCTGAAATTGTTTTCAGCATTGGTTTGTGACCATGTCAACTCGCTTAGATGTATGGGATCCAAGGGGGATTAATACATGAGTTTAGGGTCAGTTTGGATGATAAGTTTTCAACAATTGGGATATTGTTGGAGAACTTTTTGGATGTTAGGCAAAGGGGGAGAATTAAGGTTTAAATTGGGAAAACCTTAAGTGCCTTTGTGTAGGGGGAGCCTTGGGATAGGTTCTTAAAAAGCCTGTGGTAAAATCCTAGCTCATTGGGGAGTTTAGGTGTAGGGGGAGCCTTGGGATAGGTTCTTAAAAAGCCCGTGGTAAAATCCTAGCTCATTGGGGAGCATAGGTGTAGGGGGAGCCTTGGGATAGGTTCCAATACATGATACGGCGGTTGCCAAGTGTGTAGCCTTGGCAACGTAAGTCCATTCGGCGGTTGCCAAGTGTGTAGCCTTGGCAACGTAAGTCCATTCGGCGGTTGCCAAGTGTGTAGCCTTGGCAACGTAAGTCCATTGTATTAGCATGTTTATTTGCTATATGTTTTCCCTAACTTAAACGTATTGCCAAACACCAAAAAGGGGGAGATTGTTGGAGCAATCCCAATGGTCCGCGGGACCATGTGTTTTGGTGTTTGGGCAAAGGGTTTAAGTTAGGTTTACCCTCGTTATTTGATATGTGTACTTGAGTTGTGCAGGACTGCAGGTGACACATGTGACTCAGGTTGACGGCTTCGGGTCCGATGAAGGATGGCATTGAGGACAAGCCGCGGGCTTGAATGCATCTGAGGGATCGTGGACAAGGCAGCAAGGACAAGAGCAGAGGGAAGCGACTTCGAGGCATACGCGAAGGATGACATTGGAGACAAGCCGCGGGCTTGGATGCATCCGAGGGACGAGAGCCAAAGGAAGTAGGCTTGAAGGCAAGAGGTCAAGGCTGCAAAGAAGAGTCAAGTGAGTCGTGAGGGTCCGGTGGTGAGTGAAATGTACTCGGGATGGGAAACCCTAAGTTTAGGGTTGTACCGGTCATCTTGGGACCGGTCGGTGGTGGTGAGCATGTACATTCGTGCCGAAATGGTTGGGATCGGTCGGTGGTCATGGGACCGGTCGATGATAGCCGTTGAGTGCCGTTGGGCACCGGTCGGTGCATGGACCGATCGGTAGCAAATCAGCAAGGCTGATTTCCCCAAGCTCTATAAGAAGGAGCTTGGTATAGCCGGCCAAGGCGACGAAATTAGACTTTGTTAAAGCCTAATTAGTAGTCACAAGAGTTCTCAAGTGCTTGTGTAATCCAAGAGGTCTTGGTGAGTTTGTGGTGAGGTTTCTCCACCCACAAGGAGCGACTTGAGATAGCCGGAGTTTGCCGGGGGCTAATCCACCGAAGGATCGGGATCGTCCACCTTACGGACAGCCGTGGAGTAGGAGCCCTAATCTCCGAACCACGTTAAACAACGTGTTAGCTTGGTTTGCATTTCTTATTCTTGTCTTAAGCTTTCTTTGTATTCATATTTGTAGTTAGTATTAGATTTCCGCTGCGTAAACTAACAATAGTGTAGAAAGCGAGAATTTGGGGGTGCTGTCTATCCAACCCCCCTTCAAGCCGGCCGCAAGATCCTCCAACATTAAAGAGAGTTGATTTCTGAAGCTTTTTGTTGCTCTTCAGAGTGCCAACTTCTGGTGAACTTGTACAAACTAATTTAGGACCAAGAAAAGAAAACCTAATTTCAAAGGAGAAACATGTCAAAGTAGGTAACAGTACTTTAGGATCAAGAAAAGAAACTACAAGGTTAGAGGACTTGACAGGGAAACATGTGATTACTGAACTCCTAGACAATCTAATTTAGTCTGGAATGGAGATACTAACTTCTAGAAAACAAGCTTTCAGACACATGATAAAAGAACAAGCTTGTTTGATATGTGAGATGACACATGATTACATCTGCCAAAGGAAAAGAACAAAGCCACATGTTTCCATATATATTGATCTACTGAATCTACGAAGATATCAATAAGGAAATGAAACATTTAGCTATTAACTAACCAATATTTGCAATAATGACAAATGAAAAATTACAAGATTCTTACCTCATCACCTTCACGCATTAGGGAGCGCACAAGGGTTGGCGCTGTGTAAAATATGGTTACCTTGTACTTATCAACAATATCCCAACAACGCCCACAATCAGGATAATTTGGAGCCTACAAGTTCACATCGAATAGCAAGGTCTAAAGAGTTTGGTCACACAAACAAAAAAGAAAGACTAGGATCACATATCTATGAGAGGAGCTAGATGAAAGTCATATGAACATATGATTAATCTTACAACAACACTTATCTTTAAATTCTACAACAACAAAGGCTTTGAATTTTTAAAAATTTCAAAAGAGAAAAGGCATTAACAGATATTTACCCCTTCAAATACCACAACAGTGGCTCCATTTAAAAGAGGGCCGTATGTAATATAACTATGCCCTGTTATCCAGCCACAATCAGCAGTGCACCTAAGTAAATAAGGCATTGCAGATAAATTCACCAGAAATGCTTCAACAATGTACTGTGGAATAATCCATAATCACAAGAGAGCAGCATACTTACCAATATATATCTGATGGTTTGTAGTCAAATGCATACTTGAATGTTGTAGCAGTATATACCATATATCCACCAGTTGTATGTAAAACACCCTGTAAATTAAGGGATTAGCCTTGAACATTGATTCAAAAGAATGCTGAAGACAGTTAAAACAACATTTTATTTTTGTACCTTTGGTTTCCCAGTGCTACCACTTGTGTACAACAGAAATAGTGGATCTTCTGCATCAACCCATTCGACATCACATTTTGTTGGAAAATGAGGGACAACATCCTGAAGTTACCAATGTAAAGTAAAAGAATCATATCATTTGTACTAATTGTTAAGTATAAGATGTAGCTAAGAATCTGGGTAGCAACTATCTCAAAGGTTACAGTGAAATACGCAAGTCCAAAATAGGCTATTGATCTAACCTGCCACCAGATATCTCTCCCTTGCTTCCATTTGGTATCTCCTCTCTTCATAGCTGATTTATTCTCAACAGTCAAACACAGATCTGCTTGAGCCAAAGTGCAAAGGACAAGAAGAAGAAAACTCATCAATAACAAAGACAAAATTCAAAGGTAAATGATGCTGACTGTTGAGAACAAACACTGACTAATAAACAAAACTGCATGTGAGAGAAATGTTTGACTGTATTGAAGGAGAAAATGTCATTGTCTATTCTATAAAGACAATTGAATTTTCATATGAATCTATATATTTCTATTCTCTGAACATCCATTTGGTATAAACAACATTAAAAAGCATTGTTTTCATGATTTTAAAAAAAGCTTCTGTCTGAACCAAATATGTGGCAGCATAGGCACATTTGAAAGGGGACTACATAGCGACTGCATATTGCATATGCAACACATATATGCAGTTGAAATAACTCACATTTGGTTCATTTGAACTCTTTTAGTGTGAACCAACTTAATTTGAAACCATAAGGCATTCTATTTGCTAGGTTGTATCTTGTAAACATTAACTTAAATGCTTATTTTCCAAATGATAACCATTTTAGATATAAGTTATATTCATATTACTAGTATAAAAGCTATTCTACATTGTTGATTAATATTTATTTAAAGTGTTTTTAATTGTATGATATCATATCTTTCATCTATGATTTTGAATTGGATATACTGATTAATATAGTTTATCATATATTTTTCTTAAATATTATTTTACTAACCACATATGAGGGTCCAATATGTGTTATGAAATAGAACAGCCACATATACTTGCATATTCTTTTTGAAAGCTAGAAGCTGAAATAGTTGGGGAATCAAACATGAAACACTCATATAAATCATAACCAACATGAACTCGTCTATTCATTAAAAATTTGAATAAATTAACAAAGACAGATTTAAAAGATAAATGCATGTCAACAAGGTATGAAAGGCACTCAAAAGTATGCAATTGAATACTATCTTCATAGCCATGTAGCACTCCATAACATGTTAAAAACTTTCAATCCAATGAACAACATACCAACTGTAACCCCATTTTTTGCAGATTCTCTGAGGGCACTGTCAACGATATCTTTCAGATGAATCGCCTTGGAACCTCTCTTCACGGCATTGCAGGTGATTACTAATTTAGGTTTGCAGTCAATAATCCTTTGAGAAAGTGACTCAGAGGAGAAGCCAGCAAACACCACCTGAGCAGAGGTTGCAGCCAATTGTTTGCTAAAACTAATCTCAAGTCTATAAATTTGAAAAAGAGAAAAATACTTCATCAACTTACTGAGTGAACTGCTCCAATACGAGCACATGCTAACATTGCAATTGGCAACTCCATTAGCATAGGGAGGTAAATAATGACTGCATCTCCTTTCCGCACACCAACATGTTTCAAGTAATTGGCAAGCTATGAAAAGAACACATGACGAAGTTAACATGAAAATTTTCATGGTTGACAAAATCAGACTTGGAAACAATTAATGACATACCTGGCAAACCCTCTCCAACAGCTCCAAATAGGTCAACTGCCCATCATCATCCGGTTCATTCCCTTCCCAGTAGATAGCAACTTTGCCACCGTTCCCCGCCTCAATGTTCCGATCCAAAGCATTGTAACTTATGTTTGTACTGGCTCCTTTGAACCACTGTGGTCAGCAACAATGCCGAACCAACTCAACATCTTCCACCGCTCATAATCTTCAGCCAAAGAAGTTTGAATGTCAGAAAACTCACCTCAAACTTGATACTTCCCTTCCTCACGTCGATGTTCTCGCTGTAGACTTCCAGATCCCACTTCTCCTTCCAGTAGAACTGGGAAGCGATCTCCGACCAGAATCCGGCAGGATCCTCGATGGACCTCTCGTACATTTTCCGATACTAGAGTTTCGCGTAATCGATGATGCAAGAGTCACCGAAAGCGCAAATGAGCCGCAGAAATTAAGATACTTGAAAAGTAGAAAATATCGCAATGTCTACATCTTTCAGCCCAAAAGGACGAGACATGCTTACTGAATCTTCCTTAAAAAGAGGAATCTTTGAGCTCGTGAACCGAGCATTGCCAATCAAGCTCGGCACAAGGTGGTTTTTTTTTTTTTCTGAAGGAGAGGGGAAGCGCACCTGTTCAGGAGAGGAGACGAGGGCCTGGCTGGAGAACTCGTGGGAGGGGAAGACGAGGTCATTCTCCTCGGATTCCAGGGACTCCCCGAGTATGACGGCGTTGAGATGGGAGATCCGACCAGCACCGTAGGGAAGCTGAGCCATTGAATCCACGTGCCGAAGGCGGTCCGAGGACGCCAGGCTCCGCTTCGGAGTCGCCACCGCCTCTCCGGTCGTCATGCCCAAACAATGAAGACGTGGGAGAGGAGGAAGAGAAGGATAGCAGGCGATGCAGTAAGGAACAGCCGTCCCACAATTCTGCTTGTTCGATCCAAACTCTAACTGTCTAATTATAATTAAAAATATCACCAAAATCTAAATCATTATTTTACTTTTTTCCCCTCTAAAAATCTAAATGGTTGACAAAATTAGAAACAAAATCTATTGTGGCAAAAGGCCGCTCGCCCCCGATCGGTCCGTTGGTACACAAATATTAAAAAGGCAAGTGGCTTCAAAACTCAAAGATGGTGGCTAAACCTAAGGTGTCTATATTAATTTTCCTATATATAAAATTTATTTTAAAATTTTTATTTTATATAAAAAACTTTTGTATTATCTCTCTTATCTATTTTTAAATTTAGATTTAATTTTATATTTTACATAATTTTTTTATATTAATTACCTTATCCATTCCTTAAATTTAAAATTTTTAAATAATAGTTTAAATTTAGAAAATAAAATTTATCCTTAAATATTAAATATAATTTAATTTGGGAGAAAAAAAATAAAGAAAATAGATTGATATTACATAGGAAGAGAAAAAATAATAAAATAAAAAAAATAAAAATAATAAAATTTTTAATATATCTATGTAATAAAAAATCATTATCTAAATTTAATAAAATAAATAATTTCTTAGTAAAATTGACGTCAATGCTATGGTACAAATGTGATATTTTAATAAAATTTTATTAGTTATGATATTGAATTATACTTTTTTTTATTTACATTATCCAAAAATTTTATCTTAAATTTTAGATAAGATAGCTAAAAAATCTTT
This sequence comes from Zingiber officinale, assembly GCF_018446385.1. NCBI lineage: Eukaryota > Viridiplantae > Streptophyta > Magnoliopsida > Zingiberales > Zingiberaceae > Zingiber > Zingiber officinale. The sequence continues at coordinate 97,949,532 of NC_056003.1, read as the reverse complement.
GCATCAGGTACCATATCGATTCTTTAAATTTAAATTTGATAAATAATGATTATCTAAATTTAGGGAATGAAATCTCTACCCAGTAAAATAATATTTCTTTTCAATCTATTTCCTTCTACTCATTCTTTTTAATTTTTTTCCTTCTACTCATTTTATAAATATAATAATAAAAAAATAGAAGAAATAGAATAAAATAATAAAAAATTAAAGATAATGAAAATTTTAAACTAGTTGATATAATATGTAGTGAAAAATGATTATATAAATTTAATAAAGTGAATTATTTATCTTAAATTTTAGATATAATGATAAAAAAATTGAGATGTATGCCCTTAAATTTATTATAAAATTAAAACAATGTGCATGTATTTATGACATCGACAACTAAAGATTTACGCTAAATTTATTTAATCATTAAATATAGAACAATTTATAAAATTATAATTTATGTGCGACATAAACTAATTATATATTAATTAAATTAATTTTAAGACAAAAGCTACCAAACAAAAGAAATAATAATTTGTTTCAACGAGATCCGATCTAGATGGGATACAGCTATTTTGACCTTTTTCGAATTAGATATATCCAATATATAAGATGACCTGTCTCCCTTGAATTATTAAATTTGCCTGGTGATTATTTACTTTTGGAATTTAATAATTAGTGTAAATATTAATTGCATGTGTAATGCCTACGAATTGTCTGGAAAAGAAACTATTTGATTAAATAAATTATGCAAATTGTTTATTAAAAAAATATGTATTTAACCTTGGAAAAAAATATAATAATAACTTTAAATAGTTGAGAAACAATTGGCATTCATTAAATTGATTTCAACAAGGAAACTTTATTATAGTAATAACCAACGAAGGATATGTGTTTTTTTTACATGAAGTAAGAAATAAGTAATTGAATTTTAATTTTTAAACATGAAAGTGATTTAATGTATTGAGTTTTAATATGATAAGTATTGTTTAAATTAAAAAATGGATAAAAAAATTAGTTTACTTCAAAAGGGAAATTTTATAGTAATAATTTATGAAAGGTAACTATGATGAATATTTTTTTTCTTTTTCATCTTATTTAGATAAAAAAAACTTTATCTTTTTTTTCTCACTTTAACTATTTTATATTTCTCTATTTCCCTTTCTTTTATATCTAACTATAAACATAAAAGTTTTAAAATTTTATTCTTAACTCCACTCACTCTTTTTAGATTTTTTACTTTGTTATTGCATTTTTTAAAGTTTTCTTCGTTTGTAATTCTTGCAAATGTATAATAACCGCCATAAACCCAAAAATAAATAAAATGCAACAATTTAATGATAAGCATAAAATGAATTATTTTTATCTTTTACTAGATCTCATATGCTTATTTTTTTAATATTCCATTAAAAGTATTATAAAAATATCTTTAGAAGTTGTAGAGGTCTTAATTTGGTATACCGTATAAGTCAAATAATTAAAAGCACTTCACAACCTATATGCCATGGATAATATTTCTAATCCATAATCCATATATAATATTGATTGATCTTCCTCGTAATATATAGGTTGTGAAGGTATTTGATCAACTAAAATAACTCATTTTAATTTGAAAATTTTCCTCTAAATTTTATTCTTACAAATTTAATGATATTTTTATTTATTCAAACTAGGGGATGTTTTTTTTTTAGATATTTCTCAAATTCGGTAGAGCTAAATTTGAGAAAATTACTAATTAAAAAACAAAAAGAATGGAGAATTTATTTATTTTTATTTTATTGCCACTGGATATCTAATTTACACGAATTAATGTTGATATGACTAATCTGATCTCCTCCATCAATCTTCAAAATAAATTAGAAAACATTGATCATCATCATGTGCTGTTGTGGTCTCCTTCGTTCTTGGTACGATGGCAACGAAGGAAGTGAGATGGGGATCGCTGCCTTTGTGGAACCTCTGGTGATTTTTCTTATTCTAATTGTGTTGGGATCTGGTGGTGCAATTCAAGTGTAGGCAGAATGAAGTGTAACACTATTTTGGCGAAGTCGAGATTAGAATTGGACTCTATCTTTTTAAGACAAATTTGTCTTGTACACAGTGTTCACGGAACACGATAATCGTCTCCCAAAATATAATGACTTTATCTTACGATAGTAACACTGCAAATCACAAGACCTTCAAATTAAAAAAGATTCTCGAACTCTCCAATGCAAGTATTGAATGCAATGCTTACTTTGCTTGGAATAAATTGAGTGATTCAAATGAGGATGTGAGAGATCTTATTTATACTCAATGAAAGGGTATAAGAACCTCTTGGTTCAATTAGATCTCATCTATCCATTTTGAATTAGATGATATAGATTACATCCTTTTCTAAGAGACACACTATCTCTTCATTAGATGTCAATCCTTAAAAATTAATGAATAAGATTGAATCATCTAAAAGGCACTTAAACATTTCAAATGGGATGAATTAGATTTATCATTCTTGATTCAACCATCTACATTTAATTTCCCATTTAAATTTCCAACAAATTGTCAATGCAATTGTTAGCGTTTGGCACTCGAGGCCTTGAATTCAATCATGCATGCTACTATTAGAAGGGATGGTGACTTGATTCCTAATCTCTCAGCAAAAGAACTTGTGCCAGGTGATATTGTGGATCTCAAGCTCGGGGATAAGGTGTTACGAATGTTAATGGAAATAGAGGAAGTAGAATCCTTTATGTATAATTTTAATTTTATATTAAAAGTTTGAAAATATTATGGTTGATTTATATTATTATACATGTATCAATAATATGAACAAATATATACGGAGATACTTTATCTTACGCATGAGTACATATGGGGTACAAATACAGTATCCGACTTGTACTGAACTAAGTTGACTTGTGTGCAAATACGATCTGCACACATTAAATATCAAACCGATAGGGGCAAAATTTACCCAAGCCAAGTTTCTCAAATGTAACAAATACATTAATCGATGATTAATAAAGTATCTATAACTTCTAGCCATTTGAGCTAGATGGATTAATGGGCAATAAATGACTTCAATTCGACTATTGAATACTTCGAGGATCTAAGCTCCTATATAAGGAGGTTGCAACTAAAAGTAAGAAAAACATAGCTAATAGCAAAGATTTCCCTCTACCTCTATTCTCCAAATCTTCTCTCCGCTGTGCATTTTCACTCGGTGGTTTGCCTGTGATAGCAATTAGGTACTTTTTCAATTCGCCACAAATAGTTAGTGCTTAGTTGTGTACACGATTTTGTTATTGTATCCTGGGAAACAGACGTCTATTATAACTTTAAAGCATAGCTAGCGGATGATGAATCTGTTTTAAGGAACTGCTTAAATGCATACCTCGACGTCTTCTTTCCTAGACTTAGGAGTCAGGAGTCTGTAGTCGGGAATCTGTAACTTAGACTATATAGTCAAGAGTTTGTACTCAGGATTTGGGAGTCTACACTTAGGAGTCTGTAACTCAGACTCTATAGTTGGGAGTCTATAACTCAGACTCTATAATCGAGAGTCTGCACTATGGAGTTGGGAGTCTACACTCAAGAAGTTAGGAGTTTGTACTCGGGAGTCTGTACTCTGACATATAAGGTATCTCAGTTTTCCAGCCAACTCAACCATCCCAATCATCTCTTCCTTCCCTGCTTGATAACATGAGATTATCAGCTTAGGTTTGTTGTAGCAATTAGTGTAACCCAAGGTTTTGATGTTTGTGCAAAGATTTAACTTAGGTTATTTGTTATATTTGATATGCATTGTGAGTATACAGGATGCAGGTACAACAAGGAAAGTCTAAGTGAGATCTTGGTAAAGGCAAAGTCCAAGGATGAGTCTTGGCGATATAAGTCCAAGTATATAGTGTTGGCAATATAAGTCCAAGTGTGATTTGTAGGATCGTAAAGTCACTAGGGGAGTGTGAATAGCAATCATAAAAAATTTCAATTAAAAACAAGTTACGTAGCGGAATAAAGAATACGGAGAAAGAACAACTAAGTACTAACACAAGTAATTTTTTACTTGGTTCGGAACCTTTGATGACTCCTACTCCAAGTCTCACACTCGTCGAGTGCTTTCGTTGGACAATCCACTAATAGTTCGAATGATTAAGAAAATGTAAGTATAAGAACTATAAGAAAATGTTACAGACAACAGAGAAAATAAATAAATCTTGATCATCGGTTGTCGGAAGAGCTTTACAATGTCGTAGGATCTTTTCTAGAGCACCGCAGGAATGAAAGTCGTAGCAGATGATATTGAAAGCTGCTAGTCAAAGGCCCTTATATAGGCCCATTTCGGGCCCCTTGAACCCCTCTGGGTGCTTGGACCACAACTGACGTGGTGATCTCTCATCAAAACTTCATTCGTGAAGTTTATCCACTTTCGGGCGCCCAGACCCCCTTCGGGTGCTTGGACCGTTGACGTGGGCTCAGCTAATCAACGCACTCTAACTCAGCTTCGGGATAAATTTTCTAGTTCGAATGTTTGGACCAATTTTGGGTGCTCGGATCCCTTCCAGGCACTCGGACCCCTTCCAGGCGCTTGGACTCCCTTTTTTTAGCCTTTGAATTCCTACAAAAATGATTTAGTCCAGGTAAATAAAAATATATTTATCCTGTAAAATAGAGTTATCACAACATTAATAAGATAGGAGTAGTAATTAGATTCTGTCTCCTCGAGACTAGAATATAGTCAAGGTCTCAGCTTAGGTTTCTTAAATAGACCTAAGCTGGACCAACGCCTACAGCTCCCTCAACCAGGAACGTGTCCTCACTAGATCTCTCCTCCAATTTCTTACCTCCACTTACCAACTGTAGTCGCTTGACTTGCCTTTGACTCACCAGGTCTTCCCGTCAGTTGTCAGATCTGCAGACCCAATTGGACTTTGATCAATTGTCATGTCCCACAGACCCAACTGAACTTTCCATCAGATATTGGGCCCCACGAACCTATTTGAACTTCGCACCAACTATCGAGTTCCGTGGACCTAGCTAGATTTCAATCTTGTGTCAGGTCTTCCAGACCCGTCAACTCTTATACATTTGGTAAAGTAATTAGACCACAAAATGATCTAATTTTAATTTCCTTGTCATTCATCAAAATCTGAGTTAAATCATTAGTACAAATTGCACCAACATGATCTTGGCAAAAGTTAAAGTCCAAGTGTGACTTGGTGAGGTTGAAGTTTCGGAGGTGAGGAACCTCTTGGCAATGGAAGATCTGATAACAAGGATAAGGCCGAAGAAATCTCTTGAAGGTAAAAAGTGAAGGATGGGAAACATCTGAGGGATGCAAGGCTGATGGAGAAGACTAAAATGCAAGCACTACAAGAAAATCCTCATTCAACAACACTCAAACGACAACGGTTTTAAGCCAAATCGTTGTTGTTTTGTCTTTTAACAACGGTTTTAACAAAAAACGTTGTCTTTTAGCAGTATTTTTTTTGACCTACGACAACGGTTTTTAAAAACCATTGTCTATTTATGTTTTTTGGGGCTACGACAATGGTTTTTAAAGGCTACGACAACAATTTTTGAAAACTATTGTCTATGTGTGCTTTTTTGGGATTATGATAACGGTTTTTAAAAACCGTTGTCTATTAAGTGATGTTGAATACCTGTGTTTTTCTTCCTTCGCCATTTTTTTCCCTTCGTCTTTTTTTGCCACCGCGTTTTTTCTTTCCCTCTCCCCGAAATTTTTTTACCGCCACATTCCTCCCCCCTTTACCATCTCAAAGATCCCTAAGCATTTCTGCCCCCTTCCGCCTAGCCAACTGTTCCCCTGACCTCGACCTCCCTACCACCGACCTCCGCGCCGTCTCCACTCATCGCTCACCATCTTTCTTCCGCTGTCCCGTCTCCGGCCCCAGGCACCTCCCGGCTTCCCTAGCCTCCTCCCTCCACTCCTTCTCCTGTGACACCTCCCTCCGCCGCCTCACCGGCGTGTGGCCCTTCCGCCTCCAGAACCTCACCAACCTCTCCGTTGTCTAGTCGTTGTCTGTGGCAATGATAGTAGTTGCAGCTCGCGATTGGTCACTGTGTTGCCATTGTTGATATATTGCCAAGGCCTCACTTTTCCATTCACCTTTCTCATTTTAGATGCTAGCTCCATCGAAGATCAACTGTCTTCGGTCTGTCCCCGCATTTGGTGGAGAGAGGGAGAAAGGAGGCATCTTGGCAAGCGTGGTGTAGCCTTCACTGCTTCTGCAATGAAGGAGGAGGAGGAGAGCTTTGAAGTGAAGTTGAAGAAAGCGTGATGATCCGTCGTGGTTGTTGCTGCAGTTCTTGTTGTTGACTTTTGACTTCGAGTCTGCTCCCAATCTTATTCATTTCCCTTTCTCGCCTCGATTCTCCAGTTTAACATTCGCCTTTCTTTCTCCCTAAGCATCATGAGTTGTTATTCCCTCTCAGCCTTGCTCCTCAGGGCAATAAAAGAGCAACCTTTTGAGGAAGTAATAGGTGTGGTGTGGTTTTCTCGAGCCCTTCTTGCGTTGTTTGTGAGAGAGTGATAAGTGTAAGGACCTTCGGATGCGGCTAGAGAAGGGGGGTGTGAATAGCCGACCCTAATTTTGCGTTTCTTTCTACAAATCAAGTTAGCGCAGCGGAAAAATAACAACAGAAACGTAAATGGAGAAATCAAACCTCAAGCACAGCGATGTAACGAGGTTCGGAGATGATACTCCTACTCCTCGGCGTGTCCGTAAGGTGGACGAAGCCTATCAATCCGTCGGTGGATGAAACCCCGGATAACCGGCTAATATGAACTCCTTCTGGGTGGAGAAACCTCACCACAAAGTCTTTGCAACAGCAAAACAGAGGAGTACAACAATAGAGGAAACAAACAAGAACAACAGAAATTGTAAACACACTTGCTTGCCTTCTCGTCGGAGTCTGTTGATGAAGCAGCAGCTTCACGACTCCAGCAGCTAGAAAACCAGCAGGAAGCTCACGCGAAGCTTCAGCAAACCAAGAGCTCAGCAAAGCTCAAGAGGAAGAAGAAGAATTAGCAGAAGCAGTTCTTTCAGTGTTGTCTTTCGTTCTTCACTGTAGAGGCCTTATATCATCTGGTATCTCCCTGCAACCTGCGAAGAAGAATAGACGAAAACAGACGAAGCAGAGATAGCCATTGTGTCGCAACGGCTAGGCCTGGACCGATTAGGCACACTCCTGATCGGTCCAGGAGTGTTCTGATCGGTCTTGGGACCGATCAGGCCTTAGGCTGATTGGTCCCCAGACCGATCAGCCAACTCTCTGTGAGAGTTGGCCTCCTCTCTGATCGGTCTGTGGACCGATCAGGGCTCAGGTGGATCGGTCCACAGACCGATCCCCCCTCTTTCTTCTCCCGATCTTCTTCGCTTCTGATCGGTCACCAGACCGATCAGGTAATTCACAGAAACACACTGTTTGGTTACTAATCGGTCACCAGACCAATCAGTCAACCAGCGTATCACTGGATCGGTCACCAGACCGATCCAGGTTTAGAGCTCCCAGCCCTAAACCCTACCTAGTCCGGAGAACGAGCTACCGAGCCCTCTCCGACTTCGTCCGGTCCAGAGAACGAGCTCCCGAGCCCTCACTGACCTAGTCCGGAGAACGAGCTACCGAGCCCTCTCCGACTTCCACGTCCGGTCCAGAGAACGAGCTCCCGAGCCCTCTCTGACCTAGTCCGGAGAACGAGCTACCAAGCCCTCTCCGACTTCCCATGCCAAGCTCCCTGCTTGGACTTTTCCGTGCCAAGTCTCCATACTTGGACTTTTCTCGTGCCAAGATCCCTGCTTGGACTTTTCCGTGCCAAGTCTCCATACTTGGACTTTTCCCATGCCAAGTCTCCATACTTGGACTCGTGCCAAGTTTCCATACTTGGACTTTTCTCGTGCCAAGTCTCCATACTTGGACTTTTCACCAGATGTCTGGTCAACCTTGACCTATCTGGATTTCCCTTGCCTGGCTTCACTCACCAGGACTTTCCAACTGCCTGGCTTCACTCACCAGGACTTTCCCTTACCTGGCTTCACTCACCAGGACTTTCACCTGGCTTCACTTACCAGGATTTCCCAAATCAGGTCAACTCACCTCGGGTCAACCAGGTCAACCTTGACCAAAGATTGCACCCACAATCTCCCAAGTTTGTATTATGTCAAACATCAGAATACAACTTTTCTATTCTCGTCAAACATCAGAATAGGACTTTTCTATTCTCGTCAAACATCAAAATAGAACTTTTCTATTCTCGTCAAACATCAAAATACAACTCGAGTCAGGTAAACCAGGTCAACCTTGACCTAAGGTTGCACCAACAATCTCCCCCTTTTTGATGTTTGACAAAAACCATAATCAAGTTAGGTTAACCCGATAACCTAACTTAGGTTTTCCAATGTTCTTCCTTGAACATTCTCCCCAAACTCTAATGTTCTTCCTTGAACATTCTTTGGACACACTCCTGATCGGTCCAGGAGTGTTCTGATCGGTTTTGGGACCGATCAGGCCTTAGGCTGATCGGTCCCCAGACCGATCAGCTAACTCTCTGTGAGAGTTGGCCTCGTCTCTGATCGGTCTGTGGACCGATCAGGGCTCAGGTGGATCGGTCCACAGACCGATCCCCCCTCTTTCTTCTCCCGATCTTCTTCGCTTCTGATCGGTCACCATACCGATCAGGTAATTCACAGAAACACACTGTTTAGTTACTGGATCGGTCACTAGACCGATCAGTCAACCAGCGTATCACTGGATCGGTCACCAGACCGATCCAGGTTTAGAGCTCCCAGCCCTAAACCCTACCTAGTCCGGAGAACGAGCTACCGAGCCCTCTCCGACTTCGTCCGGTCTAGAGAACGAGCTCCCGAGCCCTCACTGACCTAGTCCGGAGAACGAGCTACCGAGCCCTCTCCGACTTCCACGTCCGGTCCAGAGAACGAGCTCCCGAGCCCTCTCTGACATAGTCCGGAGAACGAGCTACTAAGCCCTCTCCGACTTCCCATGCCAAGCTCCCTACTTGGACTTTTCCGTGCCAAGTCTCCGTACTTAGACTTTTCTCGTGCCAAGCTCCCTGCTTGGAATTTTCCGTGCCAAGTCTCCATACTTGGACTTTTCCCGTGCCAAGTCTCCATACTTGGAATTTTTCGTGCCAAGTCTCCATACTTGGACTTTTCTCGTGCCAAGTCTCCATACTTGGACTTTTCACCAGATGTCTGGTCAACCTTGACCTATCTGGATTTCCCTTGCCTGGCTTCACTCACTAGGACTTTCCAACTGCCTGGCTTCACTCACCAGGACTTTCCCTTGCCTGGCTTCACTCACCAGGACTTTCACCTGGCTTCACTTACCAGGATTTCCCGAATCAGGTCGACTCACCTCGGGTCAACCAGGTCAACCTTGACTAAAGATTGCACCCACAATCTCCCAAGTTTGTATTCTGTCAAACATCAGAATACAACTTTTCTATTCTCGTCAAACATCAGAATATGACTTTTCTATTCTCGTCAAACATCAAAATAGAACTTTTCTATTCTCGTCAAACATCAAAATACAACTCGAGTCAGGTCAACCAGGTCAACCTTGACCTAAGGTTGCACCAACAATCTCCCCCTTTTTGATGTTTGACAAAAACCATAATCAAGTTAGGTTAACCCGATAACCTAACTTAGGTTTTCCAATGTTCTTCCTTGAACATTCTCCCCAAACTCTAATGTTCTTCCTTGAACATTCTTTGGACATTCTTCCAAATCATTCTCCCCCTTTTTGACACACATCAAAAAGAGTAAATCAAGGTCAAGAGTTTCCTCCTAATGAAAGTCTCATACCTTTCATTGAAACCCTTAATTTCCCCCTTGATACTAAAGACATTACCAACTTAGTGATAATCCCATATCACTAGTAAAAACTCCTCCTAAAAGGCAACTCCCCCTTGACCAATAGGTAAAGCTCCCCCTAAAGGTCAACTCCCCCTTGACCATTGCACCAACAATGTCTTGGAGAGTTTCAAACCTTTAGAAATAAAAAACACCACCTTCCAAAACTGAAATTTCAGACAACAATCGAAAATTAGCATTTTGGCACGCTCTGATCGGTCACCAGACCGATCAGGAGCTCCCTGGATCGGTCCAGTGACCGATCCAGCATCCCCTGGACCGATCAGGAACCCTCCTGATCGGTCACACATCTGATTTCTGAATTTCTTCCTCCCGAAATTCAGAAACCCCTACAAAATTACAGAAAATTCCAAAAATTATAAAATTTTGAGGATACATTCCTCATAACATATACTATCATGGAAAAATAATTTTCTATGAAAATAACTTCCATTTTAAAATCTTGATACAAAGTTTAAAAACTTTGAAATAGTTCAAGTTTACCTCAACTTTGTATCAACTTGCTCAATGATGAATGCTATCACTAGAAAAGTTTCATCAAGGTTTTTCAAATCAATTTTGAAATGATTTTAAACCATTCAATTTAGGACCACAATCTTAGGGCTAAGTGTACATGACTTGTACACAAGCTTTCCCTATGATCCTCAATTTCGAATTAGGCTCATCTAGGTACAAGAACTATGCACCTTGATCCTAACTCATCATCCTAATATCTCACACACATCTAAAGTGTATCAAACACATCCAAGTCAATTTTGATGTGAGATATGGGTTTTGGTCATCTTAAGCTAAGTTCTCATGCATTTTCTAAATAACAATTTGATTTCCATATCAAATTGAGTTTTTTATCCTTAAATCAATTTAATTGATCATAAATGCAAGAGATGATGACATGACATAAAATAATATCATAAGTGAACATATGTGCCAATGTCATGATGTCATGGCATAAAGTATGAAACTTAAATAAGGCATGATATATAACTAACCTAAGCATTATCATGACATTTCAAATGATAGCAAATTAGATATGATGTCATGATATGACATATGGCAAACAATATATGACAAATAACATATAAAGGTATAGAAAATACCTAATTCTAGCCTTAGTTGCCATTTTTGATAATTTTGATCATTTTGCCATAAATTCCATATTCCTAAGTGTAATAGACCTAAAATCATATACTAAAGATTTTTAGATCACTATGTGCCAATTAGATTGACCCTAGAGAATTCCTCGAATATGGTTGGCACATGCTAATCACCTTAGGAATAATTTTCCATTTCATTTTCAAGGCTTGATTACACCTTGAAAATTCCTAAAGTGCCACCTTTTGTCATGAATAGATTAACTACCTATTCAATTAAGGTTGGCACACTCTAATCCATCTAGCGTGATGGAATCATGCTCTTAGGAACCCAATACCTATTTGAGCTCATTGGGTTCACTAAATATTCACTAGGGATGACTTCCCTAGCAACCCTCCTAATGACCCTCTTAGGCTTTAAAGCCTTGGCCATTTGGGACTCATCAAGATCAACTCTAGGGGTGACTCCCCTTGTGACCTTGGTGATGGTCTTCCTAGCCCTAGGTCTTGTTCCATAATCGAATGGAACATTATGATAAGTGGGCTTGACCACTTGAGACTTAGGTTTGTGACTCAAACCTCTCATGTCCTTGGGCTTTTGCTTTTGACCCTTAGGTCCTAAAGATGATTTCTCTAAATTCTTAAGGGTCTTTTCTAAAGTGTCAAGTCTTGACCTCAAGACTTGATTTTCCTTTTCTAATACCTCAAGTTTTAATTTGTCATTTTTCTTTGAGGTATACCTAGGCATATGTCTAGTTGTTTTGGGATTCCTACCTATGTTTTCCTTAACCTTAGATGAGTTAATTCTAGGGTTGGTTTTTCTAGTATTGTCCTTATCTAGGCTAACATGTTTGTCACCTAAGCACGTGTATCGGTTACTATAGTTATCATGCTTATCATCATTGGCAATTGCAATAAAGCTACTATTAACATGTGTCTTATTCAAATTGCAAGAATGTGCCTTAAAGGTTACCTTAGGGTTTGTCTTAGCTCCCCCTATCGATGTGCTCGGTCTCTTGTCCTTGTGAGATTGCCTCCCCCTCGGACATTGGCTCCTATAGTGTCCCCTTCGCTTGCATTGGAAGCACACCACGTGCTCCTTACCCTTGCGTATCGGGACTCCGGCTTTCTTGACCTTTGGCGCCGGTGGAGTCTTCCTAATCCTCTTTGGACATTTACTCTTGTAATGCCCAAATTCCCTACACTCAAAGCACATTATATGTAATTTACTTGAAAGTAAATTGCTTGAGTTACCTAGGGTTGAGGATGGTTGTATGCTTTCTTCTTCATCCCTTCCGGAAGTAGAGGCTTCTTCTTCTTGCTCCAATCTTGAAGAAGAACTCTCCTCCTCCTCTTCCTTAGATGTTGAGTAGCCCTCAACTTCTAATTCCTTACCTCCATGATGTGAGCTATTTGGCTCACTTGACTCCTTTTCATGACTTGAATTGGAGCTCTCCTCATGGAACTTAGCCAAGTTGTTCCACAACTCCTTGGCATTGTTGTATCCACCTATCTTACACAAGATATCACTAGGTAATGAAAATTCAAGGATTTTCGTTACCTCGTCGTTGATTGTGGATTGGTGGATTTGTTCTTTCGTCCACTTCTTTTTCTTGAGAAGTTCTCCCTTTCTATCCACCGGAGGAATAAAACCTACTTGTACACAATTCCAATTTGCTAGGTTAGTCATAAGAAAATACTCCATTCTTACCTTCCAATACGCGAAGTCATAGCACTCGTAGAAGGGTGGAATCGTGATGTCTTCTCCGAGTCGATCCATTCTCTAGCTTATGCTCCCCCGGGTGTTAATCCGACGAAGAGCAACCTTGCTCTGATACCACTTGTTAGGACCTTCGGATGCGGCTAGAGAGGGGGGGGTGTGAATAGCCGACCCCAATTTTGCGTTTCTTTCTACAAATCAAGTTAGCGCAGCGGAAAAATAACAACAGAAACGTAAATGGAGAAATCAAACCTCAAGCACAGCGATGTAACGAGGTTCGGAGATGATACTCCTACTCCTCGGCGTGTCCGTAAGGTGGACGAAGCCTATCAATCCATCGGTGGATGAAACCCCGGATAACCGGCTAATATGAACTCCTTCTGGGTAGAGAAACCTCACCACAAAGTCTTTGCAATAGCAAAACAGAGGAGTACAACAATAGAGGAAACAAACAAGAACAACAAAAATTGTAAACACACTTGCTTGCCTTCTCGTCGGAGTCCGTTGATGAAGCAGCAGCTTCACGACTCCAGCAGCTAGAAAACCAGCACAAAGCTCACGCGAAGCTTCAGCAAACCGAGAGCTCAGCAAAGCTCAAGAGGAAGAAGAAGAATTAGCAGAAGCAGTTCTTTCAGTGTTGTCTTTCGTTTTTCACTGTAAAGGCCTTATATCATCTAGTATCTCCCTGCAACCTGCGAAGAAGAACAGACGAAAACAGACGAAGCAGAGATAGCCGTTGTGTCGCAACGGTTAGGCCTGGACCGAACAGGCACACTCCTGATCGGTCCAGGAGTGTTCTGATCGGTCTTGGGACCGATCAGGCCTTAGGCTGATCGGTCCCCAGACCGATCAGCCAACTCTCTGTGAGAGTTGGCCTCGTCTCTGATCGGTCTGTGGACCGATCAGGGCTCAGGTGGATCGGTCCACAGACCGATCCCCCCTCTTTCTTCTCCCGATCTTCTTCGATTCTGATCGGTTACCAGACCGATCAGGTAATTCACAGAAACACACTGTTTGGTTACTGATCGGTCACCAGACCGATCAGTCAACCAGCGTATCACTGGATCGGTCACCAGACCGATCCAGGTTTAGAGCTCCCATCCCTAAACCCTATCTAGTCCGGAGAACGAGCTACCGAGCCCTCTCCGACTTCGTCCGGTCCAGAGAACGAGCTCCTGAGCCCTCACTGACCTAGTCCGGAGAACGAGCTACCGAGCCCTCTCCGACTTCCACGTCCGGTCCAGAGAACGAGCTCCCGAGCCCTCTCTGACTTAGTCCGGAGAACGAGTTACCAAGCCCTCTCCGACTTCCCATGCCAAGCTCCCTGCTTGGACTTTTCCGTGCGAAGTCTCCATACTTGGACTTTTCTCGTGCCAAGCTCCCTGCTTGGACTTTTCCGTGCGAAGTCTCCATACTTGGACTTTTCCCGTGCCAAGTCTCCATACTTGGACTTTTCCGTGCCAAGTCTCCATACTTGGACTTTTCTCGTGCCAAGTCTCTATACTTGGACTTTTCACCAGATGTCTGGTCAACCTTGACCTATCTGGATTTCCCATGCCTGGCTTCACTCACCAGGACTTTCCAACTGCCTGGCTTCACTCACCAGGACTTTCCCTTGCCTGACTTCACTCACCAGGATTTTCACCTGGCTTCACTTACCAGGATTTCCCGAATCAGGTCGACTCACCTCGGGTCAACCAGGTCAACCTTGACCAAAGATTGCACCCACAATCTCCCAAGTTTGTATTCTGTCAAACATCAGAATACAACTTTTCTATTCTCGTCAAACATCAGAATATGACTTTTCTATTCTCGTCAAACATCAAAATAGAACTTTTCTATTCTCGTCAAACATCAAAATACAACTCGAGTCAGGTCAACTCGAGTCAGGTTAACCAGGTCAACCTTGACCTAAGGTTGCACCAACAATAAGGAACTACGGACTGAGGCCGTAGGTGTAGTTGGCCTCCTCTCGAGCAGCGGAATAAAAGAGCAATCTTGTTGCACGGTCGTCCTGAACCCTCGACCTTGTTCGCTATTCACTGTTGGTTTCTCCTCGAATCTGTGGTAGTTTGATTGGCTAATTGGTTGTTTGGTGGATTTCCTTGGAAACATTGAGATGGACAGTGAGGAGCATTGCTGCGTGAAGGTCACTTTTCACATCAGGCCACTCATTGAAGATGAGCGGCTGCAAGGTTGCAAGGAATGTGCCGTCGTTGTCCCTAGAAAGCCACAGGTTATTGCATTTAGCTTCTGAAATGATTCCTTTATCTTGTTGCAATGATCAATTTCTTGTTAATTACATGATAGAGGATTGTTCAGTCAGTTGAAATTGCTGGTCGAGTTTGGAAGAAGATCTAGTCTTTTTTTTTGGTCAATCTGGCCTTTTTTTTACAACAACGCTGATTGGGTGATTCCTATATTTTTATTTTCCATTCCTTGGATTGCGATCGGACCATCAACCGGTGGTTTTGGCATTTTGTGTATAGTATTCATTACTTGGCCGGGACAATGATTTTGTGGTTACCTCCAAGTGAAGGAAGAAGAAACATGTTCCTTTTACCAGTGATGTAAATTTTGTTTTCCAACACTCAGTTGTTCTTATGCTATAAATGAGGTTCCATCCAATTTGATTGCTCCTTTTTCTGTGTTCTTCTGTTTTTGTTTCCATACAAACAAAGTGATTGGAAAACCTATTGTCTGATCCCGTGTTCCCTCTCATGTCTCACACACTGAATTTTCACTGTTCTTGACGTGCAATGCCTTGTCTTGAGTAATAGATTGACTGAATTTTCTTGTTCACTCTTTGCTAAAAAAAATATCTGTCTATTTTCTCATTTCTAACCAAAACAGTGAAATCCGAGTATTGTTCAAGCTTCCTCTATTTCTTCCACTTTGCATAGCCAATTTAAAATTTTAATTTTCCAAGAGTTTAATGTTGATCCATTTGGATATTAGGAGGCGCCATAGTTGGTTTATCCATTATGCGCTCTTTTTAGTTCTGAAGACATGTTTGTAGATAATTACAGATGATCTAGTTTTATGATGCTTCCTCCAAAATCTACGTGTTTCTATTCTTTCTTTTCGCTCTATATTTTTGAATTTTCTTTCAACTCTTAATTACACTGTAAAACTTTTAAAACGCAGAGTACAAACGGGTGAACAAATTTCCTTCTTTTTTTTTTCTCTCTGGCAAGCCCCTTGTTCCTTTTTTTTTCTCTGGATGGATTCTTGAGGTAGTGGAAGGAGTGGTGGAAAGCATGCCTGTTTGTGTTGGAGTATTCTTTCTATGGTCTGTGCTTTTATGCTTGTACTTTTTTGCAAGTAATTGAAGAATCTGAATAATCTCATTGAGTTACAGGACATGAACAGTATTGCTTTTCTCAATACGAAAAATTAGAAGAATCAGTATGGTGTCTACTCCAAAGTTATTCCTCTTGCAGGAACCGCATACTTCTATGCATTTTAAACATGAGCAAGGAGATATTGGGATGTCTTCCAAAAGTTGTTGGGATAGACATAGTGGAGATGACTCTCTGGGCAAAGGTGTACCTCTTAATTTGTCTCATCTGACCTTTATATATATGCATATGAATATGTGAATACAAAGACTAATGGGTTTTATTATTATCTTAAGATTTATAGTGTTCTTTATATGTGAAGTTGTACCATGTTGCAAATTCAAGACTAGATATTAGATTAGGAATTAGGCTAGTATTTATCAAAAAAAAAAAGTGGAAAAAGCTTTGAATTGTAGCTACTTTGGCAAAGTATCTTACTCATCCTTTTCTAACCATCTTCCATCAAGCACGATAGCGTAAGAATTGCTCTTGTTTATCCTGAGCTTGAAACTATTGTTGTCATGCAATCGTTAGAACTTTAAATTTCAATATTTCTTCAGTTGAAGTTGCATAAATCTTACTTCTCACTCTCTCCTTTTTATGTGCAGTTCAGTGTACAAAAGGTTTTTAACAGCCATTCTGCTAATTTTATTCAGTGCATATGATTAGTGAACACGGTGTTTGAATATAGGCATTGGATATTCTATACCTGTACATAGTCTACTGTGTATGTAAACCAAAGCCAAAAAAATGGGAAAATAAGTTATTATTCTGCTACAGGAAAATAATACTGCAGTAAGCAGTCAAGTTATTACTCATGGTGGGCAAGACGCATCTGGTTTGATTCAAGGTCACTCACAAGTTACTGTCGAAAGAGATCTTGTTTCACAAGCTGAAGAAGAGGACATGGAGGCTCTCCTTGGCACGTATGTTACTTGATTATGTTTGAATTATCATGTAAAAGTCATGCCTAGCATGCAGATATGCATCTTTGATACTTCCGTGATGCTTTTTGTTGCTTAGTGAAACAGAGTATTTAATCTGATGTGTTTTATTTTTCTTTTCAAATTAACCTTCAGGTGTTTGTTTTCCAATATATGAATCTGTACCTCCTTTATCTTTTGATAATTTTTTTACTTGCATTATGTCCATAATGTTCCCTCTAATAATATTCATACTTATGCCATGATTCACACACAAGATATTCTGATGCAGGTATGTTATGGGAATTGGTGAAGCAGAAGCATTTTCAGAAAGGTTAAAGAGGGAACTTCTGGCTTTAGAAGCAGCAAATGTTCATGCACTTGTTGAATGTGAATCCATAATAGAGGAGGTATTGCTGGTCTTGATATTCTATAATTCAATTTTATACGCCGAGTCATTAGCAAGGTCTCTCCAACTTTAGATTTCAATTTGTTGAAAGCATTATTGTCTGCCCTAGGTCCTTTCCTGGAAGCTCATGCTTTTGGGACAGGCGATCATTTAATTTGGTCAGTTTCTATTTTTTTTAATTAAAAAAAATATATGTCCAATTATGTCAGCTCATATATTGGGTTGACCAATCAGGTATGGGATATGGTCGGTTAATCAACTTTAATAAATTTTATTCATGTCCATTACAATCTAGGACTACTTGTTTGGATATATGCAACCTTATGCCCCATAAACTCCTTTCGTGACTTCAATATGATAGGCAAAATCTTTACTTCTCATGATAATTGATGTAATGATAACAAATTTGTCACTGTGGTAAGGTTGCTCCCTTTTCCTTTAGTTCTACTTGTTTCAGCTTCTGTAGATTGGTTTAAATCAACTATTATCATTTGATTAGCTTGGTAAAGCAGGTGGCAATAAATGGAAATCACTGTCGGAAGAAGTTAGTGCTATTTGTTAATTAGTTCTCATCCACCAGACCAATCTTCCTGCTTTGAAGAGGAAAATGAATTAGTAATGTTTTTTTTAATATGAAATTTCTTTCTGTGTTCCAGGATAAAGCTCCTTATGTTGCTAAAGTAGCTAAATTGAAGACGGAGTACACCAAGAAATTAGCTATGTACAATAAGAATCAGGTTTATCATCTCGCAAGTCACTTATTTTCCATCAATTTGATAATAATTAAACTGACTGTTCTCGCCATTTGATAATCATGACCTTATAGGTATATATCTGAGAGATTTTTTCTCTTTCATTTTGCAGACATTGAGTGTTGTCTTGGAATTCTAGAAATCCTTCTCTCATGTCTAGACATTAGAGCTATGTGAAATTTTTATTCTCTGGTTACAGTTCATACAAGACTTACTACAATTCTCTTTTTTTCTTATATTTTATATTTTTCTTTGCGTGCAGAGGAGGTGAGTTTATATTGGGGATATTTCTCTTTATGTTAACTAGTGTGCTCTATATCTTAGTTGTCATTCAAGCTTAGCAACTCTTATTTAGTTGTACCCCAGCTTCTTTCTGAATTTGTCTGAGCTATTTACTTGTGAAAATGTTAACTTTATTCTTCCATTTGTTTTAAAACAACTTTGAACATTTTATGCCATATCTTAAATTTACTTATTTCTAAACCTTTGCCGGGTCTTAGAATTACTTCAAATTTGTTTTTTTTTTTGTTTGAAGCTCTATGTTCCCTTTCTACATTAGAATTATTTACTTGGTATTCGAAAACAAGAGTGAAATTGATGATATTATCATTAATAGGATAAAAGAATTGATGCAAGAAATATATTGTGAGGTTCTAACCGTTGGAATCCTTGTAACTTTCCAAAGCACTTCATGAGTAACTCTTCTATTCTCTCTGATGCTTCATTGGCTTGCTCCATTAATTGTTACATGTTATCCAATTGTTTTCTACTTGGGCAACTGAAGTTTTTTTTCCCATTACATAAGCGTTCTCTTCTATCTTTTTATTTGACATATAGTGCATAACTAGCATTCTGGGTGAAAATATTTTATTAGTTCTGCTCAGTGTTAGAATGTGTTATGTTAGCACTTTCATGGTCATAACTATAGAAGAGAGGTCTCCAATATGTGACTTTGCATTTGACCTTTCAGTGTTTGTTGGATAAGTTTTATGGCATTGCCAACCTTAAAGTATCATGTTTTGATTTGAATATGCCACTGAGCTAAATTGAACTCAATGAAGAACCATATGATTTATATGATTGAGATCGTTGTAAATTGCCAAATAGCTATGGATGTTATGCAATTTCATTTCCTTCTATACCAGTTGCTAATTTCCAATAACATGCTGCACAAATAAGACAACAATAGTGCAAAACTGAATTGTATCATCAATCCGTATGTGTTTCAGTAGGTTAAGATAATTCTTATTCGCTTACATGTATATTTTATCTTTTAATATTTTTATAATTTGTTTATTTTTATTAGCTCCTACAGCTTAATTCTGCAGATTTGATTGTCAAGGGAAATTTGTATACTCGGTCATGTGAAGATGCAGCCAGTAAGTTGCTGGAAAAGGCTTTAAAAATTCAGATGGGAAGAGGATTTTAGCTGACATATTTTGGATTTCCTCTTTGTTTGGTTTTGTATTGACAGGGATAACTTTCGGAGAGAAAATAGCGATTGTCAACGCACTGGAATAAGCTAGAGAACACGACCATGCAACCTTGCAAGGCCGTGTGGCCAAATAGAAGAGGAGCAGTGCACGACCGTGCAACTCTTGCACGACCATGCGACCAACCAGAGGCAGATCAGAGCATGGTCGTGCAAACTTGCACGACCGTGCCCCCCACAACCGAAGCGAAGCAAGGAATGGCCGTGCAACCCTGCACGACCGTGCCCCAGGAGTCGAGCCCTAGATCCACACAGTCGTTCCAATTGGCACGGCCGTGCAGCGCGGCCAGAACAGAAGGAAGACACGGCCGTGCGGATCTCGCACGACCGTGCCACTCAACCCGAAGGGAGGATGCACTTGGTCGTGCGGATCTCGCACGGCCGTGGCACGTGCTGTGCGATGCCCGTGCCCTAACTTATATAAGGGTCAAGAACCCTATTCTTCGGATCATCTTTGGTTCGGGACTTCGTTCCCCTTCGGGGGAAACCCTAGAGCTTCATCCACCGTCATTCCTTGGCGTTCCGTCCATCTCCAGAGTAAGGAGGCATCCCCAAGACATCGGAAACCTCGGTAAGCATCTCTTCTTCCCCTTCTTCTCATATCAAGGGTTGTAAGTATGCTTTACTTTATGTTTTGGGGTTGTTCTTCCCTCGCAATGGAGTAGATATCCTTTTCTAGGATTAGGGAGTATTTGTAATGTGATGGAGATGTAAGAACTATGTAGATTCACTATATTTCTATTCAATGACTTATTAATGCCTTGCTCATGATGAATTGTGTGTGTGACATATTTATATGCCTTTGCATGCTTTGTTGATTAATGTGGATGATTGTTAATCGCGCAAAGGGGATGCCCTAGAGCGTATTGACCAAGGTGCCCTAGTGACAGGGGTGACCCTTTCTGGACGTGTAGGATGTTCCCTTAAAAGGAGAAACAATCCCTTAGGAATTACTGCCCTCGTAGAAAGAGTGCTCTAGATCATATACCCGAGGGGCCCTAGTAATAAGGGTAACCCGTTCACGAACGTCTAGGACATTCTCTTGAAAGGAGAGACAATTCCTCTATAAGGAAGTAGGAAATCGTACCAAATCTCTACCTTTATCCTTATTGTTATTTACTAGACATGTATTCCGGTGATCTACAGAGGCGCCCTCGTGACAGGGGTTAACCGTTATAGGATTTCACGGGAATCGTCTCTATTCGATACTTAGGGATATTGACCAATTTAACTTCCTGCAAGAGCATGGACATAGAGGGCAGAAACTAAGCAATCTATGTAATATCTCCTAGCATTACAATGAAATTGAAATCCTAGAATCCATCTCCCAAAGCTCATTCCCTCCAAGATCAATTATCTCTCTCTCCTCTCTCTTTGTCTTAACCTTCTTTCCCTCTCTTTAATCACACTCGTTAGTTCATAAGCGTTAAAACCATCTTTCGACCGTCTAGAACAAACTTACTTTGTGACATCTCTGTTAGGATGCATATAAAAGCCTAGCTTTTTGTATGAACATTTATTGAATGAACATTTATTTTGTAATAAGAATCACATTGGTCAAATGTTTGCATTTAGTAAAATGCAGTTGTCCATTTAATTTATATTGTAGATAACATGGTGTGTGGTGTCACACAGAAGATCATGTTATCAGTTTCTTATAAATTATAAATAGTAGCTCACAACCAAGATGGATTGGGACAAACCATTGGAATGGTTGTAGTGTAATTTGGTATTAGTTTATCTTGACTATAAAATTATACTAGTACACTATGTGTGTATTAAGCAGGACCATTTGAGGTTGTTTCTTTTTATACAGACTGCATAAAAGAACATAACCTTTGTTATTATGGATGTGCATACTCTTAATCCCGATATAATAACAAGCACATATACTTAGTATTTATTTCTTTAATTTATCAATGAGTGAGATTTATTCGTTAAATCAATATGCCTGATAAGTTGGGAAATAATATTATTTATATGATGTGTTGTTAATTACAGAAGGAAACTGTG
Source organism: Zingiber officinale (assembly GCF_018446385.1). Lineage (NCBI taxonomy): Eukaryota > Viridiplantae > Streptophyta > Magnoliopsida > Zingiberales > Zingiberaceae > Zingiber > Zingiber officinale. The sequence continues at coordinate 97,927,910 of NC_056003.1, read as the reverse complement.
TCCTAATTATCTAGGTTGATGATGCCCCCTTGAGGAGCTCATAAGGATTGTCATGTAAACCCTGCAGGTGGACTTAGTTCAACATGACAATGAAGTTGAGTGGTACTACTCTTGGAGCTAGATATTAATTAAGTGAATTGCTAGTAACTCATTTAATTAATGAACATTCGATATCTTAAACATAGAGAGATTAATGCGCTCATGATAAGAAGGAGTCCGTAATGTAATATGAGATTGATGTGATAGTTCAATAATAACTTTTTAGTGGTATGAGTTATTATTGACAAACTTGAGTTGGGTGTTAGGGTCGAACACAGGAAGATCAAGCTCATCGGGAGGCCAAAACCAATTTCTCTTCTCGGTCCCTGTTGTAGCCTCTCTATATAAATCATTGTATCCATCCAAACCCATCTTCTAGTCCAAGATGTAGTCGACCAAGCACATCTTGGTGTCCAAGATGCAGCCGGCCAAGCCTTGCTTGGTGCCCAAGCAAGGGGCTGGCCACAAGGGAATTAAAAGGGAGTTTTAGTTTTTAAAATCTTTCCTTTTATAGCCATCATTAAAGGGATTTAAAAGAGAGATTTTAATTGTAAAATCTTTCCTTTTATAGCCATCCTTAAAGGGATTTAAAAGAGAGATTTTAATTATAAAAAATAAATCTTTCCTTCTACTGTCATCCACATGGTTTTAAAAGAGAGTTTTAAATTTTAAAATCTTTCCTTTTATAGCTATCTACAAAGATTTAAAAGAGAGATTTTAATCATTCCTTTTTTGTAGTTATCTATAATGTTAAAAAAGAGATATTTTAATTTTGACAAAACTTTCCTTTTTTGTAACCATGATTTAAAAGAGAAGTTTTAATTTTAATCTTTCCTTTTTTATAGCCTTCTACGTTGTTTAAAAGAGAGAGATTAATTTTAAAACTTTTCTTTTGTAGTCATCACAATAGGAAATTTAAAAGAGAGATATTTTAATTATTATTAAAATATCCTTTTTTGCCATAATTGGAATTAAAAGGAAGTTTTAATTATTTTTAAAACTTTCCTTTTTAGCCATTACCAAGGATTATAAAAGAGGATAGATGGTGCCTTAGAGGAAGAATAATGATCTACATGATTCCTCTCTTGTTCAATCCTTGGTGGTCGGCTCCTCTCTTTTCTTCTAAAGCTTAGGGCCGGCGACACACTTTTGATTCCATTGGTGGCCGGTTGCTTGAATGAGAAGAAGAAGAGAAGGAGAGACTCTACCTTATATATCCTTGGTGGCCGGTGGTTCTTTGATTCCTTGGAGGCCAGCCCTTCTCTCTTTCTATTCTCCCTTTGTTTTCTTCTCTTAAGGCCGGCGGCACATCAAGCTCCATCTTCTTGTGGCCAGTTTGCTTGGAGGGGAAGAAGAAGAGAAGAAAGTTTCCTATTTTGGCATTCCTTGGTGGCCGGAATTTCTTGGAGGAGAAGAAGTGGTTCAGGTGGATTTCATCTTGGTAGATCGTCGCCCACACGACGCCCAAGAGGAGGAGAGGAATACAGCAGAAGATCAAGAGGTCTTTGTTTACAAAGAAAGGTATAACTAGTTCTTAATTTTGCAGTGAAACTAGTTTTTCTTGGTATGAATCCTGAAATACCAACACAAGAGGCTAGCGATTTCGTGTTTCATTTTTTGTGGTTCGATTTAGTGTTTTGATCTTGTGCTTCTATTGAGGTCTCTGTAGTTAAACCTAGGATTACTGTAAGAAGTTTAAATATCCAATTTCTTTGAAAGGCTTTGTCTAGGAAGTGGTGGATGATCTCATACCCAAGAAGGCCGAGTGCCTCACCATGTTTAACCTGGAAGCCAATCCTTGAAATAGATATTTAATCAACTTCTGTAAGATGGGATGAACTTGGATTAAGAATGTTAAGTATCGTTTGTAATCCAAGTTTTAACTACTAAAGAACACATGAGTTGAACTTGAAGTAAAAATGTTAAGTTTCGTTTCCAATTCAAGTTTAACTCATGATGAACACATAGGTTGTTAGGAAAGTTCTGTGCTTGTACAAATTTTTGTATAGGGGAAGCAGAACGGAATTCCAAGTAGCATCCAACAATTGATATCAAAGCTAGGTTTCTGCCTTTGTGTGTTTGGTTTTCAGTTAAATTATGCACGGTTCATACATAAATTTAGGTAGGATAATAGTAGGATGTGTAAATAGATTAACTCTGTGGTTGCAGGCATCCTAGTTCCAACTATTATGGCCCTATTGTGTTTGTATGTGATTGGACCCTCAGACATGTCGAGGACATTTTATGTGTGTGTATGATTGTAATTATTAAATATAGCAGGAGCTGTATTAGTTTTAGGATTTTACATTCTGTTCGATCTAGATTACATGTACATTCCCTTGTGGAATATAGGATCGATAAATATAAATTTTATTTTATTGTGGCTCGTCTCCTTACTATGCGTGGTGCTATCTTGAGGACCAGAGGCGCAGCGGAAAAGGAAGCAAGATATATGCGACAACATGACTCGATGGCGGCGACTAGGGTTGGTGGCACATCGAGGACAGCTATGGATGAGGCCATAATAGTTGGAAAATTATTTTTTATATTTATTGCCTTTTATGCTGTCTATATATGCTGCGTGTATATGTATGTTAAATTCCTCATTTCTAAATAACTAGGTGGGAGGAATTATTTAAATTCCACGGTCTCCATTATTGGTTTGTAAGTGATGCATTCAAACTTGTGTATTGACTCTGAGTGCCTTCCTCCACAACGGATGAGTTTGTTTGCGGATCACTAGATCAAACTTCCTTTATGGATGATGATCCGGTGGTAAGGACAGGGGACCCTCGTTGGCGGGAGGTCAACGACACGTGGAGGTCAATGGTCAGGAGGGTCAACCCCAAGGTCATGCCGAGCGGACAAAGGTCGTGCCGAGCGGACAGAGGTCGTGCCGAGCGGAGTGGAGGGCCGACCGGACATCCGACCAGGGGTCTCCCGGACCTGACGAAAGACAGCCCGACCAGGGGTCGGGTTTCCGATGCTCAAGGTAAAAGAGTCTATGGGCCGGGCGGACAGGCTGCTTGGCCGAGCCACAGGACAATAAGGCGCAATTCCATCCAAGCACACGAGCAGGGCTTCCCCGCCCGGGCCGAGGTATGCTCATTCCCGGAGGCCATGAGCGCCGAGCGGCTGGTCCGCTCGGCCCGGGAATAGGTAAGAGCGTAAGGAGACAAAAAGGACAGCTGGTAACTTTATCCTCGAGACACCTGCCGCCGACAAACAGCATGGTCGGCGGCCGGAGCGGACAGAGTATCGTATGGTGGAAGTTTCCACCGTCACATCCGGGATATGCTCGGACGATTGCGGAATGACGTCGGGCATGCTTTTCTGATACAACCCTACTGAGGTATGTTTGGGGAAGCATGCACGCATCGAGAAGCGTTCCCGCGCCTACTCGGGGTCCTATATAAGGACCCCCAGACTTCGACGGAGGTATGCGATTCTCATCACTGTAGCCACAGTAGCGTTGCCTTGCTATTCTTCTTCTTCACTGCCTGACTTAAGCGTCGGAGGGTCGTCGCAGGGAAACCCCTCCCGGCTGGGCTTCTTTGCAGGTTCGCCGGAGATCCACATCACCAGTCGAAGACAGCGAAGAGTGCCACGCCCCCAGTATCCATCGACTCAGCGTTCGAACAGGATCAAATTGGCACTGTCTGTGGGAACGTTCTTGAATCCGAGCATAGACGATGGAAGAAGCTGGATGCCAACTCATGGTGACACTCTCTCCCGAAGAACTAGACGCGCTCATCCAAGCACGGGCAGCCAAGATAGTCGAGCAACAACAAAAGGTTCAAGCCCATCGGATAGCGCAACAGGCAACGTTGGCATCAGGCGGTCGGGCGGCACCAGACGACCGGCCGGAGCAGCTCTCAATATGGGGCCAGAACAAAGGGCCGACCAACACTCAGGTGGAAGCCCCGCCCGCCCTGATACCGTTCCATCGGGCTTTATTCCAAACGCCCTCAGAAGTCGCGCAAGCCAATCTCGACCGGGGCTCTTCGTCCGATGAGGGGCCCCTTCATGACGCAAGGAAGGCCAAGGCGCCACGGACAGACTCATCCCCCGAGTGGATCAATAGACAATTCTCCGAGGCCATCCTGAGCGACCCACTACCAAGGTATTACGCGCCCCCGGCGATCGGGGAATACAACGGGACCACCGACCCGGACGACTATCTGGGTAAGTTCGACAACACAGCCACATTGCATCAATATAGAGATGGTGTGAAGTGCCGGGTGTTCCTCACCACCCTCTCGGGATCGGCGCAACGATGGTTCCGGAGGTTGCCGGACGGATCGATCACAAGCTTCAAAGAGTTCCGCACGGCATTCCTCCATCACTTCGCGAGCAGCAGACGCTACCAGAAGACCAGCGTCAGTCTATTCGCTATCAAACAAGGCTCGAAGGAGTCACTCCGAGCCTACATCCAGCGTTTCAACCAGGTGGCCATGGATATCCCGACAGTCACTTCAGAAACTATGATGAACGCGCTCACACAGGGGCTCGTGGACGTTGATTTCTTCCGTTCGCTCATCAGAAAGCCACCTCGCAGCTACGACCACATGTTGAACAAGGCCAACGAGTACATCAACGTGGAGGAAGCTCAGATGGCAAGGAAAAAGGAAGCACCATCCGAGCCACCAGCTCATGCCGAGCGGAAGACGCCTTCCAATTATCAACCACCGAGAGGACCCCGCGCAGAGGTAGCCCATCCTCATCAGCAAGCAAGGCCGCATGTCGTTCAACAAGTAGCGACCGATCGGCCTAAGCCCAAGGGGAAGATATGGACTCCCATGTTTTGTTCGCTCCATCAGTCAGCAACTCACAACACCCGCGATTGTCGGAGCCTCCCCCCAATCACTCATCCTACACCAAGGAGCTATCGCCGTCGATCACCTTCGTCGAGCCGACGATGTCAGCACCAAAGTCCTGGCCGGCGTACAGAAAGGAGATCTCCCGAGCGACAACATAACCAGCAGCACAGGGTCATTCCTCGGGCATCGCATGAACGACCCCGACCATCCGCTCGGGAGGAGGAGAATAGAGGCAATGCGTTGAGGGGTGAAATCAACATCATCGCTGGAGGGCCGACCGGGGGCGACTCCAACAGGGCACGGAAGGCGCATGCAAGGTAGCTCACGATCCATGCACTTGGCTGCAGTCAAGAGCGGGCGAACGAGCCCGAGATCAACTTTGGGCCTAGGGACCTCGAAGGAGTCGAAGTCCCGCATGATGACGCCCTCATCATCCGAGCGGTAATAGCTAACTACACTATTCACCGCATCTTTATTGATACAGGCAGGTCGGTCAACATAATCTTCCAGAAGGCCTTCGACAAATTACAAATCGACAGAGTCGAGTTGCTGCCGATGACAACCTCCCTCTACGGGTTCACCGGTAATGAAGTTGTGCCAGTCAGACAGGCCCGGCTGGCTATTTCGCTGGGAGAGGAGCCGCTCAGAAGGACGCGGATTGCTAACTTCATCGTAGTCAACGCTCCCTCCGCGTACAATGTGATATTGGGGTGACCAGCTCTCAACGAGTTCCGAGCGGTCGTCTCCACCTTCTGCCAGAAAATCAAGTTCCCGGTAGAAGACCAAGTTGGAGAAGTCCGAGGGGATCAACTGGCAGCCCGGCGATGCTACGTAGAGATGGTCCGAGCCGAGGCTAAATCCGCGCGGAAAGTGCCACAAGTCGAGGTAAACGCTATAACCGAAAAGCCACATTCTCTAGTTTATGATGATAAGGAGGAGGTATAGATCCACCCCACCCGATCGGAGGCCACGACTTTCATAGCGTTCGACCTGGAGACAGGCCAGAAAGAGGAGCTGATCGGATGTCTCCAGCGAAACTGCGACGTCTTCGCTTGGTCAACTCTTGAACTGCCGGGGGTCTCGCCGAGTGTAGCGCAGCATGAACTCCACGTCCGACCGGACGCTCGGCCGGTGAAGCAGAGGAAGAGGGACTTCAGCGCTGAACAGAACGTCATCATCCGAGCTGAAGTTGAGAAACTGTTGGAGGCCGGCCACATACGGGAGGTGTAATTCCCGAGCTGGCTCGCCAATGTGGTGCTGGTCTCCAAGCCAGGCAACAAATGGAGAGTCGGCATCGACTTCCGGGTTCTAAACAAAGCATGCCCAAAGGATTTTTACCCTCTGCCCCAGATCGATCAGCTGGTAGATTCTACCTCGGAGTGCGAGCTGATATGCATGCTGGATGCATACCAGGGATACCACCAAGTGCCGCTCGCTCGGGAGGATCAGGACAAAGTGAGCTTCGTTACTGCGGACGACACCTACTTCTACAACGTGATGCCATTCGGACTCAAGAACGCTGGGGCTACCTACCAACGACTGATGAACAAAGTATTCCGGGAGCAGATCGGGCGCAACTTGGAAGTCTACGTAGATGATATACTAATCAAGTCACTCCGAGCGGCCGATCTTTGTACAGACATAGAGGAAACCTTCCGAACACTGAGAAGGTATGGAGTCAAGCTGAACCCCCAAAAATGTCTGTTCGGAGCAAAAGGCGGGCGCTTCTTGGGATATATCGTGACCGAGCGGGGCATAGAGGCGAACCCTAGCAAGGTGAAAGCATTGCAAGACATGCCGCCTCCCAAGAATTTGAGGGAAGTACAACGCCTCACCGGCCGGATAACGACATTGTCGAGATTCATCTCTAAGACAGCCGACCGGAGCTTGCTATTTTTCAAGATCTTGCGCCGAGCAACCAAGTTCCAATGGGATCAGGAGTGCGACCGGGCGTTCGAAGAGCTAAAAGCCTATCTCAACTCACTACCTGTGCTGGCTAAACCAAATGTGGGTGAGCCGCTCCGTATATACCTGTCATCAACCGAGCATGCTGCCGGCTCGGCACTGGTAAAGGGAGGCGGAGAGGAGTAGCCAGTGTATTTCCTGAGCCACATTTTAAAAGATGCTGAGTCCCGCTATACTGGTCTCGAGAAGCTTGCTTTCGCGCTAATCCTGGCCGTACGGAGGCTCCGCCCTTATTTCTTGGCGCACACAATCATCGTTATGACAAACAACCCTTTAGGGAGGGTGCTCCTAAATCCGGAAGCGTCCGGGTGGTTCATTAAGTGGACGATGGAGCTCAGTGAATTCGACATCCAGTATCAGCCCCGCTCGGCGATCAAGGCGCAGTCCTTGGCAGATTTTGTAACTGAGGTACAGAATCCCGAGCCCGAAGCTTTGTGGAAAGTATTTGTGGACGGATCGTCCACTCGGCTCGGGAGCGGAATAGGTATTTTACTACTTTCCCCTCAAGAAGAGCGGATGCACCTATCCGTTTGTCTGGATTATCGGACAACAAATAACGAGGCGGAATATGAGGCCCTCATAGTCGGCCTACAGGCCGCGCGGCATGTGGGAGCCCACCGGGTGATGCTGTACTCTGACTCCCAGTTGGCCACTCAGCAACTCTCGGGATCCTTCGAGATAAACAGCGCAAGGCTCCGGCTCTACGTGGAGGCCTTTGAAAAGCTCAGAACTAACTTTATCGAGGTTGTCATACAGAAGATCCCTCGAGCCGAGAACAAATCAGTGGATGAATTAGCCAAGATCGCTAGCTCAATATCGTCGATCGTCATTCAACAGCCAGTTGAGCAGGTGTCCTTGGTGGCGCACATCGACCGGATGGAAGGCCTCATATTCCCGAGCGATTGGAGAACTGCCATAATAGAATTTTTGCGTTCGGAGGGCACGTCGTTCGATCGAGAGGAAGCCCAGCTACTGAGGAGGAGAGCCGGCCGGTTCACACTCATTGGGGACCAACTTTACAAAAAGGCGTTCTCCCGTCCGCTGCTAAAATGTGTCAGCTCGGAAGACGCAGAATATATTCTCCAGAAAGTACATCAAGGATCCTGCGGAGGCCATCCGGGCGAGCGATCGTTGGCTAGGAAGGTCCTGCTGGCCGGATACTTCTGGCCAACTCTACAAGAAGACGCCGCTCGGACCGTCGCTACCTGCCTTTCCTGTCAGAAGTTCCACAGCTTCTCCCATAGGCCAACGGAGAAGATGAAGGCGTCTACTGTGTCCTGCTCGTTCGACCAGTGGGGTATGGATATAGTGGGGCCTTTCCCTATGGCGACCGGGCAATAGAAGTTTTTATTAGTGGCGGTCGACTATTTCTCCAAGTGGGTCGAAGCCGAACCACTGACCAAAATAACAGAGCAGATGGTCAAAAAGTTCATCTGCCAGCATATAATTTGTCGGTTCGGCATTCCTCGTCGTCTCATTTCGGATAACGGGCGGTAATTCGTTGGTCAGGAGCTCGGAGAATGGTGCAAAGAATATGGCATCGAACAACACTTCACTTCCGTGGCGTATCCTCAGAGCAATAGTCAAGCTGAAGTAGCCAATTGGGAGATCCTGCGAATACTTCGGGTTCGGCTCGATCACATGGGAGGAAGCTGGGTGGACAAACTGCTCGGCGTGGTATGGGCCATTCGCACAACCCCAAACCCGTTCCACTTGGTATATGGGGGCGAGGCGGTCGTCCCAGTCGAGATCGGAGTCGAGTTTGATCAGATCCAGAACTACGATGGGGCCAACGCCGAGCGGAGACAGCTGGAGTTGGACCTAGTCGACGAAGCACGAGCTAAAGCAGTCGTTCGGCTGATGGCATACTAGCAAAGAATGAAGCAGAATTACAATAGGCGTGCAATTCCCAGAGCATTCCAGGTCGGCGACCTAGTATGGAAGAAGGTGAAGGCGGTCGGCGATGTGAGTAAGATGCAGCTCCTTGGGCGGGGCCCTTCAAAGTCGTCGAGAAGCTCCGATCAGGTGCATACTATCTGGAAGATGAGGACGGACGGCGGCTAGAACGACCGTGGAGCGCAAACCATCTCCAGCCGTACCGAGCGGGGTAAAAGGTGCGCCGGTGTAATTTATCTCATGTATGCCTTGTTCGTCTGTATCTTTTGGCTACAAGAGTAAAAATTGAAAAAGACAAAAGATATGAGCATTCGTTGCCGAACAACAAACTCCCGGAAGACCGTCGAGCGGCAACGTTAAACTCTAGAGTCGGACCGGCAACTATAAACCCCCCGGCCAGAAGACCGTCGAGCGGCGACGTTAAACTCTAGAGTCGAACCGGCGATTATAAACCCCCTTGCCAGAAGACCGTCGAGCGGCGACGTTAAACTCTAGAGTCGGACCGGCGACTATAAACCCCCCAGCCAGAAGACCGTCGAGCGGCGACGTTAAACTCTAGAGTCGGACCGGCGACTATAAACCCCCCGGCTTGAAGACCGTCGAGCAGAGACGTTAAACTCTAGAGTCGGACCGGCGACTATAAACCCCCAGGCCTGAAGACCGTCGAGCGGCGACGTTAAACTCTAGAGTCGAACCGGCGACTATAAACCCCCCGGCCCGAAGACCGTCGAGCGGTGACGTTAAACTCTAGAGTCGGACCAGCGACTATAAACCCCCCGGCTTGAAGACCGTCGAGCGGCGACGTTAAACTCTAGAGTTGGACCGGTGATTATAAACCCCCCGGCCTGAAGACCGTCGAGCGGCGACGTTAAACTCTAGGGTCGAAGCGGCAACCATAAATATCCCGCTCGAAAGACCGTCGAGCGGCGACGTTAAACTCTAGAGTCGAACCGGCGACTATAAACCCCCCGGCCCGAAGACCGTTGAGCAGCGACGTTAAACTCTAGAGTCGGACCGGCGACTATAAACCCCCCGGACGGGACAGCGTCGTGCAGATATACTAAGGCCCAGCGTCTAGGGTCGATGATCAGCGAGCCTTGATCCTAAGGATAAGAATAAAACAATGGCATGCGCCTACTACCGCCGACCAGCGAAAAGCTAACAGAATGGAAGGTCGTTCGACCGAGCGGCGCAGTTGAGAAAAACACTTCAACGAAAAACTAACAGAAGTTCCATGCGGAATGAAGGTCGTTCGACCGAGTGGTACAGTTACAAGAAACACTTCATTCTAGATAATTGAAAACATGCTTCGGAATGGTGGTGAGAAGCGCCGCATGCTCCATAGCAGGGATGACCACGGACTCGGGGAGCTGACCCTTGGACTTCAGATAGTCCGTCGTGGCGGTGATGGCCAACTCGAAGGCAATAACCATCCGGTCGCAGACCTTCTCAACAAATTCCACCGAGCGGATGTACGTCTGCCTCAAGGTGGCGACACGGCCTGGCTCCGCCTCCTGGTACTCCTTGAAGGCGGCGCGGGAAGCGTCGAGAGCTTCCTGCAGGGCCTTCAAATCGTCCCTGAGAGTCGCCGCCTCGACCGAACGACCCTTCTTCTCACGGTCCAGCAGATCCGCAAGCTCCTTCACTCGCTGCTCCAGAGCCCTCGCTTCAACATTCTTTTTGTCTAGGTCGGCGATGGCCTGGTTCTTACGATCAGTGGCCAAGCTCATCTTCCGATTAAAGGTCTTGACCCGCTTCTCGTATTGGGTCAGCATGTAGGCTTGGTCGGCCGTCTTCTTCCGCTCGGCCTCCAACAAGTTCTTGGTCTTTGCGAGCTCCTTCTGCAGCTCAGCGTATGAAGGGCCTTGAGAAGAAGACAGGCCGCCCAGACTCTTTAGTCTCTTCAGTTCCTCCTCCACCATGGCCAAGCGGTTGGAGACAGCGATCTCTTCCACCCATCTCTGATGTACGTAGGAGTGTTAAAATGCCGACCGAGAAGACTACATATAGGAGCAGAACTGAGGCTTACCCCCGTGGACTGCTGCATGTGACTGTCGGCCAGTTTGTCGAGCGGTATCATGGCGACACGGGCCCGGGCGTCAGCTCACATCTCAGCAAGGGGCCCCTTGATGGTGATCATGTGTTCAGGAGCAGTCGGCTGATCGGACTCGGCCATAAACGCCTCAGTGGGGAGGTGCAGGGTGGCCTTAATAGTGCGGCGCCGGCCCGGAGTCGTGTGAGCGGACGCCGAGGGATCGGAAGTCGGGATGGACATCAAGGACAGAATGCCCGAGTGGCGGATTCGGCGGGGTATAGGGGGAAGAGAGCTGACCGGCACCGCTTCGATGGGATCCGCAGGCGGATCCAGTTGGGAGGGGGTCCCGTCGGAGGAGAGCGCCTCGACCGATGGCACTTTGCAGCGGGGAGATGCGGTTCCCGTCCGCTCAGACGCTTGAACTGCGGAGGTTGCCGAACGGAGCGACATCTCAACTCGCCGTCTCTTCTGGTTGAGGGGGAGTTCGTCGTCCGACTCAGAGTCATCCTTCCGAACGGAAGGGCCGTTGCTGGAAGTTGCACCACCAGTCGCTTCCTCAAGTGAAGCTCGAGCGGCCGACTCCCCTGCATTCGCCTCGCTCTCACCCTCGTGAGAGCCGACTGGAGCAATGCCCAACTGCTCCATTTCCTTGGCCGCTGTCGCCTCGAGCGCGGCCACTTTTCTCTTCAAGATCCTGAGCAGCACAGACTCTATTACGATGTTCGCTGCAAGGAAAAGAGAAGAAAATCAGTTAGAACTCAAGGCAAATGCACAAGTATATTTCTTACCGAAGCTGCTCGGGAGGGGGGTCCGACTCGGACTCAAACCGAATATATACATCACTCCTTCAGATAGGAGCTTGTTGATGTCGAGCTTCAGACCGGCTAGCATATTCACTACTTGAAGGTAGTCCGGTCGGGTTTTATACTTCTTCAGCTCAGGGGAGGTGGGCGGTCCGACCTGCCATTTAGTGCGGAAAGGGAGCCGCCCAGGAATACGAAGAAAGAAGAAGTTCTCTTTCCAATATTTGTTGGAAGAAGGCAGTTTATCAAAAAAGACCAAACCAGGTCGAGCCTTAAACAAATAAGTGTCCGGCTCGGACTGCTTGGGATAGTAGAAATAATAGAAGACTTCCAGGCGGAGGGGAATGTTGTGTATCTTAAATAATACAACAACTCCGCATAGAAGGCGAAAAGTGTTGGGAACTAACTGGGCGAGCGGAATGCCAAAGAAGTCGCAAACTTCAACGATGAAGGGGTGGAGAGGAAACCGCAGACCGACTGTGAATTGGTCACGGAAAAGACAAAAAACGTCGTGCGGAGGTTTGTGCGGTCGAGCGGAAGGCGAAGGTAAAATCAATTCGAAATCGGAAGGGATGTCAAAAGCGTTAATCAAGCTCTCGGCATCACGCCGATCGAACCGCGACTCCATGGTAGTATACCATGGGCCGAGAGCAAGGTCTATGGGCTGGGAAGAGCTAGCCATCGCCGGAACAGTGGAGGAGGCAGAAATCGGGAGAAAACACAAGAGCTTGAGGGAGATGAACGGAACAGTAACCAAAAGACGAGAACGTGGCAAAGAACGCAAAGAAAACACAGAACCAAAGAGAGAAAGGCAAAGAACCTTACAGAAAAGATGAGGATCGAAAGAACAGGGCAAAGGGTCGCCGGAGTGCCGAAGGACGAGGTCACCGGAGCAAGGAGCGCAGGGAAAGCTGCTGAGCACGCGAAGGCGAAAATACGGCGGAAGAAGTCGACGAGAGCTTTATAAGGATGAGCTCGACCCGCCCAAGCCGTCGGATGCAGGTCACATAACCCGAGGCCCGCATCCAACCATCCATTTCAAACCGGTGAACGTTGTATCCGGCGTAAGGCGGCGGCAGTATGATGACGTCAACAGCGCCACGTGGTACTCGGTCAGAGGAGGGCATTTAATGAGCCCTACCACGAGGCAGAACCCGCGTGCTCAACCATAATGACGGAGATTTGCACGTGTTCCGAGAAGATCCCGCGGACATCATCACAAGCCAGTTGGACAACCCTCGGCAGTTAGCCGACCGATGCTATTCGACCCCATAGTGGCCGAGCGGAGGTACACTTTCGGGAGTGACAGGATGGCTGTCACTCGGCCAAACTCATAGTCCAGTCAGTCGGACTCAGCGCCTCCTTCGACTAGACTTGAGGGGGAGGCATGTGATCCGGTGGTAAGGACGGGGGACCCTCGTTGGCGGGAGGTCAACGACACGTGGAGGTCAATGGTCAAGAGGGTCAACCCCAAGGTCGTGCCGAGCGGACAGAGGTCGTGCCGAGCGGAGTGGAGGGCCGACCGGACATCCGGCCAGGGGTCTCCCGGACCGGACGAAAGACAGCCCGACCAGGGGTCGGGTTTTCGATGCTCAAGGTAAAAGAGTCTATGGGCCGGGCGGACAGGCCGCTCGGCTGAGCCACAGGACAATAACGTGCAATTCCATCCGAGCACACGAGCAGGGCTTCCCCGCCCGGGCCGAGGTATGCTCATTCCCGGAGGTCATGAGCGCCGAGTGGCTGGTCCGCTCGGCCCGGGAATAGGTAAGAGCACAAGGAGACAAAAAGGACAGTTGGTAACTTCATCCTCGAGACACCTGCCGCCGATAAACAGCATGGTCGGCGGTCGGAGCGGACAGAGTATCGTACGGTGGAAGTTTCCACCGTCACATCCAGGATATGCTCGGACGATTGCGGAATGACGTCAGACATGATTTTCTGACACAACCCTACTGAGATATGTTTGGGGAAGTGTGCACGCATCGAGAAGCATGCCCGCGCCTCCTCGGGGTCCTATATAAGGACCCCCAGACTTCGATGGAGGTATGCGATTCTCATCACTGTAGCCACAGTAGCGTTGCCTTGCTCTTCTTCTTCTCCACTGCCTGACTTGAGCGTCGGAGGGTCGTCGCCGGGAAACCCCTCCCTGCTGGGCTTCTTTGCAGGTTCGCCGGAGATCCATATTACCAGTCGAAGACAGCGGAGAGTGCCACGTCCCCAGTATCCATTGACTCAGCGCTCGGACAGGATTAGATGATTATAGGAAGTTATTTATGTGCGTGTGATCTTCTCCGACTGAAGGGGCACAATCCTATTTAATGGACTAAGTATTAAGTAATAGTATACACTTAGGTGCATTTAATAGTATCCTCCCCATTGGAGTCACTGCTATTATTTGTGTGACCGAAGAAAAACCAACTATTAATTTTATTTATTATAAAGTTAGGTTGACAAGATAATAAAATTAATAGGTATAACCCCCCTCTTACAAATGTTTGAATTTATATACGTCCACACTAATGTGACATACAAAATTCAAGGTGTTTTGAGGTGTTGGTGAATTTAAATGATATTATTTGAGGAATCAATATTATTTTAAATTCTAAAGTATTGACCAAATATTTTGTGATTCTTAGGATTTCAAATGACCTTCAAACCTCCTGCTGTTATATTAGAGAATAAAGAGAATAAACTTACAAGTCCTAATTATATTGATTGAAAATAAAAAGTGGACTATCCTCATAAAATTGAGAACAATAAATGTGTATCCTATTCGTTAGTTGTTGAAACATGTTTAGTGGTGTTATCTACCAGTACCTGGTGTGTAGATACGGGAGCCACTGATCATGTCTGCAATTCATTGCAGGGGTTCTAGGAAACCTGACAACTACATGAAGAGGAAATCACCGTCTACATGGGCAATTCTACGAAAGTGACGACTGTTGTAGTGAGAGATGTTGTCTTTACGTACCAAGTTTTAGAAAGAACTTGATTTCAGTTTCTAAACTATTTAAGGATGGATATTCTGTTTTTTTTTATGACAAAGTTGTTATAAAGAAAAATAGGGTAGTTATCTGTTCTGGTACGTTGGTTGACAATTTATATACTCTAAATCCAATAACTCCCACGATGCAACAAATGGAAATTAATAACACATCTTCTAATTCTAATAAGAGAAAGTAACCTTCGGAAATGAACCAAATATATCTTTAGCATCTAAGGCTTGGTCATATTAACTTGAGTAGGATTCAAAAGTTAATAGTCGATGGACTTTTGAGTTCATTGGTGGTGAAAAGCTTTCCAACCTGCGAGTCTTGCTTGGAAGGAAAAATGACCAAGAGACCTTTTAAGGCTAAGGGGTATAGAGCCAAAGATATGTTGGAATTTGTTCATTCTGATTTGTGTGGACCTATGACTATCCAGGCAAGAGGTGATTTTAAATATTTCGTCTCTTTTATAGACGACTATTTGAGATACGGGTACATTTACTTGATGCGCCGTAAGTCTGAGTACTTTGATAAGTTCAAAGAGTACAAGGTTGATGTGGAGAAACGTCATGGTAAAAGTATCAAGACACTACGGTCTGATCGTGGTGGCGAGTACCTCTTAGGAGAGTTTAGGAGTTACTTATCAGAGGCTGAGATTCAATCCTAATTGTCTACACCTGGTACACCCCAATAGAATAGTGTGGTAGAACGATAGAATATGACTCTTATGAAAATGGTTAGATCAATGATGAGTTATTCAGAATTACCAAATTTGTTTTGGGGATATGCTTTGGAAACAGCAGTGTACATTCTGAACATGGTACCATCTAAGTCAGTACCCTCTACTCCCATAGAATTGTGGAATGGGCGTAAGCCTAGTCTGAAGCATATTTGGATTTGGGGTAGTCTAGCACATGTGCTGAAGGGAGACACTGATAAGTTGGAATTATGTACAGAAGTTCGCTTGTTTGTGGGTTATCTTAAAGGAACGAAAGGCGGTCTATTTTATAGTCCTAAAGATCAGAAGGTCATTGTTAGCACCAATGTCCGATTTTTAGAAGAGGACTATGTAATGAACCACAAGCCCATGAGTAAAATTATTCTTGAAGAAATAAGAGAAGACACGTCTACCTTAGTACCAACGGTACAAGATGAGATAGCACAAGAAACTGCAACACGTGTCCCAAATGATGCACAATTACAAGTAGTGCGACGTCATAGTGGGAGGGTTGTTTGACAACCTGATAGATTCATGTTTTTGGGAGAGTCTTCGGACTTGATCACTGGTAAACATGAATCTGATCCCTGCATATATAATGAAGCACTCCAAGATAAAGATGCAACATCTTAGCAAAGTGCAATGAACTGTAAAATAGAATCTATGTATTCTAATCAAGTCTGGGAGCTTGTAGAACCACCAAATAGTGTAAAAGCCATTGAGTGTAAATTGGCCTACAAAAGAAAAAGAGGGACAGATGGGAAGGTGGAAACCTTCAAAGCAAGGCTTGTTGCAAAAGGATATACTCAGAAAGAGGGAATCGATTGTGAGGAAACCTTTTCACCGGTAGTCATGCTTAAGTCTATCTGGATTATTTTATCTATTGCCGCTCATATGGATTATGAGATTTGGAAAATGGATGTCAAGACAACTTTCCTTAATGGAAGTCTTGAAGAAAATATGCATATAAAACAACCAGAGGGATTCATTGCGAAGGGCAAAGAGCATCTTGTATGTAAGCTCAATCGGTCTATTTATGGACTGAAGCAAGCTTCGAGATCTTGGAACATCCGGTTTAATGAAGTGATCCAGTCTTATGGATTCATTCAGTGTCCGAATGAGTCTTGTGTATACAAGAAGAATGACGGAAACGTAGTGGTATTTCTTGTACTATACGTAGATGATATTTTGCTAATTGGCAACAATGTCAAAGTGTTGTTAGACATAAGGGTATGATTGTCCAAACATTTTGATATGAAAGACTTGGGAGAATGTGGACATATTCTTGGGATCAAAGTAATAAGGGATCGCAAGAAAAGAATGTTGTGCTTATCCCAAGCTTCATACATCGATACAATCCTAGCTCGTTTTAGCATGCAAAACTTCAAGAAAGGTTTTCTACCTTTTCGGCATGGAGTACCTTTATCTAAAGAGATGTGTCCTAAAACATCAAAGGAGATAGAGGACACGAACACAGTTCCTTATGCTTCGGCTGTAGGAAGCCTAATGTATGCGATGCTATGTACAAGACCGGATATCTGTTTTACCGTGGGCATAGTTAGCAGATATCAAAGTAATCCAGGATAGGGACATTGGACTGCCGTAAAGCATATATTTAAGTACCTAAGAAGGACTAGAGATTATATGCTGGTTTATCAGGCAGATGATTTGCTCCCTGTGGGTTACTCGGATTCTGACTTCCTATCAGATAGGGACATTAGTAAGTCAACCTCAGGGTATGTGTTTACTTTAGGAGGTGGAGCCATAACATGGAGGAGTGTTAAGCAGAAATGTGTTTCGAACTTCACCA
The DNA here is from genome assembly GCF_018446385.1 of Zingiber officinale. Lineage (NCBI taxonomy): Eukaryota > Viridiplantae > Streptophyta > Magnoliopsida > Zingiberales > Zingiberaceae > Zingiber > Zingiber officinale. The sequence continues at coordinate 97,910,837 of NC_056003.1, read as the reverse complement.
TGGAAGTTGAGTATGTGGCAACCTCTGAGGCAGCTAAAGAAGCTGTATGGCTCAGAAATTTTTTGATGGACTTAGATGTGTTTTCTGGTTTGCCCAAAATTATTACAATTTATTATGATAATAGTGGTGTAGTAGCAAACTCGAAGGAACCACGAGCCCATAAGGCTAGTAAACATATTGAGCGTAAGTACCACTTGATACGAGACATCGTAAAGTAAGGAGAAGTTGTTGTCGCCAAGATTGCATCAGAAGATAACCTGGCAGATCCTTTCACTAAGGCCCTTTTGGTGAGAGCTTTTGATTGGCATGTTGAGGTGATCTAAATCAGATGTACGACAACATATATGACAACATAGTCTTTTAGTATAAGTGGGAGATTGTTAGGATGTATACTAAAACCCTAGCTTTTTGTATGAATATTTATTGAATGAACATTTATTTTGTAATAAGAATCATATTGGTCAAATGTCTGTATTTAGTAAAATGCAGTTGTCCATTTAATTTATCTTGTAGATAACATGGTGTGTGGTGTCACACAGAAGATCATGTTATCAGTTCCTTATAAATTATAAATAGTAGCTCACAACCAAGATAGATTGGGACAAACCATTGGAATGGTTGTAGTGTAATTTGGTATTAGTTTATTTTGACTATAAAATTACACTAGTACACTATGTGTGTATTGAGCAGGACCATTTGAGGTTGTTTCTTTTTATACTGACTGCATAAAAGAACATAACCTCTATTATTATGGATGTGCGTACTCTTAATCCTGATATAATAACAAGCACATATACTTAGTATTTATTTCTTTAATTTATCAATGGGTGAGATTTATTCGGTAAATCAATAGGCCTGATAAGTTGGGAAATAATATTATTTATATGGTGTATTGTTGATTATAGAAGGAAACTGTGTCCTAATTATCTAGGTTGATGATGTCCCCTTGAGGAGCTCATAAGGATTGTCATGTAAACCCTACAGGTGGACTTATTCCGACATGACAATGAAGTTGAGTGATACTACTCTTGGAGCTAGATATTAATTAAGTGAGTTGTCAGTAACTCATTTAATTAATGGACATTCGATATTTTAAACATAGGGAGATTAATGCACTTATGATAAGAAGGAGCCCATAATGTAATATGGGATTGGTGCGATAGTTCAATAATAACTCTTTAGTGGTATGAGTTATTATTGATGAACTTGAGTTGGGTGTTCGGATCAAACATAGGAAGCTCAAGCTCATCGGGAGGCCAAAACCAATTCCTCCTCTCGGTCCTTGTTGTAGCCTCTATATATAAAGGCTTGTATCCACCCAAGCCCATCTTCTAGTCCAAGATGTGGTCGACCAAGCCTTGCTTGGTGCCCAAGCAAGGGGCCGACCACAAGGGAATTAAAAGGGAGTTTTAGTTTTTAAAATCTTTCCTTTTATAACCATCCTTAAAGGGATTTAAAAGAGAGATTTTAATTGTAAAAATCTTTCTTTTTATAGCCATCCTTAAAGGGATTTAAATGAGAGATTTTAATTATAAAAAAAAATAAATCTTTCCTTTTATAGCCATTCACATGGTTTTAAAAGAGAGTTTTAAATTTTAAAATCTTTCCTTTTCTAGCTATTTACAAAGGTTTAAAAGAGAGATTTTAATCTTTCCTTTTTTGTAGTTATCTATAATGTTTAAAAAGAGAGATTTTAATTTTGACAAAACTTTCCTTTTTTGTAACCATAATTTAAAAGAGAAGTTTTAATTTTAATCATTCCTTTTTTGTAGCCTTCTACAATCTTTAAAACAGAGAGATTAATTTTAAAACTTTCCTTTTGTAGCTATCACAATAGAAAATTTAAAAGAGAGAGATTTTAATTATTATTAAAATTTTCTTTTTTTCCATGATTGGAATTAAAAGGAAGTTTTAATTATGTTTAAAACTTTCCGTTTTAGCCATTACCAAGGATTATAAAAGAGGATAGATGGTGCCTTAGAGGAAGAATAATGATCTACATGATTCCTCTCTTGTTCTATCCTTGGTGGCTGACTCCTCTCTTTTCTTCTAAAGCTTAGGGCCGGCGGCACACTTTTGATTATATTGGTGGCCGGTTGCTTGAATGAGAAGAAGAAGAGAAGGAGGGACTCTACCTTATATATCCTTGGTGGTCGGTGGTTCTTTGATTCCTTGGTGGCCGACCCTTCTCTCTTTCCCTTCTCCCTTTGTTTTCTTCTCTTAAGGCCGGTGGCACATCAAGCTCCATCTTCTTGTGGTCGGTTTACTTGGAGGGGAAGAAGAAGAGAAGAAAGTTTTCTATTTTGGCATTCCTTGGTGGCCGGAATTTCTTGGAGGAGAAGAAGTGGTTTGGGTGGATTTTATCTTGGTAGATCGTCGCCCACACGACGTCCAAGAGGAGGAGAGGAATACAACATAAGGTCAAGAGGTCTTTGTTTACAAAGAAAAGTATAACTAGTTCTTAATTCCGCAGCGAAACTAATTTTTCTTTGTATGGATCCTGAAATACCAACACAAGAGGCTAGCGATTTCGTGTTTCATTTTTTGTGTTTCGATTTAGTGTTTTGATCTTGTGCTTCTATTGAGATCTCTGCAATTAAACCTAGGGTTACTGTAATAAGTTTAAATATCTAATTTCTTTGAAAGGTTTTGTCTAGGAAGTGGTGGATGATCCCATACCCAAGAAGGCTGAGTGCCTCGCCATATTTAACTTGGAAGCCAATCCTTGAAATAAATATTTAATCAACTTCTGTAAGATGGGATGAACTTGGATTAATAATGTTAAGTATCATTTGCAATCCAAATTTTAACTACTGAAGAACACATGAGTTGAACTTGAAGTAAAAATGTTAAGTTCCATTTCCAATTCAAGTTTAACTCATGAGGAACACATAGGTTGTTAGGAAAGTTCTGCGCTTGTACAAATTTTTATACAGGGGAAGCAGAATGGAATTCTAAGTAGCGACCAACAATCTCTAGTGCTTAATCAACAGTCCCTGTGGTTCGACAATCTTATATATTACTGATGACGAATTCGTGCACTTGCGGAATCGTAACAAGTTTTTGGCGCCGTTGTCGGGGACTGTTTTCGATTAACATTAGTTGATTAGCATATAAGTTATCCTAGCCATTTTTCTTTTTCCTTTGCATTTTCTTTCTTATTTTCATTATGCACTTTCTTTGTTGCAATTTAAATTCCGCATTTTCTTTCTTGCTTTTCATATAGCATTTTATTTCTTGTCTTTAATTCTTCATTTTTGTTCTTTTCTCATAATTGTTTTTAGATACCATGAGCACTAACATGTCAAACAAGTCCTTAAGAGATTTCTCTGCACCCATTTCTGTAAGATTTTTATCTCCCATTGTGCAGCCTCATATTGAAGTAGAATGTTTCCAACTAGACCCAGAGTTAATTTTTATGATACAAGGTCACAAATTTGGAGGAGAAATATCAGAAAGTCCTTATTTACATCTTGAGACATTTCTAGAACTTTGTGATATGGTGAATTGTGAAGGAGTATCAACAGACGCAGTTCGATTGATGACAATTCCTTTTAGTATCAAGGATAAAGCAAGGACTTGGTTATATTCCCTCCGTCCTCAAAGCATCACAAGTTGGAAATAATTGGAGAAGCAATTTCTATATCATTTTTCCCTCCAAGTAGAACAATTTATATGAGGGATTGCATCACAAATTTTGCTTAGGCATATGGAGAATCATTATTTGGAGCATGGGACAGATTCAAGAGTCGACAAAGACAGTGCCCTCATCATGGTTTAGAACAAATGGCTAACCCTGCACATATTCTATAGGGGAATTTCTTTCTCAGATAAGTGTTTATTAGATTCATCAGCTAGAGGTTCTTTTATGGACAAGAGTGTAGACGAAGCATATACATTGATTGATCAAGTGGCATTGAACCTCCATGAATGGTCGAACAAAAGTTGGATGGAATCTCCCTCAAAAATTCAAGAAGTCCAAGCCATAAATGTAAGAGAGTCTGTCAAACAAAATGCAGTTCAACCACCCAAGAATGTTGAAATTCACAAGTCACAGAATGAGGTGTTCAAACATTTGGGGGAAAAGATTAATAGCATAGTTTCAAAATGGTTCAAGGAAGACCTTCCTCCTACACAGACAAGATCTAGTGTAAATGATAATAATTTTAAGTTGAGAAGTGGCAAGAATCATGAAGAACTACTGAAGAAGGATTTGTTTAGAATTGAGGAGAAGAACAATAGAAGACCTCAAGAACTCAATTTCATTACTCCAGGAAGTTCCCAAAGGCCATAAGTACCTTTCCCTCAATGATTGATCACACCTACACTAGATAAGCAAGTTGGACCTCCTCCGCAAGCTCAAAGGGAATATGAGAAAAAGGAAGTACCTTTCCCAAGACCTTCACTAAAGGTTCCTTTTCCATAAAGGCTAGTGAGGGTCAATGGAGACGAAGACTTTGGCAAATTCTGTGACACTAATATGATTGAGTGTAGATTTCTGGATGTATATGAAGATGAGGACTGTTCAGATGAGGATTGTGATGATAATACAGTGGATAACAAGTTTTCAGATCTACCTTCTCAGTTTACAGGGTGTTATGATGAAATTAATTTTTCAGATGATAAATGTGATGTGGTAGATCAATTTAAAATTGCAAATGAAGTTAGTGATCCTCCTATAGATGATTCTCCCACTGAGGATATTGATGTTGGTTCATTTTTTGATGCTTGTGTTGATGATGATGTTATGAAAGGAAGTGTAGGGAGCTGTGTTGTGGAAGCAACATCTCAAGAATCACCTCCTTTATCCACACAACCTTCTGAGATTATGAGAGTTGCAAGGATTGAACATGTTGTGGACCAATGTATAGGGACTTGTGAAATAGAAGCAAAGCCCCAAGAATCACCACTTTTAGAGGCATCACCACTTGAGCCAGAGCTAGAGCCAATACAAGATTCAGAAGTCACATTCACATGTTTAGAACTTCCAGGTATCTCTCAACAAAGCAAGGTTAGTATCTTTTGTGATCTTTTGGAAAATTTCATAGATGTACCAATAGTAGATTTTGTTGGATGTGATTCAATTTGTGATACATACTCAGTTCATCTTAATAAGGTTCTAGTTCTATCTAATATAGCATGCTTGGGAGAGGTATGTCTTTCTTTTGGGTGTGCATATTTTCATGGGGCCTATATTTGGAAGCTCAGACTGAACCATCTTCGACCTCTTGAAAGAACTTTAAAGAAGACAAAGATGGGGAGAGTTATACTTTACTCTGTAGCTCCTTTGATGAAAGCTCTCTCCATAATAAGAGCCCTTGGTAGGGAGGTGTTGAAATATCTTACCCCTCCAAGAGCGAGATTTCGTTGAATCTAATGAGGTGGTCGAGCTAATGACCTTAAACAAGCGCTTCTTGGGAGGCAACCCAAGTTCTTTCTTATTTTATTTATGTCTTTAGTTATTTCTTGTTTTAATTTCTTTCCTCATAATAAGCATATATCCTCTACTTATTTTTGTTGTCAATTTTCTTTTATAGGACTCAAAGATTAGGAGGAGTGCAATTACATGATGGAGAAGTTAATGACATGGGCATTTGACACACATCATTTGGTAACTTCTCTTACTTTTAATCTCCTCCACATTATTTTTAGTTTTCATTGGGATAATGAAAAGTTTAAGTCTGGGAGGATACATTAGATGCATTTGGTTTAGTTTAGTTTTTGCTTATTTCTTTTGCATAATAAATTTTTCCTAGTTGCATCATTCATTACATTATGATGGTTTGTTCCTTAATGCAAAATACTAGCACGTCTAGATATTTATGTTATGTGATTTGGTATGCTAGTATGCCTATTGATCTTTATTTTCCTATCCATAGTAGCATGAAGTGAGCATTGTTATTACTAGAAGAATTTGAATGTTGGCCTAGTCTTAGGATCTCTTCACATTATGCTTGACTTTGATGGTAGATATTTTTGAAAATAGCATGATTCATAGAACCGAACTAGTACTCTTGCTTCTATGGTGACCTCTCAACTACATTTTGGTTACTAGATAAACTCAGATCATGTAAGCTCATTTGGAAAAAATCAATCCTAAAAAAAAAAATGAAAGTTTGTTCAAGTTTGATACTTTGCAAAAATAAAAAGAAGAAGGGAAAAAAATAAGTGATAAAAAAATAGTTATCGTGAGTAAAAACTAGCAATTCACCCCTTTGAGACCGAGTTAGGTTACTGGGGAAATGAATATTATGTTTCTCTTGATACTGATTATTCCTTTGAGACCTTATGTAGAAGATGCATAACATTTTTGAGGGGAACGAACCTTGCGTGTGGAAGGTAAGTGTCTATCGCCGGAAGTATGAGGAACACGGTTAAATGAAAAATTGGCTAGGCTTAGAGATTGACACTTGAGAATGTTAAGCCACTTATCACACTGATAATGAGTATTTTTGTGCATTATTTTAGCTCTTGTACTTAACATTTTCTTTCTTTTCTCATACTTAATATTGTGTTTATATAATGATTTACGAATAGGGACCTATTTTGGATTTAATTGTAATTTTCCTACATTATGACATTATTTCTTATATTTTGAATTCCATAATTGTAGGAAATTTACATTTAAGTCCAAAATGAATTCCTACTCACAAAATATAATATAAACACCAAATTAAGCATGTGAGAAGGTAAAAATGCTAAGTCTAAGAGCCAAAATAACCAATAAAAATGCTCATTATCACACACTAAGCACGGAGAACTTCTACTTAGGCCACACTCAAATATTTTTTGTATCATGCTCATCAATGAAACTATATGATAGGTTTATATTGATTCATTAGGGATTATTACATGCCATCTACACACATAAATCTAGATTGTGGGTTTTGCTTGAGGACAAGCAAAGGTTCAAGTCTGGGGGTGTGATGTGCATAAATATTATGATCGTTTATGCATGTTTTAAGATACATTCACTTGCTTTATATGTATATATTATTTGCATGATCATCTCTTTTATCATGTACTTATCATATATACTCTTTTGTTCGGATATCTACTCTTTGTTTGTTTTTGTATTGACAGGGACAACTTTTGGAGAGAAAACAGCGATTGTCGACGCACCGGAATGAGCCAGAAAAAACTGTCGTGCAACCTCGCACGAATGTGTGGTCAAACAGAAGAGGAGCAGTGCACGACTGTGCAACTCTTGCATGGCCGTGCGGCCAACCACAGGAAGATCAGAGCATGGCCGTGTAAACTTGCACGACCGTGCCCCCCACGATCGAAGCCAAGCAAGAAACGACCGTGCAACCCTGCACGACCATGTCCCAGGAGCCGAGCCCCAGATCCACATGGTCGTGCCAATTGGCACGATCGTGCAGCATGGCCAGAACAGAAGGAAGACACGACCGTGCGGATCTCGTACGACCGTGCCACTCAACCCGAAGGGAGGATGCACTTGGTCGTGCGGATCTCACACGACCGTGGCACGGGCCATGCGGCGCCCATGTCCTAACCTATATAAGGGTCAAGAACCCTATTCTTGGGATCATCTTTGGTTCGTGACTTTGTTCCCCTTCGGAGGAAATCCTAGAGCTTCATCCACCGCCATCCCTTGGCGTTCCGTCCATCTCCAGAGCAAGGAGGCATCCCCAAGACATCGGAAAGCTCAACAAGCATCTCTTCTTCCCCTTCTTCTCACATCAAGGGTTGTAAGTATGTTTTACTTTATGTTTTGGGGTTGTTCTTCCCTCGCAATGGAGTAGATATCCTCTTCTAGGATTAGGGTGTATTTGTAATGTGATGGAGATGTAAGAACTATGTAGATTCGCCATATTTCTATTCAATGACTTGTTAATGCCTTGTTCATGATGAATTGTGTGTGTGACATATTTATATTCTTTCACATGCTTTGTTGATTGATATGGAGGATTGTTAATCACGCAAAGAGGATGCCCTAGAGTGTATTGACCAAGGTGCCCTAGTGACAGGGGTGACCCTTTCCGGACTTCTAGGATGCTCCCTTAAAAGGAGAAACAATCCCTTAGGAATTGCTGCTCTCGTAGAAAGAGTACTCTAGATCGTATACCCGAGGGGCCCTAGTGACAAGGATAACCCATTCACGGACACCTAGGATATTCTCTTGAAAGGAGAGGCAATTCCTCCATAAGGAAGTAGGAAACCGTACCAAATCTCTACCTTTATCATTATTATTATTTACTAGACATGTATTCCGGTGATCTACCGAGGCACCCTCGTGACAGGGGTTAACCGTTACAGGATTTCACGGGAATCGTCTCTATTCGATACTTAGGGATATTGACCAATTTAACTTCCTGCAAGAGCATGGACATAGATGGTAGAAACTAAGCAATCTATGTAATATCTCCTAGCATTACAATGAAACTGAAATCCTAGAATCCATCTCCCAAAGCTCATTCCCTCCAAGATCAATTCTCTCTCTCTCCTCTCTCTTCGTCTCAACCTTCTTTCCCTCTCTTTAATCACACTCGTTAGTTCATAAGCGTCAAAGCCATCTTTCGGCCGTCTAGATAACTTACTTTGTGACATCTCTAGTGCTTAATCAATAGTCCCTATGGTTCGACAATCTTATATATTACTGACGACGAATTCATGCACTTGCAGAATCGTAACAACAATATACAGAGATTGTTGGTGTAATTGTCTATTTGGGAAGATTGGTCTAGGTTTGACCAATTTGATGTGAAGAAAAGTTAAGTAGGTCAAGGTTGATCAGATACTTGATAGGGAAGTCCTAACTAAAAGTTAGGCAAGGATAAGTTCAATGGGAAGATTGGCAGAAGAAGAAAATCCAAATGGGTCAGTGTTGATCGGACACTTGGTGTGAAAAGTCCTAGTGAGTGAAGCTAGGTAGATGAGAAGTCCTGGTGAATGAAGCCAAGCAATTGAAAAATTTTGGTGAGTGAAGCTAGGTGAAAAGACCTAGTGAGTGAGGCAAGATAGAAAGAAAATCTTGGTGAGTGAAGCCAGGTGAAAGTCCTAGTGAGTGAGGCTAGGTCATGAGAAAGTCTTAGTGTGTAAAGCCAGGCATATGGAAATTTAGGTGGGTCATGGTTGACAAGACGCCTAGTGATTAGAAGTCTAAGTAGGTCAGAGGATTGACCGGATACTTAGCACAAGGAAAAAAGTCCAAGTGAGTCAAAGGATTGATCGGACACTTGATAAAGAAGTCCCAACAAGTCAAGGTTAACTAGATGTTAGGCAATAAGGAGTCCCAATAGGTCATAGTGGATCAGATGTTGGGAAAGGGACCCCTAGACTTGGATGGAAGAAGTTTAGGATGGTAATTTATTAGGGTAATCGATTACTAAGTCCTTAATCGATTAAGGTGATCTATTAAGGAGTCTGACGTGAGTGCACATAAAGGTTCATAATCGATTAGGGCAATCGATTACGAATGCTTAATCGATTACGATAATCGATTAAGCTTGGATTTCACAAATGTATAGAGAGTTTGGTAAGCGATTAAGTATCCATGCTTAATCACTTACAGATTGTTCTCGTGCGAACAGAAGGCTTCCTAATCGATTTGGAAGGCTTAATTGATTAGGGTAATTGATTAATCTTGAAAAACTAGCCATTATCAGCTTGATAAAAGGCTTTAGCATGTACTGTTCTCACTAGTGCTCACAGTCCTCTTCTCCACTCTCATCATCGAGCTCGCCAATTCTTGAAGCTACTTGGAGACAAGTGTTGCATCACTTCCAAGCTCAAGAGGCATTCCCAAACAAGAAGAAGAAGCAAGCTAGGGTTTCATGATTATAATCTTGTAAGATTTCATTTTGTATTACCTTGTATTTTCCCTTATTGTATTTCTTTGTGTGTGAGCTTATACAAGGCTTCTCCGCCTCCAAATTGTTTCTGAGAAGGAATGTTTCATAGTGGAGAGTGTGAGGAGGGTTGAATCATTGGATTAGTCACCTCTTCTTGAGGTGGATACTAAGTAAATCCATCTTGTTAGCATTAGGAAGCTTTACATCGAGTTTACCCTTGCACATCATCATCAACAAAGCGCGAGAAGCAATTCACCCCGCCTCTAGCTCCGAAGTGACCCAACAAGTGGTATTAGAGCGATGTCGCTCTTCACCGGACTCATCACCAGAAAGGGCAACGAGCTAGAGGAAGAAGAAATTGAAGCACAAAAGTCAACAAGTCAAAGATTTCAAAAGCTCAACTTCAAGATGGAATTCCAAGATGGACTCGGATTCAACACAAGGGTGCCTCCACTATTTACAATGACAAGCTTCGATTCTTGGAAATCAAAAATCGAAAACTTCTTCATGATGGAGATAGATCAATGGTTTTCTCTAATGGAAGAATTTCAAGCTCCAACAAATTATAAAGGCAAGCTCATCAAGAAGAGCAAATGGAGAGAGGAACAAGTCAAGAGAAGCGAGGCCAATGACAAAGTGACCAAATTGTTGGTCAATTTATTACCAAGCAATATCTTGAGTAAGATAGGAGAATTTGAAGATGCCAAAGAGCTTTGGAGCAAACTGACAAATATTCATGAAGATCCTTCCAATATACTAAATCAAGAAAAATTCAAAGAGGGCAACTTATTGGATCAAGAGGATGAGGAGTCAGAAGTTGAGAGATTCTCAACATCTAAAGAATAAGAAAGTGAAGAAGGTCCATCCTCTAGAGAGCATAAAGACAAAGGCAAAAGAGTGTACTCCTTGTTTCATATGCAAGAGAATGAAGATGAAGAGGCCTCCACCTCTAGGATTGAGGGGGAGCATGGATCATCAATGCCGGATTAAGAAGAAGTCTCTTTATTTGGATCAAATAGAGAATCAAGTGTCATCCCTACAAATGAAGGTATAAAAATTACAATGGTTAATAATAAAGATCATATCATTTGTTTTGAGTGTAGGGAAAAAGGATACTATAAGAGTAAGTGTACTAAATTGGCCAAGAAAAAGGATCAAGTGGCACCAAAGGTCAAGGAGAAGCCCAAGGAGGTCGGTCCCATGGTACGCAAGGGCAAGGAGCATATTGTGTCCTTTTCTTGCAATCAAAAAGGGCATTATTGGAGTTAATATCCTCAGGGGAGGAATCTGACCAAGAAGAACAAAGGAGGAAGTTCAAATCAAGGGGGAGCCCTTAAGAGCAAACCCAAGGTATCTTTTATTGAAGCAATTCCTCTAAATCATGATAAAATGCATGCTAGGTCTAGTTTATATCACTTTAATGTAATTTATCATGAAAATAGGAAGCATGATAAGGTTAAAGAAAAATATGTAGCATATCTTGCAAAGACTACCTCACATAAGGTTAGGAAGGTAGATAACAAATTAGGCAGAAACTCTAATAATTTTAGATAAATTCTTAAAAATAAAAATATTCATAGGAATCAAGAAAATTCCAAATCTATGGATTTATGGAAGGAAAATCAAGTCTTGAGGTCAAAGTTTGATAAATTGAAAAAAAATCCTAAAAAGGATGCAAAATATCATTAAGGGGTAAAATGAGTATAACCTAGGTTTAAATAGGCAAGAGTCATTCAATAACTATAGAGGTTTGTGTTATAAACCTAAAACCAAGAAGAATATGACATCATACCATATGGTTCCATATAGTTATAGAATCAATCCTAGGTTTAGGGGTTAAGCCAAGGTTATAAGGGAGGTCATCCCTGGAGTTAACCTTAAGAAGATCAATGTGACTAAGGCTTCTAAGAAGCCTAAGAAAGTCACTAAGAATGTCACAAGGAAAGCTATCCCTAGAGTTGATCTAAAGGAGTCTAGCATGATCAAGGCTTCTAAGAAGCCTAGGAAGGTCATTAGGAAGATAACTAGGGAAGTTATCCCTAGTGAGTACTTTGAACACCCAAGAAGTACCAATCTGTTTTAGGTTCCTAGGAGTATATTCTCTACACCCTAGATGGGTCTAGAGAGTTTTAACTCAAATTAGAAGGGTAGTTAACTCAACCTTGGTGAAGTTGACACTTAGAGCCATTTTCAAGATAGTTGTACTCCTTGAAAATGAAAAGGATTAAATGTTTACTCCTTGGAAGAGTAAATTGGACTTAATTAAAATTGACACAAATAGGAAAAGCAAAAGAAACACCAAGTTGAGATTTTGGCATTGTCTTAAGAAGATAAGGGTAATCTAGGATTAATTTTAAGTTAGCAAATTATTAGAGGTACTTAGATAGATAATCTAGGTATATTTATTTATACTAAATTGCCATGATTGATTGCCCATCATATGTTGTGAAATCATATTTTGCATTCATTCATATTATGAAATACATAAAAATATCATGTCATGTCATACATACATCATGTAGTTAAAAGAGTTTTTCTTTTAAAAAATATTCATTTTGATGTATGTCATAAATCATCATGCATTATTTTAAATTCCTTGTAATTAAGGACAATGACATTTATCAACAAGTGACATCCTAGGTGGATGATCAAATTCTACAATGCCTAGATAGATATACATGATCCCTTACATTACAAGAAAAAAGTCTAACAACAACGGTTTTTCACCGTTGTCGTAGCCCCTTTCGGACTGTTGTTAAAGGCCGTGTTGTTAAAAGGGGTGCCCAAAGATAACAATTTTTAACCATTGTCTTTGAAGGCAAAGACAACAGTTTTACAACGGTGAAAAACCGTTGTCTTTTCCTTCAAAGACAACAGTTTTTCACCATTGTCTTTGCGCGTCTACCTTTAATAACAGGGTCTTCAACAACAGTTTTAAACTATCTACGACAACGGTGAAAAATCGTTGTCTTTTTTAGATAAAAAATAAAAAAAAATTAATACACAATTTTCCAATATTATAAATCATTCAAAATACTAAATTTCAAAATAAAATTTAATATACAATTTTTTAACATTAAAAAATAATATCTATAACATTCTGAAGAAATTTCATAAGCAACCAACAAAATTTCATAAGCAACCAACAAAATTTCATAAGCAACCAACAAAATTATAACACTATTAAAACAAAGGTAGAACAATATAACACGAGATTTTCTAATTTGTTTTGACTGTTGAACTTTTGCTCCTAATATGTTTCAAGGACCGCAGCGCTGCTACGGTGCTCTTCATGTATAAGCTCTGCATATATTTAATCTCCTCCAACTCCGGAACCCTCCCACCTAATTGTGCCGGCTTTGACACTCCATTTTGTCCATCGCATTCTGCTGAAATTGACAGGTTGTTGCTGGGGAAGAGGTGGTCGAGCATAGCCACACACTCCTTCACGAGTTTGTATAGGAGATCAGTTGTAAAGAATGGCTGCTGCAGCACCTTTTCGATGAAGGGCTGCCTGATAAGTGCTCCTGTTCTCTTGTCATACTTCTTCAGTATTTTCACTAGACCTGAATTCATCACAACAAGAATAATAAACCATCTAAATGAGTGCACAAATTTAAAAAAAAAAGAACCAGAAGAAAGGATAGAACAGTTAATCAATAAAAGGATAGAGCAGTTAATCAATAACACTCAGATAATTGTAAACTATAATTAGGCTCTGATCATGACTATGCTAACATGAGTTTCCTTGTTAACAAATTGAGAAATAATGATTTGGAGAAATTAACAAACAAGACATGTAATATCTAAAACAAATGGGAGAGTTTGATACCTAAATAAATCAACCTTGTTCAGTCAATGTAAAATCAGTTAAACTGCATTGGTAGTAGGCAAATAACATAAAATTTTCTATTGTGGAAGTTATAATGAGAGTGGATTGACTGTTTCACCAATGACAAGAGAAATATTACTGTGTGATTTGAAGAAGAAATCCAAACATCTATTCTGCTGAATGCTAATTTATCATAACCTAGCAAAACAAATTTACCAAGCTACTCCAACGCCCTTCTTAATCAATCTGATCAATTAGTAAACATGATTGTAGAATAAAACCCATAAATTGCCTCTGAAGTGAAAGTGCTAAGTTTATACTGGACTGAATGTAATTCATACACCATATGGATTGTTTGCAATGAAACTTACAAGCTCCAAAAAAAAAAACAAAGGTTTGGAACATAAAGGGATATCAATCCATCACAACTTAGATTGTTTGGAGGATCCACAGAAGTGTATTAATTTACATGTTAGAATACTTAAAATAAGCTACAGTGAAATCTTTAATGTGTACCATGGACTACATAAGAATAGATCAAGAAAAAGTTGAATTCTTACGGAAACCTACCCATGTAGTTAATTATGTGATCTTCTCCCTAACCTTTACTTTCCTTTGAACATTCTTCCTTGATAGTGATCTTCGAAATTATATTAATTGTCAAGATGCATGCTATAAAACTGTTCAAACAATCACTTAGATAAAGCACAAACAATCACTTTGTTTGTGCTTCAAGATCCTACAAAGATTGAATTGCACATGGCAAAGATGTCGTCAGCTTGCAAACTTCTCGCTTAAATCAATTTCCAAACATGAAATACTAGTAGCGATATTGAACTATTTTTCTAGTTGTCAGTCTTTCTTGCAAAGGATGCAGTTTAATTTTCATTGACAGATAACATGTTGCATAAATACTTGACTAGCTGTAATATGAGTATGAAGTACTCGGGGATTAACTGTTGGAGTTATCTTTCAAATGTCAAATTAATGGAGAAGGACCTAACCTATCATAGTTTTCAAATAAAACATCTCAATAACTTGGGAAATGATGGGATAAAATGATTATCACGGCAATTTATATTAAACAAAAAGAGATTCCTACTTACATTGTTGGATAAGCCTATGAGTTTTTTGAATTAGATGATGATGCAGATTGACTGCCTTTTGTTTCCTTGACATTCTCTTTCATATCAGGACAATCTTCATTTTTTGGGTTCAAGGTACTTGAATCCATCTTCTGGACCTCCTCTTTTGTGTATATAAAAATCTGACGGACCATTGCACAAAATTCCCTGCAGAAAATTATACAACACCAGTTGTCAACATATCCACTTTATACATAGAAAATGGAAGATATATATACATAAGAGAAGAACATTAGGAATGTTGAAGCGTGCTTACTGCTAAGGGTCATCTCCAACAAGCATCATATCATCCTCATTATCAGTAAATACAATCATCCAATTTTTATTTGGAGCCATCAATTCTCCTTTGAATTCAAATAGATGATCTAACTCCTCGATCAATTGGTCATAACCATCAAACTTTGTCAAGTCAACAGATCTTCCAAGTGCAACACCCTGCTTATGAACCTGATATCAAAATGGAAACAGAATCATCTTCTTCAATAAAAAAGAGGTACATTCTATAGCATGACATTCTTGATCTACTAAGGGACTGAATGGAGATGGACACTACACATTAAGTCAAATATGAAAATGTGATTTAAAATCATTGGATCTTGCATATACACCAAAATTCAAAAAGCAAAGGAACTAGAAAGATATTAATCAGTCAGAAGTGAAGAACTAAATGGATGTTACTGCAAAAGGGAGAAATCATTTGATTTTAATGGAAGTTATCAGTTCTAGCATAGGCAGCATAAAGACTGTTGAAGAGTCACAGAGAAGTGGAAGTTATCCTAATTGCATTCAATCAAAACTAGAACCTAACGAAATTTTAAGAACAAGACAAAACAAGAATTAAACAAACTAAAATGCATCAAATTAAACCTAACTCTTGGTTGAAGCAATTCATCGAACACGTTGTAGGCGTGAAACTAATTAAACGTAATTAATGCAATTTAAATATGAAAGATCAAATTAGCTACAAGCATTAACAATAAGCATCAACACAAGTATATTGACAATAAACATAAGAGAAACTAAGCTAATCCAACCACAATCCACACTTCAATTCTTGAATACCAACGACTACCCTTCGCCGTCACACGAAAGGCCCGGCTCGATCGGAACCCCCAAAACCGGTGGACAGTAGCTCACTCTGCTGGTCACTGCACTCTTCGACACAAATGGGGACGATGAATGAATCCTCCAGCGAGAACCCCTCTGCTAGAACCTGATCGGAAATGGAGATGAATCCGTTTGCTGCCTTCTTCTTGCTGCCGCCTGAACCCCAAAAGGCAGGAGTGAAGGAAGAACGTCCGGAGGTGAAGGTTCTTGCCGGAGAACCCCTTCGGCAAGGTGGAGTTGGTCGGATCTGTCGCCGAAGGTTGCTGCCCCCTGCTGAGTTGTTGCTGCCGCTCGTCGCTGGAATCTGAGAAGAAGAAAAGAGTGGACTGTATTGGCTGACCAGCCAGCGGCAGTGAAAGCAAAGGAGAAGCCGCCGGCTGGAGAGAAGAAAGAAGAAGGAGGCGCGGTGTGGGGAGTTGTCGCCGCTGGCCTAGCTTGGCGCGAGGAAGAGAATCGCGTGAGAAGAGGGATTCCAGGGTTCTGTTCCGTGCGTGAGGAAGAAAAGGGGAGGTGGGTTTTCTTAATGGGTTCGGGTTTTGGGTTAAGGGGAGGAATCCGAATCCAATAACCAATAGGATTAAAAGTAGACTTTTGGATTTTGGATATTGGGTTGAGAAGTTGAGATTTCGGGTTAATGGGATCCGGATCCATTAAGAGGATGAAATTGGACTTTTGAAATTGGGTTTGAAGAGTGGACTTTTGGATTGGATTTGAATTGGAGCGACACTTCTTGAATGAACCCTTGGATGCCTTAAGCTCTAGATCAACGGTCCAGATCGCTTTAAATCATGATGAAAGGCTGGATCACTTAGATCTGAATGAAGGGGCAGGATTTCACTGGATCTTGATCAACGGTCCACATTAATTTAGCTTGATCTTCCTCATTTGACCTCTAAATCAAGCCAAATTTGATCCGGTTCAACTCTAATCCATGGCTCTTTGAATTTCCTACAAAACCACATCAAAATATGCAATTAAATTCCATAATTTATAAAAAATTTATAATTAAGTCCAAAATGAATTCCTACTCACAAAATATAATATAAACACCAAATTAAGCTTGTGAGAAGGTAAAAATACTAAGTCTAAGAGCCAAAATAACTAATAAAAATGCTCATTATCAGAGACTTAGCCTCACGCGAACAAAAAAACTCTTTGTTCGTGAGTTTTTTTTCGTGAAGTTAAAAAAACTATTATTTTTTTGGGATTCAACAACATTCAATAGACAATAGTTTAATAAAACTGTTGTATATTATCATGTAAGCAACGCTAAAAGACAACAGTTTTTTAAAATCGTTGTCTTTGATATACATTAGACAACAATTTTTTAAAAATCGTTGTCTTTGACATACATTAGACAACAGTTTTTTAAAAACCGTTGTCATTTAAAAAAAATTATGGTGAACAACAAGGTTTTCAATAAAACCGTTGTTAAATGGCAAAAAGACAACAGTTTCTCGAAAAACTGTTGTCTATTAGGTGTGGTTAAATCTGAAATTTCTTGTAGTGTTAGATTAGGGCAAAACCAAAATCGACATCTCACAAAAATCATAAGGTGACTTGTATATATTTTAGTACACATTAGAGACAAGTGAAATGTTATGAGGATGAAAAAAACTCAAAATGTTGATTTAGTGCATCTTTTGAGTCTTGATTTCATCAAAACACCTAGTTGTATGCTATCTAATCATTGGAAAAGCTAATGTACATTAAGTCCAAAGAACATGGTTGAAAATTGGTTTTCAAAATGATTTTAAAATACTTTTAGAAAACCTTGGTAAAGACTATTTGTTAATAGTAATCGCCATTGGAAAGTTAGACACAAACTTGGAAGAAACATTGAAGCTTTCAAGAGTTTCCAATTTTATGTCAATCTTTCAAAAAAGAATATATTTTCTTAGAAAATTATTTTTCCCAGATAGAATATGCCTTAAATAATGTTTATAAAGGTTTTCATAATTTTTAGAATTTTATAGAATTTTTAGGGCATTTTTGAAATTTAGACATAATTAAATTTCAGAAATCAGAAATGGTAATTAATTACATCAATCAATTACCCACTCTAATCGATTAAGACAATTGATTAGGTGAATTCCCGTGAGAACAATAGCTCACAGAATCAATTATAGCAATCGATTAAGGTGTTTAATTGATTACAACAATCAATTAACACTCGAAAATCGATTAAATCCAAACTTTAATCGAATACGGCTGGCCTTAAGCGATTAGGGGCTTTGTTTAACAGCTTAAGATCCTAATTTCATATTAAATAAGTTTATTTAAGTTAAATATGCCATGTTTAGCCTTGTTATTCATCATTAACCCTAAGAAATTCATTTATTAACATTTAATGGTAGTTTTCATGATGAAAATAAGATTAGAATGTTGGGTTTTTCGGGCTGCAAAAACCATTTTTTGCGTTGCGGAAACCCCGAAACCCCCGCCACCAGATCCGTGCGAAGAAAAAAATTTCGTAAAACTTTGAGTATGAGTTTTCTAACCTAGATCTACACTAGATCTACAAAGGAAAAGAGTTTACCCTTGATGCGAAGCCCTTCGCGTAATCCCGCTCATCCAAGTGATGCCGGATCTCGAGGTTGTCAAGTGTACAACCCTCTATGAAAAGG
The DNA here is from genome assembly GCF_018446385.1 of Zingiber officinale. NCBI lineage: Eukaryota > Viridiplantae > Streptophyta > Magnoliopsida > Zingiberales > Zingiberaceae > Zingiber > Zingiber officinale. The sequence goes on along the minus strand of NC_056003.1, from coordinate 97,892,311 downwards.
AGAAGATTGGAGTTTCAACACAAAATGAAACTTACCCCTTAAATGAAAGTGGACGGCCACTTTTGAGTGGTTTGTAACCTCCATGGGATGCCAAGAGTCACAACTCTTGGTAACTCCCATGAGGTGGCATCCCACTTAAGCAACTATGATGATGTGGAGCATCATCATTGGCCCACTTAATGCCAACTCACCAATGAGGTGGCAAATGGTCAAGTCAAACTTAACCCTTCATCTTCCTCTCAAGTCAAGTCAAACTTGACCACTTCTCTCCCATGGTTGATCAAATCTAACCATTGGTTCAAGTCAATTTTAATTTAATGAATCTCTATTCATTGAATTAAATTGATTCAATGAGTCTAAGTCTAAATTAGACTCATTTAATACATGAACCGAATTGAGTCCAACTCAATTAGCCTAATTTGGATTACTGTTAATCCAATTTGGTTCATCACATGAACCTAATCCTTTAGGTTCATCAAATGAACCTAATCTCCATCTAATTGTCCTTTGTGTGTGACCCTATAGGTTCTTGTAACGTTGACAATACTCCTAAACCCATTTAGAAGCATAAGTAATGAGCGATATCTAGCAACACATCATTACTACCCAAGTTACAAGAATGTTGAGATCCAACATCACCTTGTGACTAATAATTGTGACTTCTCACAATATATGACAAGTGTCCTTCTATCTTTGACATCTAGATTGATCAATGTGAGGCATAGACCGTGTCATCCTCTAATCAATCTAAATCTTGAACTCCAAGTAGACTCACTCAATCAAATGAGCTCAATATCTCATATTGACTCATTTGGGCATGACCATGCACTTCGTGGTCTCACTCTATCAAGAATATCGATGTCACTCCCGTCATATAGGAGGGATAGATCCCATCTACATCACTCACATCCCTCCGCATAATTTGTTACATACCCAATAATCGCCTTTATAGTCCACCCAGTTACGGGTGACGTTTGACGAAGCCAAAGTACGTAACTCCTTAGTAGGGAACCATGGTGACTTCAGGTCCAAGGACTAGTAGTCATACTAATAGCCACATGAGAAAGTATATGACACTCATATAACGATCCATGATACTTTCTCATGGCGGGTCATTCAGTATACATTCTCCAATGCATACCCATGTGTCAACTTGATATTTCTATATCCATGACTTGTGAGATCAAGTCATCGAGTTGACCTACATGCTAGTCTCATCGCATTAACATTGTCCCTGAATGTTAATACTCGACTAGGAATGATTAAGAGTAGTGTTCCCTATATCATCTCACTATCGATTCAACCAATCGATTGATATAGGTAAGAACCTTCTACTCAAGGATGCTATTATACTTAGTTATTTGACACCAATACAAGTAAGTATAATAACAAAAAATAAATGCCTTTATTTATATACAAGAATATGATACAACGAGTCCATACAATCATCAAATGATTGGCTCTAGGGCTCTAACTAACAATCTCCCACTAGCACTAGTGCCAATCAGTATAGGCTCTAAGGCCCAATGACCTAGTGTGACCATCATCCTTCTCTGTGCCAAAGCTTGGTCAAGGGATCAGCGATGTTAGCCTCTGTGGGTACTCTGCAAATCTTCACATCTCCTCTCTCGATAATCTCTCGAATGTGATGGAAGCGCCGTAGTATGTGTTTGGTCCGCTGGTGTGAGCGAGGTTCCTTAGCCTGCGCAATTACTCCATTGTTGTCACAATAGAGCTCAATAGGGTCAGCGATGCTAGGAACCACCCCAAGTTCAGTGATGAACTTGCGGATCCAAACTCCCTCCTTTGTTGCCTCTGATGCAGCAATATACTCGGCCTCTGTTGTAGAATCAGCGACTGTGTCCTGCTTCGAACTCTTCCAGCTCACAACACCACCATTTATGCAAAACACGAATCTTGACTGCGATTGATAATCATCTTGGTCGGTCTGGAAGCTGGCATCACTGTAACCCTTTACAGCTAGCTCATCATCGCCTCCATATATCAAGAAATATTCTTTAGTCCTTCTTAAATACTTAAGAATATTCTTGACCGCTATCCAGTGACTTTCACCTGGATCTGACTGGTATTTGCTCGTCATGCTCAAAGCATACGAGACGTCAGGACGAGTACATAGCATGGCGTACATGATAGATCCTATGGCTGAGGCATAAGGGATCTGATCCATGCGGTCTCTCTCCTCTCTAGAAGAGGGACCTTAAGTCTTCGAAAGACTCACACCATGTGACATTGGCAGAAATCCCTTCTTGGAGTTCTGCATGGCAAACCGCAGGAGTACCTTATCAATATATGTACTCTGACTTAGGCCAAGCAATCTCTTAGATCTATCTCTATAGATCTGTATGCCTAGAATGCGGGATGCTTCACCTAAGTCCTTCATTGAGAAACAAGTCCCTAGCCAAGTCTTGACAGACTGCAGCAAAGGGATGTCTTTCCCAATAAGTAGTATGTCATCCACATACAATATAAGGAAGACAACTGTGCTCTCAACAACCTTCTTGTAGACACAAGGTTCATCTTCATTCTTGATGGAACCAAACTGTTTGATTGCATCATTGAATCGAAGATTCTAGCTCCAAGAAGCTTGCTTTAGTCCATAAATGGACTTATGCAGCTTGCATACTCTGTCAGTATGCTATGGATCTACAAAACCCTCAGGTTGTGTCATGTACACATCCTCGAGCAGGTTTCCATTCAGAAACGTGGTTTTGACATCCATCTGCTAGATCTCATAATCGTGGTACGCTGCAATAGCAAGCATGATCCGAATGGATTTAAACATCGCTACGGGAGAAAAGGTTTCATCATAGTCAATACCATGAATCTGCTTGAAACCTTTAGCTACCAAGCGACCCTTATAGATAAGTCCATCCACGTCAGTCTTTCTCTTAAAGACTCACTTACACCCTATAGGTTTTACGCTCTCAGGTGGATCAACCATAGTCCATACTTGGTTAGTGTACATGGATTCCATCTCGGATCTCATGGCCTCTAGCCATTTCTCGAAATCTGGTCTCATCACAGTTTCCTGATAGGAGGTGGACTCATCCTCTATGAGCACAACGTCATCATGGTCAGACAAGAGAAATGAGTATCTCTCAGGCTGACGACGTACCCTATCAGACCTGCGAAGAGGTATGTCTACTTGAACTGGTTGTTGTTCCTCAACTCCTTGTGAAACAACATCAACCACAACTCTTTGTGGTTCCAGTTTAACTTCCATCAAGGCTTCAATGCTATTGTTCGTATCTTGAACTTCTTCAAGATCGAACTTACTCCCACTAGTCTTTCTAGAAACAAAATCCCTTTCTAGAAATACCCCAGTCTTAGCCACAACTACCTTGTGTTGACTGGGAACGTAGAAGTAATATCCCTTTGTTTCCTTGGGATATCCAATGAAATAGTACTTATCAGATTTGGGTCCCAATTTGTCCGAGACTTGACGTCGAACATAAGCCTCACAACCCCAAATCCTCATAAAAGACACCTGGGCATCTCTCCCAGTCCATATCCTATATGGTGTTTTTATTACAGCCTTAGATGGAACTCGGTTGAGAATGAAGGCTACTGTGTCTAGAGCATAGCCCTAAAGAGATATAGGAAGATCTGTGTGACTCATCATATACCGTACCATATCTAATAGGGTACGATTCCTCCTTTCGGATACACCATTCCACTGTGGTGTTCCAGGAGGAGTGAGTTGGGATAGAATCCCACACTCAGCTAGATGGTCACGAAACTCATGGCTAAGGTATTCTCCACCTCGATCTGATCGAAGTATCTTAATACTCTTGCCAAGCTGGTTTTGTACTTCATTCTTGAATTCTTTGAACTTTTCAAAGGATTCAGACTTATGTGTCATCAAGTACACATAACCATATCTACTGAAGTTATCAGTAAATGTAATGAAGTACCTATAACCACCTCTAGCAGTGACATTGAAAGGGCCACATACATCACTATGTATAAGACCTAACAAGTCAGTCGCTCTCTCACTGTATCCACTAAAGGGAGTCTTGGCCATCTTGCCTAGAAGGCATGACTCGCATGTCTCATATGATTCAAAATCAAATGAGTCCAGCAAACTATCTTTATGGAGCTGGGATAGGCGTTTGTCATTTATATGACCTAAGCGACAGTGCCAGATATAGGTTTGGTTCAAGTCATTTGACTTGAACCTCTTGGTATTTATGTTATAGATAGGGCTCTCAAGGTCTAGAATATAGAGCCCATTTATCAGAGGTGCACTACAATAGAACATGTCATTTAAATAAACTGAACAACATTTGTTCTTTATTATAAATGAAAAACTTTTCTTGTCCAAACAAGAAACTGAAATTATGTTCTTAGTCAAAGAAGGCACATAACAACAATCATCCAACTCTAGTACAAGCCCAGAGGGCAGAGATAGAAAATAAGTCCCTACAGCAACAGCAGCAGCAGCAACCCGTGCTCCATTGCCTACTCGTAGGCCCACCTCGCCCTTTGTCAATGCCCTGTTATTTCTCAGCGCCTGTACATTAGTACAAATGTGAGAAGCACATCCGGTATCTAATACCCATGATGAAGAAATAGATAGATTGACTTCTATAACAATTATACCTGAAGTGGAAGTCTCACTTCTCTTCTTCTTAAGATCTTCCAAGTACACTTTGTAGTTCCTCTTCCAGTGCCCGGTCTGACCGCAGTGGAAGCAAGTAGCATCCTTGGCGACCCCTCCTTTAGGCTTCAGTGCCTTGCCTTTTCCCTTGGCTTGAGACTTTCCCTTGCCTTTAGGCTTGCCCTTGCCCTTGTGTTTCTGAACCATCAGAATAGAGTTGGGCTTAACCTTCTTAAGGTTGAGCTCAGCAGTTCATAACATACTAAGCAGTTCGGTTAGTGTCTTGTCAATTTCGTTCATGTTGTAGTTCATGACAAATTGACTGTAGCTCTCTGGCAAAGACTGCAAGATCAGGTCAGTGGCCAGCTCTTGGCCAAGTGGGAATCCCAACCTCTATAGATTCTCTATGTACCCAATCATCTTGAGTACATAGGGACCTACGGGAGCCCCATCTGACATCTTGCACTGAAATAGTGCCCTTGAGATCTCAAATCTCTCGTGCCGCGCTTGTCCTTGATATAGTTGACGAAGATGTTCAACCATATCACAAGCACCCATTAACTCATGTTGCTTCTGAAGCTCAGAGTTCATGGTCGCGAGCATTAGACATGATACATCTAATGTGTCATCTTGATGCTTCTTGTAAGCATCTTTGTCTGCTCGCGTGGCATTGGCAGGAGGAGCCTCCGAAATGGGCTGCTCCAGAACGTACAGTTTATATTCTTGGGTGAGAACTATTCTCAGATTCCTGTACCAGTCCAGGAAATTTGCTCCGTTGAGCTTGTCCTTGTCAAGGACAGAACGCAGAAAGAAGGTGTTCGTGTTTGACGACATGACAATCTACAACAGAAACTGCAGCAAATAAATATCATATTCTATTAATCATTTAATTAGGCCTTTAACTAAATGATGCTCCCACTAAATTCTATAATTAATGTGGGACAAGATCCACATCATACTATGTCCTGAGTTAGCTTTGGCTAAATCGCCCAAGACTTAGTATGATCGGTAGGTAACTAATTACCAATTACATCTCTATGCAACTCTTGTTTATAGGATCAAGATCCGCATTTATATTAAAACTCGAGTTAGCTTTGGCTAATACACCCAAGAGTTAATATAAACGTGATTTTGACCTATCTACCAACAATTGGAAAATGCCTATAGTTAACTTGATTTAACTAGTTATACTCAATCTAATTGAGTTTTACTCACCCATGCGTTGATAGGCGGGACCAAGATTGTCCCTCCGTACCCTACCAAGATAATATGTGTTGCTCTGCTTTGGTAGATTCAACAACTACATGTGATCGAGGTAGTGATAGGTATCACGACATGGTAGGCATTACGAGTTGTCGCGATTAAGATCTAATCTAATCGACGAGGTGTATCATATACTCAATTTAGATCTAATCTAATCGTTAGGGCGCATCATGTACGCGATTTAGATCTAATCTAATCGTCGAGGTGTATCATATACGCGATTGATCGAATCGAATCGTTAAGGCGCTAATTAATTACTTATTCTAGCATGCATCACATATACACACACAAGCAATTAATTAAATGTTTTGTGATTAGTCATGTCCCTACTACGATCTTCTCAAGCCAATGAGAAGATCGGATGGTCAACCTAAGGTCAACAACTTCTCAAGCTCCTCCCTTTGACCACCTTGTGTTGCTCGCGCCCTCCTCGTAACTCCGTCTTGAGTGGACCTTCCACCACTCCATTTTGTACATTACAAAAGTGAAACTCGAGTTACATTCGAGTCTAAACTAATTTACAATAGGAAATATAAAATAGAGGAAGGCACGACGCGCAGGTCACGAATCAAGTACAACACGCACAAACACAAAATGGCACGCAGGTCATATTATGAATTACAATATAATTTTTCAATCTAATTGGGTCTTTTGGGCCATGACCATCACAAAATAATACATAATTCTAAATTATACAATTTTTATAAATTTCTGTAATTTTATTATAATTTTTTTCAATTTTTATGAGTAAAAATTCTCGGCGGTCCCGTTTAGCGATTTTCGGGCGCAATCGCGGAACGAAGCCCCTTGCGGGGTCAGGGGCAGTGCCCCTACCCGCGATATAACCATCGCGAGTGTTCCTAAGCGATCCTATAGTGCCTTAGTCCGCTGTCCCAAAATGATTTGGGGTGAAACCTTGCCGTTTTGAAAAAATCTTCTCGGTAGTCGAAGCCTACAAGTGTCTAAACACTTGTGTTTCGCTTCTACGAGAAAAATACCCATAAAAATACCAAAAATCATAATTTCACAGAAAGTTACTGATCTGTAATTTTCATAAAAATACAAATTAAAACTCATACTCGCTTCGCACGTGGCTCTGATACCACTGTTGGGTTTTTCGGGCCGCAAAAATCACTTTTTGCGTTGCGGAAACCCCGAAACCCCCGCCACCGGATCCATGCGAAGAAAAAAATTTCGTAAAACTTCGAGTATGAGTTTTCTAACCTAGATCTACACTAGATCTATAAAGGATAAGAGTTTACCCTTGATGCGAAGCCCTTCGCGTAATCCCGCTCGTTCAAGTGATGCCGGATCTCGAGGTTGTCAAGTGTACAACCCTCTATGTGTATCAACACGAACAAGTCGATGGAGAGAACCTCTAAGGATGTGCTAGCAACCTTAGAAGATCAGTAACCATGGAGGAGAGGGAGAGAAGAGAAGAGCTTGAGGAAGACGATGGGAGTTTCAACACAAAATGAAACTTACCCCTTGAATGAAAGTGGCCGGCCACTTTTGAGTGGTTTGTAACCTCCATGGGATGCCAAGAGTCACAACTCTTGGTAAATCCCATGAGGTGGCATCCCACTTAAGCAACCATGATGATGTGGAGCATCATCATTGGCCCACTTAATGCCAACTCACCAATGAGGTGGCAAATGGTCAAGTCAAACTTGACCCTTCATCTTCCTCTCAAGTCAAGTCAAACTTGACCACTTCTCTCCCATGGTTGATCAAATCTAACCATTGGTTCAAGTCAATTTTAATTTAATGAATCTCTATTCATTGAATTAAATTGATTCAATGAGTCTAAGTCTAAATTAGACTCATTTAATACATGAACCGAATTGAGTCCAACTCAATTAGCCTAATTTGGATTACTGTTAATCCAATTTGGTTCATCACATGAACCTAATCCTTTAGGTTCATCAAATGAACATAATCTCCATCTAATTGTCCTTTGTGTGTGACCCTATAGGTTCTTGTAACGTTGGCAATACTCCTAAACTCATTTAGAAGAATAAGTAATGAGCGGTATCTAGCAACACATCATTACTACCCAAGTTACAAGAATGTTGAGATTCAACATCACCTTGTGACTAATAATTGTGACTTCTCACAATATATGACAAGTGTCCTTCTATCCTTGACATCTAGATTGATCAATGTGAGGCATAGACCGTGTCATCCTCTAATCAATCTAAATCTTGAACTCCAAGTAGACTCACTCAATCAAATGAGCTCAATATCTCATATTGACTCATTTGGGCATGGCCATGCACTTCGTGGTCTCACTCTATCAAGAATATCGATGTCACTCCCGTCATATAGGAGGGATAGATCCCATCTACATCACTCACATCCCTCCGCATAATTTGTTACATACCCAATAATCGCCTTTATAGTCCACCCAGTTACGGATGACGTTTGACGAAGCCAAAGTACGTAACTCCTTATTTAGGGAACCATGGTGACTTCAGGTCCAAGGACTAGTAGTCATACTAATAGCTACATGAGAAAGTATATGATACTCATATAACGATCCATGATACTTTCTCATGGCGGGTCATTCAGTATACATTCTCCAATATATACCCATGTGCCAACTTGATATCTCTATATCCATGACTTGTGAGATCAAGTCATCGAGTTGACCTACATGCTAGTCTTGTCGCATTAACATTATCCCTGAATGTTAATACTCGATTATGAATGATTAAGAGTAGTGTTCTCTATATCATCTCACTATCAATTCGACCAATCGATTGATATAGGTACGAACCTTCTACTCAAGGACGCTATTATACTTAGTTATTTGACACCAATACAAGTAAGTATAATAACCAAAAATAAATACCTTTATTTATATACAAGAATATGATACAACGAGTCCATACAATCATCAAATGATTGGCTCTAGGGCTCTTACTAACATAGAATGATTAAGAGAGACTAAGTTGAAGTTTAGGATGAGGTTTGCATTCAATTTGATTATTGAACCTTGACACTTCAAAATTTTGGGTTTCCTAAAGGTTTAGGAGCTCCAAGTCATTGTTGGTGCAATGACAGAAGTTTGGAGCATGTTTTGAGAGAGAGCTACTCCTTAAGGACATGATTTTTTTTCCAACAAAATGGAAGGTTTTTAAACGTTCATTGTTATGTATGCTCTAGGATGAGCATTTGGGCACAATGAAGGGTATGAGACCTTCATTGTGATGTTGTGAGTAATAAGTGAGATTGTGAACCACATGTAGGCCAGGTGACTCTTCAGGGGAAGAGTTTTTGATGTGTGACAAAGGGGGAGAATGCAGGATTTAAGTTAGGAAATCTTCATTACCCAAAGGGAAAATCTACCTTCTTGGAAAAGGGGAGAATGAAGGAAACCCTCATTCATGCTTTGGCATGAAGAAGAAGTTGAAGCTATGAGATTAACCTAACTTAAATGTATTGTCAAACATAAAAAATGGAGAGATTGTTGGTGTAATTTTTCTAGGTCAAGGTTGACCAGTTTGACTAAGCTTGAGTTGGCTCAAGAGTCTTGATGTTTGAGTGTTGATGTTTGACAATATATGGAGATTACAAGTATAATTATTTGTTTGGGAAGATTGGTCTAGGTTTGACCAGTTTGATGTGAAGAAGAGGTAGGTCAAAGTTGATTGTATACTTGATAGGGAAGTCCTAACTAGAAGTTAGGCAAGAGCAAATTCAATAGGAAGATTAAAAGAAGAAGAAAATCCAAATGTGTTAGTGTTGGCCCGACACTTGGTGTGAAAAGTCCTAGTGAGTGAAGCTAGGAAGATGAGAAGTCCTGGTGAATGAAGTCAGACAGTTGGAAAATCCTGGTGAGTAAAGCCAGGTGAAAAGCCTTAGTGAATGAAGCTAGGTAGAAGGAAAATCTTGGTGAGTGAAGTTAAGTGAAAGTCCTAGTGAGTGAAGCTAAGCAGTGAGAAATTCCTGGTGAGTGAAGCCAGGTACGTGGAAATCCAGGTGGGTCAAGGTTGACCAGACACCTAGTGATTGGAAGTCCAAGTAGGTCAAAGGATTGATCGGATACTTGGCACAAGGAGAAAAGTCCAAGTGAGTCAAAGTATTGACTGGACACTTGGTGAAGAAGTCCCAACAGGTCAAGATTGATTAGATGTTAGGAAATGAGGAGTCCCAATAGGTCACGGTAGATCAGATGTTGGGAAAGGGAACCTTAGACTTGGATGGAAGAAGTTAGGGCTGGTGATCGATTAAGGTAATCGATTACCAAATCCTTAATTAATTAAGGTGATCAATTAAGGAGTTTGACGCGAGTGCATAGAAAGGTTCATAATCGATTAGGGCAATCGATTACAAATGCTTAATCGATTATGACAATCGATTAAGCTTGGATTTCGTGAATGTACATAGAGTTTGGGAAGCTTAATCGCTTATTGACTATTCTCGCGTGAACAGAAGCTTCCTAATCAATTAGGAAGATTTAATCGATTAAGCTTAAAAAACTAGCTGTTATCAGCCTGAAAAAGGCTTTGACGTGCACTGTTCTTGAAGCTCATAGTCCTCTTCTCCACTCTCATCATTGAGCTCACTAGTTCTTGAAGCTACTTGGATACAAGTGTTGCAGCACTTCCAAGGTCAAGAGATGTTCCTAAACAAGAAGAAGAAGCAAGGATGGGTTTCATGATTGTAATCTTGTAAGATTTCATTTTGTATTAGCTTGTATGTCCCTCTTCTTGTATTTCTTTGTGTGTGAGCTTGTACAAGGCTTCTTTGCCTCCAGATTGTTTCCAAGGAGTGTTTCATAGTGGAGAGTGTTCATGAGGGCCAGATCCTTGGATTAATCACCTTTTCTTGAGGTGGATACCAAGTAAATTCATCTTGTTAGCATTGGGGAGCTTTGTGTTGAGTTTATCCACTGCACATCATCATCAACAAAGAACGAGAAGTTATTCACCCCCCCTATAGCTCCGAAGTGACCCAACACGAACCATGCTAAATCAACGTGTTAGGTTTGCTTTTTTGTTTTAGTTTAGCTTTTGTATTAGTATTTCTGCTGTACGATAATGAGTGTAGGAAGCAAACCAATAATTTTGGGTGGATCGTCTATTCATCCTCCCTCTAGCCGATGATCAAGGTCTCAATAAGGTAAACTCAATAGATAGATCTGATTTGATTCATAATTTCAATTCAAACTACTTCTCTGTCTCTGACAAGATTGTCTAACAATCTTAAAACAAAGTCCATTCTATTGAGATGACCAAAAAAAATATTGAGGTGTAATAGATTCATCCCATGAAGACCCCCTCCACCCCGATTGAAAATGTTCCAATCAATTACGGGGAAAGGCTAGAGAAGTTTAATGAGTTAAACTTTAAGAGGTGACAACATAAAATACTCTTCTACTTAACCATGCTCAATCTAACTTGATTCTTGATTGAGGACCCTCCTAAGAATACTGAGGATGCCGATGTTCAAACCATCAATATAGTAGAGGTATGAACTCATTCTGAGTTCCTTTTCCTTAACTAAATCCTCAACTGTCTTGTCGACTCACTGTATGCTATGTATAGTGAACTACTAAAGAGTTGTGGGAGTCCTTGGGCAAGAAATACAAGACGGAGGATGTGGGGGCTAAGAAATTCATTGTGGACTAATTCTTGAACTAGAAGATGGTTGACTCCAAGATAGTGATCAACTAAGTCCAAGAGCTTTAGGTGATTTTGCATAAGATTCACTTGGAAGGTATAGTTTTGGGTGAAACCTTCTGGGTCGATCATTGAGAAGCTATCTCTCGACTAGAAGGACTTTAAGAACTACCAGAAGCATAAGTACAAGGAGATGAACGTGAAAGAACTCATTGTTAGTAAAATGAAGAAGACAACAAGAGTTCAGAGAGAAAACTATTCTCTCAAGCTACAGTGAAAGTCAACGTGATCAATTATGGCCAAAACTCGAAATGAAAGAACTCCAAGACTTCTAAGATGTGATCCAGAGGAGGCATAAGTAAGAAATTCTCTAGGAAGTACTTCAACGTACTGTGGTCGAGTCGGTCACAAATCTTTGGAGTCCAAAAAACTAAAGAAGAAGCAAGAGGTTAATCTGAATGAGGGACCATAAATAAACTATCTCTATGCCATGATCTCTGAATTGAGCCTGGTGGGTTTAAACCTGCAGCAATGGTGGATCAATATTGGAGCCACTAGACATATCTGCTACAACAAGGAGCTGCTCCATAACTTTGAAGAAATTAAAGATAGAGAGACACTGTTCATGGGGAACTCAGCAACCTCGGATATCATGGGTCAAGAAAAAGTGGTACTAAAACTGACCTCAACCAAGGAGTTAACTCTCATCAATATGTTGTATGTTCTACAGATTCAGAATAATTTAGTGTCTAGATCAATGTTAAGAAAGCTTGGCTTCCTCATTGTTTTTGGGTAGGGCAAAATTGTTTTGCCCAAAAATAAAATATTTTTAGGAAAGAGTTATGTAATTAATGGGTTGTTTAAGCTCAGTATAATGATGATTACACCTAAGGTTAATAAAATTATAAATCCTTCCACTTATATACTTCAGTCTTCATGTTTGTGACATGGTAGACTAAGCCATATTAACTACGATGTGTTGTGTAGATTAATTAACATGTAAAACATACCTACATTCCTCCTAGACCCAAAATATGTGTAAAATTTATGTTGACGCAAAAATGACAAGGTCATCCTTTCAACATGTTGAAAGAAACAATGAACCACTCAGCCTAATTCACACCAACATGTGCAACCTAAAATATACATCGACACATGGAGGGAATAAGTACTTCATCACTTTTATAGATGATAATACAAAATACTGTTATGTGTATCTTCTCAAAAGTAAGGATGAAGCTATAGAGAAATACGGTCACTATAAGAATGAGATTGAAAACTAACTTAATAAGAAGATTAAGGTGGTTCAAAGTGACAAAAGCGGTGAATATGTTTCACCGTTCATGGAGTTGTATGCTGAACATGAGATCAGACATGAAACAATAGCTTCTTATATTCCTCAGCAAAATAAAATTACTGAGCGAAAGAATCTCACTCTAAAGGAGATAACGAATACTCTTCTATTGAACTTTAGACTGTTAGAGTTCATGTGGGGGGAGTTGATCTCTACTAACAGCTAATTACCTTTTAAATAACATACCTCGAAAGAAAATAGAGAAGAGCCCTTATAAGTTGTGGAATGGAAGACAATCGTCCTATAAATATTTATGAATGTGGGGGTGTCTTGCTAAAGTTTTGGTGCCTGATCTGAAAAGGATTAAGATAGAACAAAAAACTATTGATTGCATATTTATTGGATATGCATATAACAGTAATGCATATCGGTCCGTATGCATAGAATCAAGAAATGCCTCATTTTTCGAGTATGTGTTTCCGTATAAGACTCGAGAGGAAGTTATCAACAACTTATGGTGCGGTAGAAACACTTCAACAACTTAAGGAGGGAGGATATCTGTCCCCCGATCCTCCTGAGGACTTCCTGGAACATTGTTGGATCCTCAGAGAGATGTCTGATGATGTATTCTTATAATTTAAATAACTCTTTTTATTGTACATGAACATCCGCCCCTTGTTCTCTATTAATTTTCACTATCCTTGCTGCTACTTTCTTTTTAGATTTTATGCCTTTTCCTTAGTCCTTACTTAGTGGAGCTTAAGCTGTTTAGCCCTAGCACGAGGGCCCGAGTGGGTCTTAAAGAATATTTGTGAGTGTTCTAGGCCAAGTTATCTCGACCGGGCATTTCATGCTCGACCGGTCATGCTGTCTCGATCTCAAGTCTTATAGAGGAGTGATTCACTTAAGTACGATAGGGCTGGAGGTAGTTAGTACTCCAAGGACGGTCCAGCCTCCCTGAGCTTCTTGCAGGTGGTAGTTTCTCTCTCGTGGAGTCGTGCAGTATGCCCAGAGGATGAATCGTTTCTAACCTGGCGCCATTGGGAATGACCTTACAATGTCCATGCCCCATTGATCAAAGGGGCATGAGACTATTGAGGTTTTTAGCGTGTTGGTCGGCTGATGGGTCAAGTTCTGATGTTTTTGGCAAGATAAGCAAATATTCACCAATTGTTGAGCATCTTTCTGCAGGGTAGGCTAGAAATACCCAGCCATTAATACTTTTTAAGCCAACATCATTCCTCCAACGTGGTAACCGCAGGACCCCTCATGTACTTCTTGCAGAGCATACTCTGTCTCCTCCATTCCTAAGCATTTGAGTAGCGGTCTGGAAAATGCTCGCTTGTACAGCTGGTCCTCGATCAGGGTAGGGTATATACATGAGCTCTTTTCTTGATCAATCTGGCTTCTTCCAGATCAGTATGTAGGATGCCCTGTTGAATTCACGGTAGGCAGAAATGTAGAACAGAAAAAATCCAAGAAATGTAGAACAGAAAAAATCCAAGAAATAGAAGAAAGGTTCTGTAACGACCCGCCTTCTACTGACTAGGCTGTAAGGCCGATCGCTACATTATGCTGTGCTAAATTACTATTGTGGAAATCTGGATTGATTAAAATTTTACTAAACTGATTACTGTAAAATCTGAACTTAATATTCTAGGTGTACCTAGGAGTTGTACACATGCTAGGGAAGATAATCTATGCCTCTCGGATGTCCTGCTAGCTGTAATCAGGCATTTCAATTGATCCATGAATCGATTGGGCTGTCGGATCGATCCAGTGATCGATCCAGCTTGATACCGGCACGGAGAAAAGCTCTGGATCGGTCGGCTGACCGATCCATAAATACATTTGCTTCTGTATGCGGCTGGATCGGTCTACCGACCGATCCAGGAGTACACTGATCGGTCGGTAGACCGATCCAATGGCTTACTGATCGGTCGGCTGACCGATCAATGAGCTTCTGTACCCTCTGCTAACTCTCTGTTCGCGACTGGATCTGTCAGCTGACCGATCCAGTGGCACAACCTAACCCTGATCGATCTGTAGATCGATCTGGGTTTCTGATTTCGAATCAGAACCCCTGATTTCAGCACTATTTCGTGCCTCAATCACATTACATGTTCTAAGATGGGTAGGAAACACTCTAACAACCACAACTAACATTCTAACATCATAAGAACAATGTTCTAAGCATAATAGAGTGCATGGTTAACTAATTCATAGCGGTCAACATACTAAAGTGCAAATTGCTAAAACACTAAAAAGTACTAATGTTTAAACAAAGCTTGCTAGAGTTCCCTAAGATCTTCTTTCCAAGTTCCTGCCCACACACATCTTCGTAGCATTGTCCTCCAGCCTCCGCTAGTCTATCTTTCCTTTACCTTTATCTGCAGTATAAGGAAAAGAAAGTATCTATAAGCTTTCGCTTAGTAAGAAACCATCTACCTCACTAAATCATGCATTCGATGCAATATGCTTTTAAAAATGCTGTTTGAAAGTGCACTGATTAGACTGAAACATGGCATGTTATCATACATAGAAATCAAAGCTAGTCATGGCATATTATCATCTAAACATGTGTAATAAAAGCTGAACATGAATACTAAAGCATAGCATACAAAGCTAACCATAACTATCATGTGTAACAACAAGGAAAACTGAGCTGAACATGAATTAAACTAATCTGAAACTGAATTCAAACTCAACTAACATAACTGATCTTTGTGAGTTTTGAAAAAAACTATAATATAATAGATTAAAATACATAATCATACTGCTAATGGGCCCGGTAACTGTACATGCTATGCGCGCATCCTCAACTAAACCCGGGGTTGCAAATCCTGAATTTAGCAAGGTTTACTAGGTTATCTAAACCTAGGGACCGACTATGGGAGCCTAGCCCAATGAATATCTAATCCTGTACAGTGCCACTACTGAAAATAAAATACTGAATCATAGCTAATTAATTTACCTTGCTTCTACTAGGTTATCTGAACCTAGAGGCGACTGTGGGTGCCCACCCATTGGACCGTAGTCCCATATATGCTGTGGCAAGGCTAACTAAACTATTTAAATGCTTCTATTGCATTTACTGAGCTATTAAAATGCCTAAGTTGCATTTTTCTGTGCTAAATAATTTAATCGAACACTTAGTATGCGCTAATTCGCATCCTTGTGCTGAAAATCTACATATTACTAAACTAAAACATGGAATTCACACGGAAGCTACTTATACTGCAGGTGAGGGGTTTCTTACCTCGTACGCTAATTTTCTTACAACTCTATTCGCTAGAATTCCGGTGGAGACGATCCTTTCGACAATCTCCTCGCTCCAACGCGTTCTTCTCGCGGAGGGGAACGTTCTTGTGTTGGAATCGCTGCCGGAAGGTGCTCTTAGGGCCCTTGGCTTGGTGTGCCGAGAGAAGGAGGAGGAAAGGAGAGGGGCGGCGTGAGGCTAGGGTAAGGAGAAGAGAATCACGATTAAAAAAAATAAAACCCTCACTTATAATTTCTTATTTATATTAAGTGGTAATTCCGGCCCAACTCCAACTTAAATAAAATTGTTTCCCTTTCCTTTCAGCACGGCCCTGCTGGGTTCACTTGGTTACCATGGTTCACCATAAGTTGTAGAACCCAATAGGTCTCGGGTTCAATTCCCGCGTAGGCTGTTTTCGTTTTTTATTTATTTTTGCTACTTCCGCTACTCTAAAAATTCTGTAAAAATATCCTAAAATTCCAGAAAAATCATAGAATATTTCTAAAATAAGTTTGAGAATTTTCGGGTGTTACAGGTTCGATGCTACCAGTGTCAAAAAGAAGGACACAAAGGAGGACTGATCGGAACTCAAAAAGGAAAAAGACAAGAGGCCAAAGTAAAACAAGCACAAGAATCTGATTGCCACTTGGAACGAAAGCTCATCATCCGAGTCAGAAATAGAATCATACACTGGACTAGCACTGATGGTTAGCCACGAAGAACAAAGTACCTCAGAAGTCAGCATCGATGAAGGGGTAGCTACTTCAGATGAATACAGTGAAGCAGGGGGAGAATCAAGCTTCAGATCCGATATGATAAGTGAGGCATGCCTCTTACCACCTGATCAACTGTATTTCAGTATTAAATCAATGTACAAATTAAAAACAAAAAATGAAAGTTAAAAAAAAAGAGAATTTAAAAATAAAAAGAATCTTGGCAAAATCTTGCTTAATAGAGGATCTTGAAAATTTTAAAATTAAAAAATTCTAATTTAAAAGATCAAATAGAAAATTTTAAAAATTCTGCATATTCAAATTTGAGATATTCTCATGAATTAAATTAGTATTACAGATTTAATATGGGTCAAATAAAAAATGTAACAAAAGTATACATTCCTATAAAATACTTAATCAATTCAATAGGAAGGAACTTATATTAGATTCCAAAGTCATGCTTAGTTTAATTTTTGCATATTTTTAATTTTAATTTGATTCAATATTTACCTTTTAATTTCCTAATGTGGTAAAATAATTTTTTCCATATAATTTTTGTTTAAAATTAATTAGTTATTAATTTTTTTGAAAAAGATAATTTCATTTTTTATCTGTAGAAAAATTTTCAAAATTTTTTAACCACTACATTATTTTTTATGATTTATTTTTCAAATATTATAGTTTTCAATTTAAAAATATTTCCTAAAGTTATTTTTACAAAATTTGTTTTTGGTAAAAACTTATATTATTCTCTACCCAACAAAATATTTTCAAAATATTTTAACTAATATTTAATTTTTTATAAATTATTTATCCAAATTATAATTTTTAATTTTAAAAATTCTTGAACACTTAATTTTTAAAAATTTAATTTTCTACAAAAAAAATACTTACTCTACTACATTCTCAGAAAATTTCTCAAGATTTTTTTTGAACTTCAAATATATTTTTAAGCACTTTTAAGAAAAATTCATCTTTCTATAGTAATAATTTATTACCACTTAAATTAATTTTATTTTTTAGTGATAATTTTATTACTACTTTAGATATGTCTGATTAACATTTATAAAAATTCTTAGAATTTCTCAATAAATAAAATAATTTTTAAAATTATTTTTGTTAAAAATTGGTTTTTAATAAAAAAAAAATTAAAATTTTGATAATAAATTCTAATTTTGTTTCTTAAGTATTAGTCACTGTTTGTGTCTTCCTTAGACTTTAATTTCAATTTTATTTAGCAACACCCCTATTTTTTGTTGGTGCAATATCCCTAGGTCATGGTTGACTTGGTTGACTAAGCTTGAGTTGGCTCAAGTTTGAGTCTTAATGTTTGGATTTCGATGTTTGACAATACATGAAGATTATAGATGCAATCATCCGATTGGGGAGATTGTTGATACAATTCCTCTCTGGTCAAGGATTGACTAGTTAGATGTGAAGAAGAGTCAAATAGGTCAAAGGGTTGACCAGATACTTGATTGGGAAAGTTCTAATGAGTGAAGCTAGGAAGATGCAAAGGCTTGGTAAGTGAAGCTAGACACGTGGAAATCCAGGTGGGTCAAGGTTGACCGGACACCTGGTGTTGGGAAGTCCAAGTAGGTCAAAGGAGTGACCGGATACTTAGCACAAGGAAATTCAGATGGGTCAAAAGTGACCAGACATCTAGTGGAAGGAAGTCCAAGTGGGTCATGGAGGACCAGACACTTGACATGAGACAGTAAGTACAAGTGGGTTAAGGTTGACCGGATACGTGGCACGAGGAGAAAAGTCCAAGTGGGTCAAAGGATTGACTGGACACTTGGTTAAGAAGTCCCGGCAGGTCAAGGTTGACCGGATGCTAGGCATGAGGAGTTCCAACATGTCATGGTTGACCGGATGTTGAAATTAGGGGCTCTTGAGCTTGAGTTAAGCAAGTCAAGGGTGGTCAATCGATCAACCGATCAATTGGGAGAGTGGTGCGATAAATAGAAACCCAATCAATCGGTGGATCAATTGGGAGCTTATATCACATGCACATAAGCCTTCCCAATCGATCAGCCGATCAATTGGGCACCGCCAATCGATCGACCGATCGATTGGCAGTTGGAAATCATGTGCGACGCGATAAAGGCTGAATCGATCGGTTGATCGATTCAAGCCTTTTCCAGCAGAACACAAAGGCGCTTTGAATCGATCGATCAATCGATTCAAGCCTCCCCAATCGATTGGTCAATCGATTGGGATGTGATCATTGCGCAGGTTAAAACCGTTAACGAGCGATTTCTCGCCAATTCTTTGCGAGCTTCATCCTAAACCTCACGCGATCTTCTCCATCGAGCTCACCGACACACACCAGATCTTGAAGACTTAGAGAGGAGTGTTGGTACACTTCCATGCAAGTCAAGAGGTGTATTCTATTGGTGTAGTTAGCACTAACGGTCTAACTCAAGTTTTGATGAATGACAAAATAGGTTCAGTTAGTTTCGTTGTTATCTAACACTCTGACCGAGTGTGCAGGAGAAGCCCAGATAGGTCGACGGGCTGACCTGATGTCTGACACAAAGTCCAGCTAGGTCGACAGGCCGACCGGATAGCTGGCACGAAGTCCAAATGGGTTGATAGACTGACCGGACGTTTGGCACGAAGTCCAGCTAGGTCGACGGGTTGACCGGATAGTTGGCACGAAGTCCAAACGAGTCGAAGGGCTAACCAGACATCTGGTAGATAAGTCACTGGAGGGGAGTGACTGTGAGGACGCGTTCCTATGAAGGGAACATTAAGCGTCGATTCGACTTAGATCAATTTCGGATATCTGAGTCGAGATTGTGACTAGATTCTAGTCTTGAGGAGACGAAATCTAATTACTATTCTTTTTATCATAAACTGTGTTAACACTCTGTTTTGCAGGATATTTTGCATTTATGCTTCGGACTAACATTTTCTTGCAGGGAAATGAAGTTGCTGGAAAATGGAGTCTGAGCACCCGGAATGCAAAATCTATCCTCAACGTTGCCTCGCCACGTGCAGATGCTTGGTTGGCTCGGCTACGTCATATTCAGGGCGCCCGAAGGGATCCAGGCGCCCCGAACCTCCTATATAAGGAGGGTAAAGGCTGGAGTCACAATAAAACTTATGATCTGCTCTTCTGTGCTCCTGCGACGCTGCGAAGGCTCTCCGACAAGTTCATTTCTGTCTTATTTATTGTCGGTTTTTATTTTACTAATTAATTCCTGTACTTCTTTTTGTAACAATCATTCGAATTATTAGTGATTGCCCAACGAAAGCACTCAACGAGTGCAGGCCTTGGAGTAGGAGTTGCCGAAGGCTCCGAACCAAGTAAAACAACTTGTGTTAGCATTGCTCTGTCTTTTTGTTTATTCCTTTCCGCTGCGTACTCTTACTCGTTTTTTTTAAAATCACTATTCACCCCTTCCCCCCTCTAGCGAAACTCATCAATCCAACAAGTGGTATCAGAGCAGGTACCACTCTGATTTGGTGCAACCACCAAATAGACAAGGGGGTGAAATTTTTTTTCCTTTTTTGGTTTTCAATTTTTTCATTATATTACAAACTGTTATTGTTACCTTTTTGGAAATATTTTCCGTTGCAAGTTATCTGAATTGGTGTAACACCAATTCAGCTTTTATGTTATTTTTATTTCTTCCCGCACTACTAATCTAAGACTAAGTCTTGGGATTTTCCTTGTCTATTTCTTTACTTGTGTGTAGGTTAAAGAATGTCTCAAATTGAAGGTTTCAGCACAGTACGTCCTCCCCTATTCAACGGGGATGATTTTCTGTACTGGAAGAAGCGGATGAAAGTCTACCTGAAGACAGATTTCGACCAATGGTTCAGCGTCACCAGAGGCTATAAGGTGTCGGTCGACAACTCCAGAATTCCACTAGACCCGGAACAGTGGACTCCGGACATGAAGAAAAAGTCGTCAATGGACTTCAAAGCCCTCAACACCCTACAATGCGGACTGACAAAGGAAGAGTTGAACCGGGTAGGACCGCATCAAAACGCGAAAGAGCTATGGAACAAATTGATCGAGCTACACAAAGGAACTAGCTACGCTAAGGTAATAAAACGCGACCTCCTCTTAAATAAGTTATTTAATGTTAAAATGCAAGAAGGAGAAACGACGAGTCAGCTTCACGCGAGGATCAAGGACATCCTCAATGGACTCCACGCGATAGGCCATCAAATGGAGAACCGCGATTTAAAAAGGTATGCGTTAAATGCCTACAACATTTCAAAAAATTTATCAAAATTAAAATTAGACGAACTGTTTTGCGAATTAGAATTGCACAAGAAAACTAACGCTGTGACCGAGAAAGGTGTAGCCTTGTTTGCAGGTTCATCCAAGGAAAGAACAAAGACCAAGCCTCAGGTTGAAGATGAGTCTGACTAGGATTCTGAAGATGATGAGTACCTGGTGAACCTGGTAAGGAAGATGTTCACTAGGAGAAAGAAAAGCTTCAGCAAGAAGGACCTGCAAAAGATAAACCCCCCAACCGAACCGAGGAATGTGACCTGCTTCGGATGCAACAAGAAGGGCCACTACAAGAACGAGTACCCAAAACTAAAGAGCGACAAGACAAAGACATCCAAGAAGAAGGCTCTCAAAGCGACTTGGGACGACTCTTCCTCAGACGAATCAGAGGCCGAAGACCAGAAGCACCAGAGTCACCTCGCATTGTTGGCCCTCGAAGCAGAGTCAGAGGACGAATCGGAAGACGGGTCCGAACCCGAATCAAGCCACGAGTCTGTACTCATTTCCGAAGGTCCCAAAGAGGTAAACTTTAATTTGAATAGAAAGTTTTTTAAAATTATTTCATGTTTAAATAATAAATTAATTACATTAGAAAAAGAAAACAAATTGCTCTTTGATGAAAATCAAAACCTCAAGGAACAAATCACAAATCCAAATCCAACTCAAGACCTAACACTTGAGGAGGAAAATTTATCACTAAAAGTAGAAATTAATAAATTAAAAGATCTCTTAGAAAAATTTACAACAAGATCTAAGAATTTAGATCTAATTTTAAATAACCAAAAAAGAAACTTACAACAAAATCGGACTTGGCTACAAGTCAAGTTCAAATAAAATATTTAAATTGTTAATAACCCAACACAAACAATCAAGTAAAGCTTGGGTTCCGAAAGCATGCTTAACCACGCAAGTAGGACTTAACCAATACTACATACCCAAAGAAAAAATATATTATGTAAAATCAAAAAAATCAAATCAAAAATCAAAATACAAACCTAGACCAACAAATTCAAAATCTAAATATTTTAAACCCCACCAAGACTTAGAATATGATCAAGTCAATTATCACTATAAAAAGAACAGACATAAACCAAGAACTAAAATTCAAAAATTAAGGCCAATAATTAAAGGGGAGACTCCAGAATAGTTGACACCTCCAAAACTAACCTACCCGATAGGGTAATGAGGACTAGCTAGAAAGGGACCAAGTTTAACTTGACCTATGGTACTGGTGAAATTTTGGATGATAGTACGTTAAGGAAGCTTACCCTATGCATGTCTAGGAAGATATGGCTTCGACCTGGTGCATTTGGCTAAGTGGAACTAATCAAAGCTACCCTTTATGGATCCTAACCAGTCAGACCAAGGTTTTGTATTAAGTTCAGTGGATAGGACTATTTGGAAAACCTCGAAGGCATGGTTACTTTAATGATGTCCAAGTGACTCACCATAGCCTAGAAGTTTATCCAGAGAATGTCTATTTGTTGAGCCCAATGCTAAACCTGAATTTAACACAAAGTTAAACCAAACCCTAAAACTGAACCTAATTCATCTCACAAAATTATACGATTCCCTGATTGAAAACATAGATCGGGTGAGTTGACTAAGGACTCAATTAAATAAAATAAAATTATTAAATTAAATTAAATTTTTAAAAATAAATAAAAATTAAAAAATTATTTGAAAAATTCTTTTAAACTTTAAAAAATTATTTGAAAAAATTCTTTTAAACTTTAAAAATTACTTGAAAAATTCTTTTAAAAATTATTTTTAAAACTTTAAAAATTATTTTTAAAACTTTAAAAATTATTTTAAAAAACTTTATTTTAAAAATTCTATTAAAAATTTTAAAAACTATTTTAAAAATTCTTTTAAAGTTCTTTTAAAAATTTTAAAAACTATTTTAAAAATTCTTATAAAATTATTTTAAAAATTTTTTAAACTATTTTTAAAATTCTTTTAAAGTCCTTTTAAAAATTTTAAAAACTATTTTAAAAATTCTTTTAAAAATTTTAAAAACTATTTTAAAAAACCTTTTAAGATATTTATTTTAAATATTTGAATTCTTTTAAAATTCTTTTAAAAACTATTTTAAAAATTATTTTAAAATTCTTTTAAAAATTTTAAAAACTATTTTTAAAATTCTTTTAAAAATCTTTTAAAAACATTATTTTAAAATTCTTTTAAAAATTTTAATTCTTTTGAAATTATTTTTAAAAAATTAAAAACTATTTTAAAAATTCTTTTAAAAATTTTAAAAACTATTTTAAAAATTCTTTTAAAAATATTTTTAAAACTTTATTTTAAAATTCTTTTAGAAATTTTAAAAATTATTTAAAAAATTCTTTAAAAATTCTTTTAAAAACCTTAAAAACTATTTTGAAATTTCTTTTAAACTTTAAAATTATTTTAAAATAATAATAATAATAATAATAATAATAATAATAATAACAATAACAATAATAATAATGATTATTTTACTATTATTACCTAAACAAAATTAGAATCAAAATATAGACTAACCTTCAATTCCTACCTATTATAGGAAACCAAGTGGATCTTGGATAGTGGTTGCTCCAAACATATGGCTGTAGATCACACCAAATTCACTCAACTTACCTACAAAAGTTTAGGAACAGTTGCCTTTAAAAACAATGACAAACTCAAGGTAATTGATATAGATAATATTGAGCTTAAAATTGACTTCATTATTACAAATGTTTTACTTGTTGAAAATTTCAAGTATAATCTCCTAAGTATCAGTCAATTATGTGACACTAGGTATAAGGTTAGGTTCTTATCTTCGGGATGCTTAATCAAACACCTAGATAATCCTACGATAAGTCTAAAAGGGTTTAGAAAAGATAACATCTATGCTATTAACTTAACCACTTCTTCAATTAAGTGTTATTTAACACAAAAAGAAGAAACTTGGTTATGACATAGAAGGATGTCACTGTAACGACCCAATTTTCCCTATTTCAAGTTCTAAAAGTCCATAAAAATATTTGGAAATACTTTTAAAATATTCTAGAGATTTTTAGAAATTTTTAGAGTATTTTTACGTAATTTTCGGAGGTCGTTTAGTAGGGTTACAAAAAGAAAGAAGTTTTGAAAAAAAAACGTTGAAGGCGAGGTTCGAACCCACGACCTCGGGTCGGACTGACCCAAGGAAAACCGGCCCAACCAGCTGAGCTACACGGTTTTGTTAATCTTATAGGGAGAGAAATATAGTTAAGTTATAATTGAAACAGAAAGATTAGGTTATAAGAGGGATTAGGTTATTTCTTTTCTCCCGAAATATTTTTCCCTTCTCCTCTTTTCTGCGTGCAGCGGCTCTCGGGCGAAAAACGACAGGAGACCTAAGGCTGCTCTCCGACGGCCGCTGGAGGGAGATTTCACAAGCTCTTCTTGGATCCGAGCATCTCTCGACAAGGAGCACACGTAGGCGGACGAAGAGGAGCCGGAAGACTTGAGTTGACCGAAACCCTAGAGCTTTTCTTCTTCCTTTCGGTTGTAAGTCCAAGAACAGCGAAGTGAGTTGCTTCTCACCTGCAGTAGGAGTAGTTCCGATTCGTTTGGTGTTTCCTTGTTTGTTCGAGTTTTACTGTGAAGCATGTTTAGGGATTTTACTTACTGCCGTGTACTTCAAAGAAGGGAAGGAAAAATATAGAATGGGTTAAGTATGTGGTTTAGATCTCTTTAGTTTCAAACAGAGCAAGGATTTTGTGTTTTGAATTAACTACCATGAATAACAAGGGAAGAAAGTAGTAATTCAGTTTGTTTTTCTTGACTAAAATTCCTGTTTGTCACCTTGTTTGGCATGTTCGGTTTATACAGTTCCCTGCAAGTTCGGATTTTTGTGCTAAGCAATGAACATAGAATGGGTTAGATAAATTTCTTTTAAGCATGTAGTTTGGTTCATTGTCATTGCTTGGTTTCAGTTCGGGTTGTTGCTTATAGTGAGCATGAGGTGGCTGGATTTTGAGCATGTTGCCATTTTGTGGGTTACTGTTGTTATACAATTGATCAGGCTTAAGAATACTTTCAATTGGATTTCCTTCTTCCTTGCTAACATTACTGTTGTTGGGTTTTTGAACAGGTTTTGAGTGAAGCATGAGTAGATTTATCCTTAGTTTCATTTGCTACTTTAATAAGCCATGAACATAAGATAGCTTGATTAAATTTTTGAGCATGTAGTTAGTTTTACTTGCTGTTAGTAAAGCATGAGAAATTTTCCATTTGCTAATAACTAAGCATGATCAGTTCCCTTTGCCATTAGATGTGCACGGTGATACTTTCTAGTCTCTTTTGCTATTAGAATATCTTGAGCACGCAATTATTAGTTTCTTTGCTATTACATAAGCATGAGTTTCTGTCTTTAAGAACTATAAGCAAGAAAGACTAAGGTCTAGACTTGATTTCAATTCCAGAAGATTGAATATCAAAAGCGCACACAAGGTGTTTGCTTAAATGCCAAGTAAGGGCAAGTATAAAGAAGTTATAGTTAAAAAGAAAGTATTTTACTTTTAAAGGGCATGTACCGGACACAAGGTCCAAGGGATGGGCTCCAAGATGCCCCTAGGCACAAGGCCTAGAAGTATCTTAGTAGTTTCGGGATTAGCTACCTCGATTCTTATTAAGAATGCGCGCTAAGTGGTACAATGCCGGGCCCAAAAGAAGTTTATTATTATTTTGAAGTATTAAAGTATAAGTTTTGAAACAAATGAAACAAGCTTCAAATATGTTTAGAATTAGAAAGTTTAGTTTCTTGTTATTTGAAGCATGCAGTAGTAGTTTATTTGTTTCTTGCTATTAGATTATTCGGCATGTTTAGCTTTATTTGCTTTCAGCATGCAGTTATAGTTTTATTCTTGTGAGCGTGAGTAGCTTTACATGTTTAGTAGCTTTACATGTTTAGTATTTCAGTTAGTATGATTCCTTTATTGGTTTATGAGCATGATTAGTTATACATGTTTAGTATTTCAGTTAGTATGATTCCTTTGCTATTTATGAGCATGAGTAGTTTTATATGTTAGCATTTAGTTTTAGCATGTTTTTATTTATATACATACATATCGAGTTTTTGTGAGTAGATAGCACTCACTAAGCTTTATGCTTATAGACTGCACTTCCTCCTACTGCAGATAAAGGAAAGGAAAAGATTTAGTAAGGAAGGCGACAAGGTGGTGGTGATGAAGGTGTGTGATGGCTGGACTATGGGGAGATCAAGAGTTTGCTAAGGAATTGTTAAGACTTTTCTGTTTAGAGTTCTTTAGTTTTCTTTTAATGCTATTATGAGTCAATATTGTAATTAAGTTTATTCTGCATTTGTAGTTGGGTTCTATTGATGGAGTGATATTGATGTTTTCTATTGTTAGGGTAGTTTTCTTCTTTTATTTGTGATATTATACTGCGTGGTTGTGAAGATATATGTTCCAGCCGCCTGTGGCTGAGTATAGTTTGTTTGTATTGATGATTTGGTCACCGGTACAGGGGAGATTCTGTCGAAATTTTTCGGTAGAGATTTCTCGTAGTTAAGTAGCGTACCGGTTAAGTAGAGTTAGTAGTTAAGTAGCGGTCACTCTTAGAGAGTAGTAGTAGTAGTAAGAAGGGTGGTCGTTACAGTCACTCACTAATTTCAGAAATATAAGTAAATTAAATGGATTAGTTAGAGGTTTACCAAAATTACCTAACTTAGACTCAACAATATGTAATGCTTGTCAACAAGGTAAACAAATAAAGTCTGCTCACAAACCAACTAATCAAACTCAAACCAAATCAATACTAGAATTTCTACACACTTAGACTTATTTGACTCTCATGGGGTCAAATCAATAAATGGCAGTTTATATTGCCTAGTAATAATAGACGACTATTCTAGGTTCACTTGGGTAAAATTCTTAAAAAATAAGGATGAAATTTTTGAAATTTTTACAAACTTTTGCAAACAAGTTGAAAATGAAAAAGATCTTAAAATTAAAAGAATTAGGAGTGACAACAGGGGAGAATTTAAAAATCATAACTTTAATAAATTTTATCTTAAAAAA
This sequence comes from Zingiber officinale, assembly GCF_018446385.1. NCBI lineage: Eukaryota > Viridiplantae > Streptophyta > Magnoliopsida > Zingiberales > Zingiberaceae > Zingiber > Zingiber officinale. The sequence continues at coordinate 97,865,229 of NC_056003.1, read as the reverse complement.
CGGATATCATCATAAATTTTTGTGTCCTAAAACTCCCCAACAAAATGGAATAGTAGAAAGAAAAAATAGAACTTTACTTGAAGCTTCTAGAACTATGCTAAATGAATATAATTTACCCAAGTACTTTTGGGTAGAAGCTGTCAGTATAGTCTGCTATGTGCAAAATAGAACAACACTAAACAAAACACACAACAAAACCTTTTTCAAAATATAATATAATAAGCAACCCAATATAAAATATTTTAAAGTATTTGGGTGCCCAGCCTTCTACTTAAACACAAGAGAGCACTTAGGAAAATTCACCTCTAAAATAGAAGATGGAATCTTTGTAGGATACTCCCTAAACAGTAGGGGGTACAAAATATATAATAAGGTTATATTAAAAATTGAAAAAACTACTAATGTAAAATTTGAGGAATCTAAACAAAGCATAGAATAAACCCAACCTCAACCAATTGAATTTATTCAAGAAAATAGTAATCAAGAAGGAACCAATGATCACAAAGAAGAAGAAGAACCTTTAGAAAATCAACCTCCTAGAACTATAACAGTCAACCCAAATCATCCAATTGATCAAATAATTGGTGATCCAGACTTAAGGGTGCAGACTAGGTCATCTTTTAGAACCTAAGTCAAATTTCTCTGATTTCAGAAACTGAACCCAAAATCGTAGCTGAATCATTACTTGATCCAGATTGGGTCATAGCCATGCAAGAGGAACTAGCTCAATTTGAGCGTAATGAAGTTTGGGACTTAGTACCACCACCCAAAAATAAGAAAATAATAAAAACAAAATGGGTGTTTAGAAATAAATTAAGCGAAACTGGGAAAATTACCAGAAATAAAGCTAGGCTAGTCGCTAAGGGGTTTAGTCAAGTTGAAGGACTTGACTATGATGAAACTTATGCCCCAATAGCTAGATTAGAGCCCATTAGAATGCTACTCAGTTATGCTGCACATAAGGGTTCAAACTGTATCAAATGGATGTCAAATCTGCCTTTCTAAATGGGTTGATCAAAGAGGAAGTCTATGTAGGCCAACCACCTGGGTTTGAATGTCTAGAGCACCCTGACTATGTCTTTAAATTAAAGAAAGCCTTATACGGACTTAAGCAAGCACCCAGGGCCTTGTATGAAAGGTTAACCTCTTACCTAATATCCAAAGGGTTTAACCAGGGTCAAATTGACCCAACCCTATTCGTTAAATTACTAAAAGAGGGCATATTTATAGCCCAAATCTATATAGATGATATAATTTTTGGCTCAACTAATTCAGAATTTTTAGAAGAATTCATAAACTTAATGGAACAAGAATTTAAAATGAGTTTAGTAGGAAAATTAACTTACTTTTTAGGATTGCAAATCAAACAAACAAATGAGAGAAATTATATTTATCAACAAAAATATACCAAAGAATTACTTAAAAAATTTGGGATGGAAAATACTAAAGAAATAAAAACACCTATGTCAGTTAATACTACTCTAGACGACGACCCAAATGGAAAATCAATCGACTTAAAATACTATAGGAGTGTCATATGTAGCATATTGTACTAAACTGCAAGTCGATCCGATATTTTATTTGCAGTGAGTATGTGTGCTAAATACCAAACCTGTGCTAAAGAATCTCATTTGACTCAAGTCAAAAGAATCTTTAGATACCTTAAAGGAACAACAAATGTAGGAATTTGGTATCCTAGAACCAATAATTTTGAATTAATAGGGTATTCTGACTCAAATTATGTTGGGTACAAATTAGACCACAAGAGCACAAGTGGTGGATGTCAACTACTAGGTCCATCACATGTCAGCTAGTTTAGTAGAAAGCAACACTGTGTTTCTCTATCTACAATTGAGTCAGAATATATAGCCATAGGAGAATGTGTTGCCCAACTATTATGGATGATGCACACTTTAAAAGACTTTAACTTAAACCTTACAAATGTAAAAGTATTAATTGACAATATTAGCTCAATTAATTTAACAAAAAATCCTGTGCATCATTCCATAACCAAACACATTGAAATTAGGCACCACTTTATCAGGGATCATGTCACTAAAGGAGACATTGAACTCAAGTATATTTAGTCCAAATCTAATTTAGCTGACATATTTACCAAACCCCTCCCTGAAAGTGAATTTAGCAATCTACGTAGAAAATTAGGGATGTGTTTAATAGACTAGGATACTAAAATTGCAAAAACTATTTTCAAAAATAATATTTTCAAATTCTAGGATAAAATCTTTATTTTTTAAAAATCTTCCATTTCTAGAATTTTAAATCAGTTTTAGCCTTAGACTAGAACAATTCCTTAGAAAGCATGTTCCCCTAGGGCTAGTACTTGAGCATCTTACCAACACCCTAGGATTTCGTTGTTTGTGATTGTCGAACATAGAAAGGGGTGAGATGCATAGGCAAATTGCCTGGACTTAAGATGCTTATTTCAGTGCATCGACATAAGTCTGGGCGTTAAATACCAAACAGACATTAATCAGGTTAAGTCATTCAGTTTAGTCAAACACTAATTGATTACAATTAGACTTAACTTGACTAACCAAGTGAAAGCTGCTATCCTCTAATAGTCAATAAGTAGCTAACTGGTTAGACATATTTTGTAATGTCAGGTTCAGGGGGAGGATTAATTGTCTTTATATCTATTTTAAAATTAATTTTTGAAAAATATCTCTTTTTAAATCAGTTTAACACTAACTAAGTGTCTTAATTTTTTTTTTTTTGGATTTTTCAAACTTAGTTTTGAAAGTTAAACTTACTTAATTTACTTGGTTAAACTTAGGTTTGAAAATTAGTTTTATTTTCAAATTTTAAACTTTTCTAATTAAATTTTGAAAATTATACCTTCTAAACTTAGTTTTGAAATTTAGACCTTCCAAACTTAGTTTTTAAAAAGTTGGTTTTGAAAAATAAACTTTATTCGGTTTTGTAACTTGGACTCTTCATTTTGAAAATTATATTCTACTTGGGTTTAAAAACATATCTTTGGAGATTTATTTTGGAAGTTACAAACTTAGGTTTGAAAACAAAATTCACTTAATTGGATTTAGTTTTGAAAACTTGATTTGAAAATTGGATTTAGCACTATTATCTCTTTATAAAAATGTTGTATTTGAAAATTATGTTTTCAATTTTTTTGAAAACTTAAAGTTAAAATCATAAATTTTAAAGTTAACTATTTTCAAGTCTGATTTACATTTTTTTTGAAAATTATTTCTAGCTTAAACTCCCCAAAAGCTAGTCTGACTTACGTTTCTAGACTTTTCTAGACTTCCTCGCATTTTTTTATAAATTTGTTCTATGTTAATTTTTGGAGAATGTCAAAGGGGGAGGGTTAGGTGGTTTAAGTTAGTTAAACAAACAACAAAATTTAAAAGCTAACTTAACAACCTTATGCTTGTTTTTACTTATATATTTTTCACTGACTTAACCAGGTTGTCATTGTATCAAAAAGGAGGAGATTGTTGGTGCAGTTAGCACTAACGGTCTAACTCAAGTTTTGATAAATGACAAAATAGGTTAAGTTAGTTTCGTTGTTATCTAACACTTTGACCGAGTGTGCAGGAGAAGCCCAGACAGGTCGACGGGTTGACCTGATGTCTGGCACGAAGTCCAGCTAGGTCGACGAGCCGACCGGATAGCTGGCACGAAGTCCAAACGGGTCGATGGATTGATCGGACATTTGGCACGAAGTCCAGCTAGGTCGACGGGCTGACCGGATAGCTAGCACGAAGTCCAGACGGGTCGAAGGGCTAACCTGACGTCTGGCAGGTAAGTAGAGGTAAGTCACTGGAGGGGAGTGACTGTGAGGACGCATTCCCGGGAAGGGAACATTAGGCGTCGATCCGACTTAGATCTATTTCGGATATCTGGGTCGAGATCATGACTAGATTATGGTCTCTAGGAGAAGGAATCTAATTACTATTCTTTTTTATCATAATTGTACTAATACTCTATTTTGCAGGATATTTTGCATTTATGCTTCGGACTAACATTTTCTTGAAGGGAAATGAAGTTGCTAGAAAACGGAGTCCGGGCACCCGGAAGGGATCCGGGCGCTCGGAATGCAAAATCTATCCTCAACGTCGCCTCGCCAAGTGGAGATGCCTGGTTGGCTCGGCTACGTCATATTCAGGGTGCCCGAAGGGATCCAAGCGCCCGAACCTCCTATATAAGGAGGGTAAAGGTTGGAGTCACAATACAACTTACGATCTGCACTTCTGTGCTCCTGCGACGCTGCGAAGGCTCTCCGACAAGTTCATTTCTGTCTTATTTATTGTCGGTTTTTATTTTACTAATTAATTCCTGTACTTATTTTTGTAACAATCATTCGAATTATTAGTGATTGCCCAACGAATGCGAGCCTTAGAGTAGGAGTCGTCGAAGGCTCCGAACCAAGTAAAACAACTTGTGTTAGCATTGCTCTGTCTTTTTGTTTATTCCTTTCTGCTGCGTAATCTTACTCGTTTTTTAAAAATTGCTATTCACCCCCCCCTTCTAGCGAAACTCATCGATCCAACATATTCAAGCAAGAAGAAGAATCTAGGGTTTCTGCTTCATGTTGTAAATCTTGTAAGATTTTACTTGTATTTACTTCTCTTTTTCTTATTGTTGTATCGTGAGCATTGTACAAGGCTTCTCCGCCTTCGGTACTTATTGAAAAGGAGTGTTTTTATAGTGGATGAGTGAGGGTTGGATCCTTGGATTAGTCAACTCTTCTTGAGGTGGATACCAAATAAATCCTCGTGTTAGCGTTGTGAGTCTTGTTTTGAGTCTTTCCGCTGCATATCAACAACACTGAAGCAAGAAAACAAAGCGCAACGAGCTATTTACCCCCCTCTCTATCTACAAATCGACCCTAACATTTTTCACATGATCAAAGGGGGAGAGTTCGAAGTTAAGTTTAAGGGGGAGGTCTAATGTTTTAAACTTGCATAGTAATTTAATTTGATGTCTTGTTTAACCTTAACTTAAGTTGGGTTGATCCACATAAAAAAGGGAGAGATTGTAAGTACTCCATGAAAGTTTGATGTGATCAACCAAAGTCAAGTTAGGTCTTGTTATCTTTTGATACCTTGTGTCTAAGTGTATAGGAACTTAGGAGCACAGGAGATCTAGCAAAAGACGCAGCTAAAGAGAATGACAACACGGGAGAGAGATAACGGGCTCGGTGCGTCTGAGGGACGAGGTGCTATGGAAGAGTACACTGGTGGACAAGACAGAGGCTCGCAGCGTTTTCAAGGGACAAGAAGTTAGGTCATGTTAAGTTAGGTCCGGGCGCTCGAACCTGGTCCAGGCACCTAGACCACAAAGTTTATCTTTGCTAAGTTGTCGCGATATGTTGCATCGTGGATAAAATTTTATCCACCCCAAGAGCTCGGAACCCTTCCAAGCGTCCAGATCAACGCTATAAATACAACCCTAATTTCAGTAGTTGAAGAACAACACTTGTAAATAATTTCTCTTTCTAGCATATTACTGTGTGAGTTGGACATTGTAAGAGGCTACTCCACCCAAAGGAGATCTTCATAGTGAGTTTCATTTGCCTTGAATTAGTAATCCTCTGATTGTGAATTAAGTAAATCTTTTCTGACCTCTTTCTTTTAATTAATTAGCTTCTTAATTCTTTTTATACAAGCGTTTGTTTTAATCAAGCTATAAGATCGAGAAAAGTTTAAGTTTGCATTTTCAAAGTTATTCACCCTCCTCTAGCCGGCCGTCAAGGGACCAACAGTTGCTAATCCAAGATAATGAAAGATCCACTAAGATCTCCTTTAAAGAAGGCGGAGTAGCCTCTTATAAATGTTTAAAGCTCAGAATGAAGTACAAACAATTGAAATACAGTGTGTTGTAATGAACTTTGAGCACCAGGGCTCTATTTATAGTCTACTAGTCGAATCTAGGCATTTGCTAATGTGACACTTCTCGGGTGCCTGAACCCAATTCGAGCTCTTGGACTCGGTCAAGTCGATCCACTCCGCAATGGTTTTCCAACGGTTCTGGACTTCCTTGGTGCTTGGATCTGGTCTAGGTGCCTGGAGTCTGCTGATGTGGATCCATACTGATCCTCTTCAACAATGGCTATGATGATGTGGCCGCCCTTCTCGGGTCCCTAAAAAGGATCCAAGTGCCTGGACTCACTTGAAGCCCTTCTTGGAATCGGTCCAGGCACTTGGAAATGGTCAACTTAGAAGTCGACCATTTTCTCGTCCGATTGCTTGGGTAATATTTCGACTGTCTAGAGTTGAGCTCACTTGAAGCCAACTTCAGTCTTTTCTTGAGCAGACTTCCTTCTGGCTTCTTGTCCCTCGGCTGCGATACTCATGTCATTCTCGTCCATCGATGTACTCTTCCGTAGTTTCTCGTCCCTTAGATGCACTGAGTCCGTCGACTCCCTTCCCTTGTCATCTTTCTCACTCGTTCTGTCTTCTACTTGACTTCTTGTATTCCTAAGTCGCTACACACTTAGACACAATGCATCCTAACTTAATTTGGTTGATCACATCAAAATTAAGTTGGGGTACTTACACAAATTGCCTAGGACCAAAAATCACTATTCGAACTAGAGAGATCAGATTGTACCTATTCCTATGAATTTTGAGATTGCAAAAAGTCCAAAAGTGTACTCCATTACTTATTTTAGGTTCCCCAAAGGTGCTCTAGGATTCAACTTCCATGGGGCATGTAAAGGAGGAAAAAAAAAGAAAAGTTTAATTGGAGGAAAAAGAAGAGAGAGAGAGAAAAATTGCATGTAAATGAGAAAGGAAATAGAGTAAGAAATCAGGTTTGACGGGAGGAGTAGAACGGGAAGACCAAATAAATTAGTATACAATTTGGTAATTATCAAAATATAATATATCTTTTAGTCAATTTCCAACTCTATGTGTGCCTTTTGGCAATTCCCGAAATAGCTTCTACAACTATTTTAAAATTATTTTAATTTAAATAATTTTAACTAAATTGATAAATAATATTTTAATGTAATAATATTTAGATATTATAAATCCTAAACCCTAAACTCACACTAAACATATTGTACCAATCAAGTAATTTCTACATGTTTGTAGAAGGTAATTTCTACACGATATAAATCTTAAATCCTAAATTTACTTTACACATGTTGTAGTAGCTACTAAGTAACTTCTATAGATTTTAGTAGTGAGTAACTCCTACACATTTTAATAATTTCTACATATCATAATAACTACCGAGTAAATTCTACATGGTATAAATCTTAAATTTTAAATATGTTATAATAGTTACCAGATAATTTCTACATATTATATAGTAATTATCTGATAATTTCTATAATTTTAAAAATTATCCGATAATTATTATATGTTACAAAAACTATCTGATAGTTTTTAAGGCTGAGTGAAAGGCTAATGTCCATTTAATCCTTTTGGAAAAAGGGACGGATGTTTGTCTTGCCGACGTTTCTCTTAATTTGAGATCTCTGCACGTGAGATTATTCCCTTTTAATAGTACATTATTGTGCAAATTTAAAATTTTGATATTTGGGAAAAAAAAACGACGACAACAATGGGATTCAACTCATTTATATTATAGGTCGATCAAACAAATGAATAGCGGTGGTCATGGAATTTGTATCCTTTAATTTTGTTCAACAAAATTTCCACATAATTGGGCCCACAGGCACAAAAGTCGGCGACGGCGACCATCAACCAAGTTTCCTCCACTAGATGGAATGGCAGCGGCAGCAAATGTCCACATCAGCCGAGCCCCACCAGTAGACGTGGCAGGCACCGAACGACTCGGAGGCCCGCCCATGTCCCACCTCACCGTTTCGGCGCCGACAGTGGAACGGCCGATAGAGCCCCTGCATGCGCTGCCATGCACCGGCTCTTCTTCTCGCCCCCTCTATTTAATCAGAGCATCTTCGATAATCGACCAGAACAGGTACACAAGCGGAGCTCGCTTCCGAATTCTTATTGGCAATGCCGATCACCAGCATCGCCGTAGGGACGCCGGCGGAGGCGGTCCACCGGGAAACGCTCAAGGCCGCGCTCGCCGAGTTCATCTCCACCCTCATCTTCGTCTTCGCCGGCGAGGGCTCCGGAATGGCTTTTAGTACATATGCTCCCCCTCCGGCACCTCCTCCATCATGAATTAGGACCGCGGCAATTAATCCATCAGCTATAATTTATTTTCGTTGGCATGACAGATAAGCTTACAGACGATGGATCGACGACGCCGGCGGGTCTCGTGGCGGCGTCCCTCGCCCACGGCTTCGCCCTCTTCGTGGCTGTCTCCGTCAGCGCCAACATCTCCGGTGGGCACGTCAATCCGGCCGTCACCTTCGGCGCCTTCCTCGGCGGCAACATCTCTATGCTCCGGGGGATCCTCTACTGGATCGCGCAGTGTCTCGGCTCCGTCGCCGCCTGTCTCCTCCTCAAGTTCGCCACCGGCGGTCTGGTAAATCCATCATCGCCAACTAAAAAAGAAGGGAAAAAAGATAGTTTAAAAGTTTCATTAATATGAAAAACAAATTTGCAGGAGACGTCGGCGTTCTCTCTGTCGGCGGGCGTCAGCTCTTGGAATGCTGTGGTGCTGGAGATCGTCATGACGTTCGGGCTGGTGTACACGGTGTACGCAACGGCCGTGGACCCCAAGAAGGGAAACCTCGGCGTCATCGCGCCCATCGCCATCGGCTTCATCGTGGGGGCCAACATCTTGGCCGGTGGCGCCTTTGACGGCGCGTCCATGAACCCGGCCGTCTCCTTCGGCCCGGCGGTGGTCAGCTGGACCTGGACCCACCACTGGGTCTACTGGGCCGGACCGCTCATCGGCGCCGCCATCGCCGCCCTGGTCTACGACGGCGTCTTCATCGGCCAGACCACCCACGAGCAGCTTCCAACTGCGGATTTTTAAGTGATTATCGAAGGAGTATCAATTCGGATACCAAATCTGTATCCAACTATATATTGTTTCTTGATTCAGTATTGTGCCATTTTTTTCTTGTGAAATAATATGAAATAAATTTGTGTGTTTTTTTCATGAATATGTTATATGCACACACCTTGAATTAGTATATAGAAATTGAAACGTGAGCAATATTTGAAATTGAAATTAGGTGAGTCATCGGTTGTTTTTGGTTATTACACCATGCATCTGTTTGCTTATCTACCCTTCTTCCCCTGCTTCACCACTCGGTCCACATTTATACATGGCAACCATCAGAATTTCATTGCAGCAATAAAAGGTCAATCTGCCACCCTAGCAATTCCACACGGCCGGCCGGCCGGCCGGTCTCACGGCCATTTATGAGAAAGTAAATCCAAAAGTTATATTTAGCCACTATGGGAAAGACATTTTTCTTGATCAGATTTGACTCTTACTCATGATAACAATATCTACCCATAGTAGCTAACGCAACCATGCCCCAAGGCAACCATCAAAATTCATGAACGGTTCACAGTTATATCACATACATGTAGGATTGAATCTCTACTTGATACAGGCTAACACTTATCAACAACACCGTACAATAATTATGTCATTAAGAATATAAATCTCAATTATGTCATCTAAGACATTAAGCATGAAGCGGGGGTTATATTATTAGATGTTGATTCAATGTTTAGATTTGTTAACCCATTTCATTAACAATAATAGACTATTATTGGTTATGGATTATTAGGTGAATGGCCCCTATAGGATGCGCCAAGATATATAGGAGAAGAAGTTCATTGATTTGAATATCTTGAATCTTTGATTTAATTGAGTTTCTTTATCTTTCTCCTCTCTTCCCCAATGAGAAGGATTATGGATTGACGCCCACTCTTGTAGAAGATCGTTTCTCATTTGCAAGAACTCCGATGATAAGTAAGATCAATGACTCTTACAATCGATTCAGGTTAGCCCATTCTTAGTCATTGTTTCAATTTTCAATAAAGCCTTAAAGATAGATGATAGATAAATCTTGTACTTGATGCGTCATATGGATTGTTTTCGATATATCATATTGCTTTCAATTGGTATCAAAGCTTAAGATTAGCTTATTGTCATCTTTTAAGGTGAAGTTGAAAATCAACTTGGTAAGAAGATTAAGGCTATTAGATCAGACTGTGGTGGTGAATATTATGGTAGATCTAATGGATTAGATGAACAACGTCTTGGATCATTTGTGGATATTATGTAGAGTGTGAAATTGTGGCACAATACATCATGTCTGGGACGCCTCAGCAGAATAGTATAGCAGAACGATGAAATTGGACCTTAAAAGGCATAGTGAGAAGTATGATTATATTTTCTTTTCTACTAAAGTTTTTATAGAGTGAGGCACTTAAGACAGCACTTTATTTACTCAATAGAGTTCTTAATAAGAAGGTAACATAAACTTATACGAGTTATGGATAGGTAGAGCACTTAGTCTTAGATGTCTACATGTCTGGGGTTATCCAACTGAGGCTATGCCCTATAGGCCTAACAAAAAAATTAGATTTAAGAACCGTTAGCTGTCATTTTGTAGAATACTTTAAAAACTTAATAGGCTTTAAGTTTTACAACTCCTTGAGACAAAAAAATGTCAAATTGATTGAAGACGGTGGGAACGATAAAGTTTGGAAAATATCAAGATCATTAGTGATCCTAATATGGTACTAATGCAGTTGATAGTGAAATGATCATCATTCCACATACCGTTGAAGTTGCACAACCGGAAGGGGTAGTTGATCATAATATTTTCATGTCCCCTCCAATATAATTGGAAGGTATATCAATTCAAAGAAAGGTATTCCCTCCTATGATTGCCAACCACTTTAAGATCAAGTGTTACTAAGGAAATTCATGATGTGTCATGATTATGTATATCTCCAAGAGCATGAGTTTGACATAGAGTTGTAAGATGATCTTACATCCTTCAAGAAGTCAAACAATATCCTCACCCGAAAAAATGGATTGAAATCATGGGGGAAGAGATGAATGGTGGTGTAGAGAGTACCAGATGATCGAATCTAAGTTTTGATTATGACAAAGGATTCAAAGTTAAAGTTACTTATTGTCTAACAAGTGTGATTGAGATTGCAGGGAAGTTCTAAGTGTTCTAAGCAAAAGTCCTAGATGATACAAGGCAGGTGGAAAACCCTAAGGGAGGTAACCCTAGGTCAACGAAGTCTTGGTGGGTCGAGTACTTTCAATGAAATCCTAGAGTCGGGGACTCTAGGTGAAAATCTTGATGGTCGCGGACTAGGTGAAAGTCTGGACGGGTCGTGGAGCAGACATCCAGCATGAAGACCTGAAGTTTCGGGCACTGAACAAAAGTCCAGTTGGACTGGAGGACCGGTCTGACAAAAGGTAACTCTTCTTAGAGAAGTAGGTGAGGACACGTTCCCTGAAGAGGGAACAATATGCGTCGGTTCAACCTAGGGTTTCAAGAGAAAATTTGAAAGTCAGAACCAGAAAGTCCGAAGGCTGTCAAAAGTTATATATTGCTTTACTATTATTTGTTATTTGTCTAACTCTATTTTGCAGGGAAACTAACATTTTGCAGGTTGAAGTTTCGGCCTTGATCGGTCGACCAAATCGAGGATCGATCGACTAAACCTCCAAGCAAGCAGAGTAGAGTTCTAGCCAGCTGATTGGGTTCGACCGAAGGATCGGTCGACCGAACTTGGGTTCAGTCGACCGAACGGTGGATAGACGTGGTCGGGCCGGGTGGATCAGATCATATAGGCAAGTGAGGTCAGCGGGATTGGTTGACCGAATGATGGGATTGGTCGATCGAACGAGGAATCATCCAAAGCGACAGAAGCTGGATGAGAAGCCGGGCCAATTCAGGCAGGATCGGTCTACCGATTAGGAGAATTGATTGACCGATCAGGAGAATCAATCGACTGATCAGCGATGAGTCAAACCTGATCTCGAGATCAGTGGATTTGGATCAGGTCTGGGTTGCTTATAAAATGAGGGATCGATAGTTGGTTCGACAGATATTCTAAGATCAAGAAAGAACAACTGCTGCTCTCTTCTACGTTGTTCCGACAATCGACGATCTATTGCTATTCTTTATTGTCGGTAAACCTTATTGTTAATACTTAATCTTCTGTACTCTTCTTTGTAAAGAATTTACAAATTTATAGTAGATTGGCCAACATAAGCGATCAACGATTACGAGCCTTAGAGTAGGAGTCATCACAGGCTTCGCACCAAGTAAAACCAAAGGTGTTAGCTTTGTTTTACTTGTTCTTTATTCCGCTGCGTTATTCTGTGTTTTTCGAAACGAGTGAAAAAGCCACGAGTACTATTCACCCCCTCTAGCATGCATCGATCCTACAATTGGTATCATAGCTAGACCATTATGAATTGGTGAAACCACCAATCGAGCAAGAGGGATCCTTTTGAAAGTAAAATATATATCATTTTTGTTTAAAAAATATTCTTACGCCTTTCTTTTTTCCCCTCAATTTTTTTTAAAAAATCATTTTTATTTTTTTACCATTGGTCAGTGTTGACAAAATATCTCATTTAACAAAATTTGTAATAATAAATTTTTTATTATTTTAGAAATTAGTGAAATACTATTTAATTTTTCTCCACCATTGCTAATCCAAGACCAAGCTTTGGGACAAATCTACTTGTTTTTGTCGTGTACTAGATTTGTTCAATAAATGGCATACCAAGATGGGTACAGTACTGCACACCCACCACTCTTGTCCAGCGAGAATTTCGGATACTAGAAAGATCAGATGGAGCACCAACTGAAGACCCAAGTGGAGATATGGACCATAATCTAGATTGGATTTATAATTTCCATCGAAGAAGGTGTACCCATTGCCTGTGACAAGTGGGATGCACAAACAAGGAGAAAAACTGAGACAGATGCAAAAGCATACACTCCTATGCAGACTAACAAATAAATAGCTTGATCGAGTTAAAAAGTTCAACAATGCTAAGGAGCTTTAGGAAAAATTGATCAAGCTTCATGAGATTCCGTCAGAGCTTGAAGACCCAGTAGAACCTAAGTTTGAATTTGAGTATGAATTCCCAGAGTCAACATCAAAACCAAACTCAGAAGAATCGGATTAGACCAATTTCACAACACTGATGGCTAAGGAAGAGATAACTAAATCTAAGTCCGAATTCGAGATGACAACAGTCAAGGGGGAGAATCCTATCATGGATCTAAAAGGTAAAATTGTAAACAAAAATTTCAAATTTCACATAACTTGTTTTAAGTGTAGGAAGAGAGGGCACCACAGAAACCAGTGCTCTACTTGTAAGATTCGAACGACACAACTGGAGGAGTCATCAGAAGAGTTGGACGAAGAAGAACATGAGCAAACAAGCTTTGTTGCTCTACCAGCACAAGTGTATGTTGCCGAAACCAAGTCTGAGTCCAAAACTGGAGCTGAATCAGAAACTGAGTCTGAAAGAAGTCACGGATCCGTATCCATTTTTGAAGGGCCAAACAGCATTATAAGTTCTCTGTTTCCAGGTACTCAAGTAGACGAATTACAAAACTTAATTGAATACTTGTTAATAAAATTGGCTAAATTCAATATTTGGTCAAATCACTCCAAAAGGAGGCAACGGTCCTTAAGGAGGTGACTAACTCGAGTTCTTTGACTGAGCAAGTTCAAGAAGGAACCTCAACTCAAGTCCAACCACTTAAGGAAGAGAATTCCAATTTAAAAACTCAAGTCAAATAATTCAAGGACTCATTGGAACGATTCACTTTGGGTTCCAAGAATCTTGATCTGATTCTTGAAAAATAAAGAGCTGTATACAATCGATCCGGACTTGGATATAAGGCTAAACACAAATTTAAATAATATTTATCTCTTGTAAATCGATTAAATAGAAACTTAGTCCAACCATGGGTCCCCAATTCTAATCTGACTAATCAAGTTGAGCTTGTTCAATATTGGATTCTCAAGGATCAAATCCATTACCTTGATAGACTTTATCGATGCTATGATCCAGGAGGAGCCAATAAAAGAACCATCTTGGTTATTAAATAGACTTGTTTGATGTTTGATTTACTGCTTTTCTTATACATGTTTAGATTAGGGTAGATAAGGACTTATGCTTGATTCACAATTGACTAGTTAGACCTAGGATTTTCAGAAATAAAGTTAAATATTTAATTTCTTTAAAAGACTTTGTCTAGAAGTGGTTGATGATCAAATACTCAAGAAGGTCTAGTATCTCGCCATAGCTTTGAAGTTAATTATTGAAATGAATATTTAATTAACTAACTATTAAACCTTAGTCTAACTCAAATATGAATCAATCCTTAGATTTTAATCTAAAGTGAAGATTAAATTAACCATCTTAAAAAACTATTAAGGTTCCCTAATTGAAAATCTAGAAAAGGGTGAGATGGACCTAGGTTTAAAATAAAAAGTAGTTAACTAAATCCAAATTAATTAAACTCAATTCATTTAAGTTAACTTAATTAAAATTCAACTAAAATTAATTCAATTTAATTAATCTAAGTCAATATAATTAATTTTAAAAATATAATTAATTTTGAAATTCTAATTAATTTTAAAATCTAATTAATTTCAAAAATCCTAATTTATTTCAAAATCTTAAAAATATAATTAATTTCAAAATTTTTCAAAATATTAATTATTTTTAAATATTAATTAATTTTTAAATCATAATTTAATGTTCAAATTTTAAATATTTTCAAATATTAATTATTTTTAAATCATAATTAATTTTTAAAAGCTTAATTATTTTCAAATCATAATTTAATGTTCAAAATCTTAAATATTTTTAAATATTAATTATTTTTAAATCATAATTAATTTTAAAATATTAATTATTTTTTAATATTAATTAGTTTTTAAATCCTAATTTAATATTCAAAATTTTAAATATTTTCAAATTTTAATTATTTTTAAATCATAATTAATTTTTAAAATCTTAATTATTTTCAAATGTTAATTAATCTTCAAAATTTTAATTATCTTCAAAATTTTAATTATCATCAAATGTTCAAATTTAATTAATTTCAAAATTAAAAATTATTTTAAATTTTAAATTTAACATTTTTTAAATCCAAATTTAACTTAACTTATTACAAACTTAAATATTCTTCAATATCATAAATATTTTTTAAAGTCATAGATAGAATTAACTTAAAAATTAATTCAACTCCATCTCACACAAACTCATAAGTTGAAAATACTTGATAACATAGAATGAGTGAGACGGAAAATTAGAAAAATAAATAATTACTTTTACTTTAAACTTGTATTTTAACTTTGAACTCTCATACTTGGACTCTATGACCCTAAAGCTTAAAGCATTTATCTTTTTTGACATTAATTAAGGGGGAGTGAAAGGAAGTTTAAGTCGTTAAAGTTAAAGCATTGTTTTCAAGATTTCAAAGGTAATTTTGTAGATCTTTACAGCTTGGACTCTATGACCCTAAAGCTAAATTTAGTGTTATTTTTGGTTTAACTATTTTTGAAAAGAAAATTTAACTATTTTGAAAAGATAATTTTTCAAAAAGGAAGTTCAAATCCCAAAAAAAAAATTTAAAAAGTATTTTTAACTAAGTTTTTATATACTTAATTAAGTTTTTCAAAAAAATAAGTTTTTTTTATAAAGGCTAAGTCATTTTCAAAGCTAAGTACTTAACTAAGTTTTTTAAAAAAAATTAAAGCTAAGCACTTAACTATGTTTTTAATCAAACTCTTTTTAAAGCTAAGTACTTAACTAAATTTTTATTAAAAACTTTTTAAAAGCTAAGTATTGAACTAAGGTTTTTTTTTCAAGAAAATCTTTTTCAAAGATAGGTATTTAGCTATTTTGTTTAAAAGGTAAATGATTTTTAGGCCAAGTAACTGTTGTCCTTCAGGGAGAGTTTAAAAGATTAAAAACTCGCCTTTCAAATTTAAAGACTCTTTTTCTCTCTCTTAGTACTCTTTTTTTTATATATGACAAAGAGGGAGAGAAAAGTTAAAGTTAAGAGTTAAACATAAAACATGAGCATAAGGGAGAGTTTTTTTTAATATGTCAAAATTATTTTATTTTACTTATGCTCATGCTTAAATTTTCTTTCATTATATTATAGTACATATTATTATGTTTTACTTAACTTTGAACCAGGTTGGTATAATCAAAAAGGGGGAGATTGTTGGTGCAAGAAACACCAGACGGTAGAACCTAAGTTTTGATTATGGCAAAGAATTCAAAGTTAAGGTTACTTATTGTCTAACAAGTGTAATTGAACTTACAGGGAAGTCCTAAGTATTCTTACATAAAAGTTCTAGTGGATATTAGGTAGGTGAAAAATCTTAGGGGGAGGTAACCCTAGGTCCTAAGAGGTGGTAACCCTAGGCCAACGAAGTCTTGGCGGGTTGAGTACTTTGGGCAAAATCCTAGAGTCGGGGATTCTAGGTGAAAATCCTGGTGGTCGCGGACAGGTGAAAGTCTAGACAGGTCATGGAGTGGACGTCCAGCATAAAGACCCGAAGTCTCAAGCGCTGAGCAAAAGTCCAGTAGATCTGGAGGATCGATTTGGCAAAAGGTAACTCTC
The DNA here is from genome assembly GCF_018446385.1 of Zingiber officinale. Lineage (NCBI taxonomy): Eukaryota > Viridiplantae > Streptophyta > Magnoliopsida > Zingiberales > Zingiberaceae > Zingiber > Zingiber officinale. The sequence continues at coordinate 97,848,701 of NC_056003.1, read as the reverse complement.
CTTGGAGGAATATGTAAGGACACGTTCCCCGAAGAGAGAACAGTTGTGTCGGTTCAACCTAGGGTTTCCAGAGAAAATCCAAAAGTCAGAACCGGACAGTCTGAAGGCTGTCAAAAGTTATATATTGCTTTACTATTATTTGTTATTTGTCTAACTCTATTTTACAGGGAAATTAACATTTTGTAGGTAGAAGTTTCGACCTTGATCGGTCGACCGAACCGGGGATCGGTTGACCGAACCTCCAAGCAAGTAGAGTAGAGTTCCAACCAGTTGATAGGGTTCGACTGAAGGATCGGTCGACCAAACCTGGAGTTCAGTCAACTGAACGGTGGAAGCCGGGCCGATTCAGGCAAGATCGATCTACTGATTAGGAGGATCGGTCGACTGATCAGCGATGAGTCAAACCAGATCCCGAGATCAATAGATCTAGATCAAGTCTGGGTTGGCTATAAAAGGAGGAATCAATCAGTTGCTTCGACAGATATTCTAAGATCAAGAAAGAACAACCGATGCTCTTTTCTATGTTGTTCCGACAATCAACGATCTACTGCTATTCTTTATTGTCGGTAAACCTTGTTGTAAATACTTAATCTTCTATACTCTTCTTTATAAAAAATTTACAAATTGATAGTGGATTTCCCAACGTAAGCAATCAACGATCGCGGGCCTTGGAGTAGGAGTCATCACGAGCTCCGATCCAAGTAAAACCAAAGGTGTTAGCTTTGTTTTACTTGTTCTTTATTCCGCTGCATTATTCTGTATTTTTTGAAATGAGTGAAAAAGCCACGAGTATTATTCACCCTCTTCCCCCCTCCCCTCTAGCACGCATCAATCCTACGATGAAGTATATGGCGGGCAACGACGTTTGAGAACTTGTTGAATTGCTTGAAAGTGGGAAACTTGTTAGTTGTAAATGGATATTTAGAATCAAACATGATTCACATGGCAATGTCAAAAAGCTTAAGGCATGTCTAGTCGCCAAGAGATTCAATCAAAAGGAGGACATTGATTATAAGGAAACTTTTCATCGATTTCGAAGAAAGACTCCCTTAAGATGATCATAGCATTTATAGCTCATTAGGACCTATAACTGCACCAAATTGATATAAAGATTATGTTTTTCAATGAGAAAATAATATATATGGTGCAATCAGAGAACTTTAAATTGGGAGATTCAAAGCATCTAGCATGTAAACTAAGGAAATTTATTTATGGGATAAAGCAGGTATCTTGTCAATGATACCATAAGTTTGATTAAGTTGTTTCTTTATACAGTTTTAAGGAGAATTCAGTTGATCAATATTTGTATATCAAGTTTAGTTGGAGTAAGTTTATTATACTTGTTCTATATGTGGACGATATATTACTTGCAGGTAATGATAAGAGTCTGTTACTAAAAATCAAGTCATTTCTATAAGTACCCTAGGTAAATTTTGATATGATCAACCAAGTCAAGTTAGGTCCTGCGTATTTAATGTCTTGTGTCTAAGTATGCAGGGATTTAAGAACATAAGAAGTTCATCGGAAGACACAGCGAGCGAGAAGGATGACATGGGAAGTGAGTCGACGGGCTCGATGCATTCAAGGGACGAGGAGATGTGGAAGAGTACATCGATAGATGAGAAGAATGTGCACGGCTCTTCAGAGGGATAAAATGCCGGGGAGGAAGTCTGCTCGATGAGAAGGATAGAGTTGGATTTGAGTGAGATCAACTTTGGATGACCAGAGAATTACCCAAGTAACTAGAGAGCTGCTGGAGAATTCAACACGAAGTTGATTTAGTGCCCAGACCAGGTCCGAGCACCCAGGCAAGCTTGGACCAAGGACAGGCACCTCGTTGAGATGTTGCAGCGAGGATCAAATTTGGAGTCCATGTCAGCAGCCTCTAGGCGCCTGGGTACTAATAAGGGGCTTATCATGAAGCCGTTGCGAAGTGGATCAAGGTGACTAGTGGAGGCATCTGGACCTGGTCCAAGTGCCCAAAATCTGCTACATTTGAAAACGGCTACTTTTGACCAGTGGACTATAAATTGAGTCCTAGTCATCTTAGTTCGAACAACACACTCAATCTAAACTTTTGAATTCTATAATTTTCTATTCACGCTTTAACTTCTGTAAGAGGCTGCTCCGCCTCTAACGCTTTGCTTAAAGAAGGAGTCTTTTTAGTGCTTTTACATAGTTCTTGGACTAGAAACTATCTAGTTGTAAACCAAGTAATCTCTAGTCTCTTATTTCATTTTTATGCATTTGTTTGTTATTAACTAACGTGTGTTGTCTTTGCTAAAAAGAAAGAAAAAGATCCTTTTTTTTTTAATTCTAATTTGCAGGGCTATTCACACCCCCCCCCCTTTAGTTAGCTTACACGGGACCAATAATTTCTATCCAGTGAATTTAAAATGAAGGATCTTGGTGATATATTGTTCATGATCGTTCAAGGTGCACACTTGGACTATCATAAAAAGAACTATATAGAAAAGGTCATTCGATATAACATGTAGAATTGTGCTCCTAATGACACTCCTATATCAAAGGGTGGTAGACTTAGCTTGCAACAATGTCCACACGATGAACTTGAGATTAAGGAAATGCAACAATTCTTCTATGCATCGAAAGTAGGGAGTTTGATATATACTTAAGTATATACACGTCCGAATCTTGCATACATTATGAGGATGTTGGATGGATATTTGAGTAACCATGAATTAGAGCATTAGAAAGTTATAAAGAGGGTTATGCAGTCTTTTCAAAGAATGAAGGATTTCATGCTCACATATCGGAGATCAGGTCATCTGGAGATCATTGGATATTCATACTCTGATTTTGTCAAATGCTTAGATAGTAGGAGGTTCGTCTCAGGTTATGTCTTCATGTTGGCTAGAGAGACTATATCATAAAAAAACATCAAACAGACGCTAATAGTCACTTCCACTATAGAGGTAGAGTTTATAGCCTACTATAAAGCTTCCATCCATGGGATATGGAGGTAGAACCTTATCATTGGGTTACATATCATTGGAGGGGCATCGATAGGCTATTGACAATCAACTATGATAACAAAGTTGTGAAATTATTTTCCAACAATAACCATAATTTATTAAAATCTAAACACATCGACATAAAATTTTTGGAGGTTAAAGAAACAATTCAGAGTGGTCAAATTATGATAGAGCATATAAGGGAAAATTCCATATTAACGTATCCGCTCACCAAGGATTTGTCACCCAAGGTGTTTAATCAGCATATACTGAATATGAGGGGTCATTCTTTTGTGAATTACCAATTTGATAGGAATCTATATTTTGTGTGATGCTCTATATTAATGAACATATATATTTTTGACTTATTATATATACTAAAGTTTTTACACGTGTATAAACTTGTGACTCTTTAACATATGGATATCATGATTTACTATTACGATTTTGCATACGGTTTTGTAAATATGATGTGAGACTTACTTTTAAGTTATAAAGTTGAATTATTATTTACCACTACGATTTAACATAAAATATTAGTAAATATGATTCAGATCCTATTTGTGTCATAAAGAGAACTTATTAAGAATGAATATTTATAGATCACATTTTGTGTCATTCTTATACTATGCATTCATATTTGATCTATATCATTAATGATATTAATATTATGATTGTTGTTGGGTCTTGTTTAGTTATCCTAATTCTAACTTCTTTAGTCTTGTATTAATTTAATTAATGGACCAGATTATTTAAAGGTGTATTTAATCCATAAAGTTTTGGCATGTTGAGCTCAACTAAGATATTGTGTGGTGTATATGATATTAAGTATAGTCTAAATGAGAGATTGTAGGATTTAATATCTATTTGGTGAGCTATCACTTGATTAACAACAACACACAATAATTATGCCATTAAGGATCTAAACCTCAATTAAGTGATAATGTATTAAGCATGAAGTGGGGTTTATATTATTTGATATGGATTCAATATATAGATCTGTTAATCCATTTCATTAATAATAATTGGTTGTTAATAGGTTATGGATTATTATGTGGATGATCCCTATAGGATGAGCTGTTGAATAAGTGAATGGAGAATAAATGGAAGAGGAAAGATGCTTCATTGTGAATGGGACTTTAGTCCCACATTGTAAGTTTCAAGGTATTTTTGTTGGTTTATATTGATTCACATACATTAAGGATATGAACAAATGCATGGGGAGAGGCTCTCTCTCACACGTGGGTGCGCAGGGGCCCTGTAAATCTAGTGCTCGGATTGCATTGAACCAAGTTGACTCGTGTGGGAGCACAACCTGAGCATACGAATGCCAGACCAGTCGGGGCAAAATTTGCCCAAGTAAAATCTGGCCATTGATCTGAGCTCCTATAAAAGGAGGCTTCGATCATAAGTAGAATATATAGCAAGCGAAGCAAAGGCTCTCTATTTTCCTCCTCCTCTGTCGTGCAACTCTTGCTCGACTGAGTGTCCATGATAGTAATCGGGTGCCACTTAGTTCGCCATGACCGTCAGTGCTTAGTGGAGTCCACGGTCAACCGTTGTATCCTGGGAAACAGACGACCCTTGTAAGACTCGAAGCACAGCCGGAGGTGGGTGAATCTGTTTCAAGGAAACTGCGACTCGCAGACCTCGGTCAGCTCGTCCGGTTGGTCTCTTCATCCAACCGTCAGACTTCTCTATCCGCTCAGGATCTTCGTCTGACTTGTCTGCTAGCCCGGTCGGCCAATCTCTCTCTGACAGCCCGACCTATCTGCTCGACTCGGCCGACCTCTCTGACAGCCTGAGATCATCTGCTCAGGTCAACTCAACTCTAAGTAGTTGAATTTAAATTCTGTGTAATTTTAAATTCAGCTAAGTCCCTAAAATCTCCGACAACATATTGTTTGTGTCCAACATGAGCTAAGGTATATAAGGTAAAATAGCCAATTAATTTGGACATCTTGAATCTTTCATTCAATTGATCTTCTTTATCCTTCCTTCTTTCTTCTCTATTGAGAAGGTTCATCCACTCTTGTAGAAGATTGTTCCGTGTTTGTAGGAACTCCGGCGACAAGTAAGATTAATGACTTTTATGATGAATTCAAGTTAGCACATTGTTAACTATTTTTTCGGTTTCAATAATGCCTAAAAGATAAATGATAGCTAGATTTTATAATTGATGCATCATATATATGGATTGTTTTCAATGTATCTATTGCTTTTAATATAAATCCTAAGAACATATGTGTAGGATTAGATTAATTAGGATGCCATAGTTTATGCACCCACTCAATGTTAAATTTCATTATCAACACCCAAAGTCTAATTCATGATTCCAAGCACCTCTACGTGAAGGGGTAGGCACGGTAGGTCAAATGGCGGCCATGACACAATGAATCATTTTCAACAATATCTCACCATATCTATTCTCTAAAGGTTGGGAAAGCTAAACACTGACAACAACAAAGGGCAAAAGTTAGATGCACAGGAGAAAGATAAAATTTCAAAAATTCTTCCACTGAGTTGCTAATGGCATGAAGCCAAGGGATCTTATGGAGCACCCATTTTAGATGGTACGGGAGCTGTTGGGACAGAGGCTAGCTATGTTGGAATATTCCTAAGGCAAAGGTCTTCACAAGGCTGATCATGATCGACAAGGCGAACACTAGGACACAACTTAGAAGGACATGCATACTATCTAACATTGCTTTTGATGGGACTTTGTGGCAAGGACTAGATTGATGGCATTAGAAGGATTCCAAAGAAGAGTTGAGCTCTTGCTAATAAAAAATGTGCAATGATTTATATAAGTGTACTATTTTATTTTACATATCTGAGACTTGAATTTGTGACTTTTAGCTTACACGATAATAACTTTATCGTTACATCAAAACTCTCCTTTAATAACTCATTTATAGACTAAGTATGACTTAACCACTACTTTACTAACTCCTTGATTATAAACATCAAATAACCCACTAACTTCTCATCTACTAACCACTAACTCTATAATACATTCATTAATTCATTAACTCATAATTAATTCTATTGTACAAGGTTGATTATAAGTGATTTGGTGTGGTGCAAAATTTCCAATAATATTTTGAGATTCGTGCACAATTCATTCATGTATGAATAACTAGACATCCTTCGCGAATGAATTGAAAGAGGTGATCTTGATGCTTGTCCTATATTCCCAAAATGTTCAATTAAACCTAAATCAATAGTTAATCCCTCGTCTAAGTGTACATAAAACCTCCTCAATAGTTTATAATTTGTAAGATTAACCCGTAGTGTAATCTATATCCGAGATCCGGACAGCACTCATTGCACGCGTACACTGTTGGCTCAATGGCATCAGTATGCACCGAAATGATATCACATTGTATGGGTCCAATATATATAATGAGAATTGCAGCAGAGAAGCTGCTAGCTGCACCCATCAATTTGCACTGGTTCCACTTGCACGACGATCATGGCACATAGGCTTAGCTAGCTTCAACCCCCTCACTGTGTGTGTGTACTGTCCATTAATTGTAATCAACTTTCAGTGATCAATAATCTTTTGCCATGTTGGACAACTATTCGCATCCTTATCGCTTCCATAATTGTCTGTTGCAATCTTCCAAATAAAAAGACCTTGCAAAACAACCTTCCTAATAATAATATATAGCTTGTTATCAAGCCAACAAGTGTACGAAAGACTAAGAGAACTGGCGCGACTTGTAAGAATAGAGCGAGCGAGCGAGCAACAATATAATTAAGCCAGGTCCAGGCTCATTCCTTTCGTCGTCGCTAAGCAATTTAAAGCACGGTTCAGATTTTAGGGGACATGAAGAATGTGATTCAAGAAAGGAGTAGCACTAATAATATTCCACCGAGCGAGAGTATGGATGGAGGCATGGATCTGTCGCTTTCCTCCTTAATTCAATCACTCCATTTGCATTCATCTACAGAATGTCGATAGATCAAAAAGGCAGCAATTAATCAACTGCAACTGCTCACACAGGTATAGATATCTCATCATCGGAGTGATTAAATACTACAATGCTGATCAGTAATTACCGGAATGCACACGTACGTACTTCCATTCTCTGAGAATTATATAACTACAAACTTGAAATTATATGGTGGCATCCACGTCACGATGCCTCATCGCTTTAACCTATTGCCCACTTGCCGTCTCTTCTCTTTTATTTTAATCTCTTCTGGAGTGAGGCTTCGCCAAGGACAACACGCTCCTCCGAGTGTGGTTAGCGTGTCAGCGTCACCACCGCAGCATTTCCCACTCACTCGCCTCGATTCCGCCTCCGGCTCTCGCTTTAGTGCTCCGAGATATTGTTTTATTTCGTGGTCGCATCCGGAATGCGGTCGCCAGCAGAGAGCCAGTCAGGTGGAGGCCCGCCGTTTTTTCATATTCAGCTTTCAAGCTCGCTTGACGGCAGCACTGCATCCAAACTGCAAAATTTAATGTCTAAACAGGTGTAGTTATGGTGATTAGCTCTCTATCTCGGAGTTCAATTATATAAAAAAAAAGATAAATTATAGGCAAATTGACTAACAAGTGGGAGTCTTTTTTTTTTTTTTTCAAAGAGCTTGTAAAAATTGATCTCTATATATTATAGTAAATCTATCATCCTTAGCCAACTTTTAATATCTAAATAATTATAATAAAAGATGATTACATCCTAAGCCTCCCTCACAATCCATTTAATGTCTAAACAATTTAGTAAAATGTGATGATATTCACCTCAGACGTTCCTTACAACCTATTTAATGTCTAAATAATTATAGTAAAAGATTATTATACTCACTCCATGCGTTTCTTACAATCTATCCCCGAGTTATATGAAGGAAGGTGAATCACGAGAGATCATACATGCAAATTATTAGTAGGGGTGGAAGGAGTTTTTTCCGAGAGAATCCGCCTATAGAAAATTTATCTCTTGCCTCAGTATAATAAGAACGGGGGTAAATCGATTGTAGCAAAAATAATTGTAGCAAAAAAGGTGAAATCAACTATCATGCGGTCCCACACAGTCGATCCCACGACCATTTGTGAAGAGCTAAATCAAAAAGTTGTAGTTCACTACTACGGTTGTTTGTTCAACTTTATTGAGAATCAATCCCTACCTACTGTACCAAGTTTTGCCCCCATAATAATAAATTCAACTCTACCTCGGGGCGCTCTTAATGTCTAACATAATGTGATAAAAGGTAATCCGCTTATCCAAACACCCTTTCATCAATTCGTCCCTAGAACAACACGGAAGAGGTAAATTAAGGGTAGCTACTAGTCATTAGTGCAGTGGCTAAGGCATGGGGGAAGGCATGGGTGAACGTATCGAGTTTCGACCTCATGAACTAATGTGACAACACCTTATATCTTAACACAACACCGCCCCGAGGGGGCTCTCTTTAATGTCTAATCAAAAAATAATAATAATTAACCAGGTTAGATAACATCCAATTTGGGGTGACCGGTCTGATTCCGTAAAAAATGTTTCTACCAGTCACAAGGATAAATTGAAAGTACTTGCAGCGAGTGGTCTAGAAACCCAGTATCTCTTAGTTGTAAGTTCTATTTAAAAAAAAATCTATGTAAATACGTCATAATTAGGAATTAAATCATGAGTACTTGGAAGACAATTGAATACTTTCACACCGTTGTACTATAACCCTGGGGCTTTAATGTCTAAAAAAAATGATAATCGTAGTTAGCCTCATTGACTATCCCTGTGGTGACCGACTCGATCCTACGGAAATTTTCCACCGACTACCAGGGTAAATCGGGAAGCGCATGCGGCGGCCAGTCCAGATGTCCAACATCCTTTGGCTAATTATGCTCTCTATGTGGAGGAAAAATCCCTGCAAATACGTCGTAACTGGGATTTTAATCACCGGTACCTAGATGATAATCTGAATGTCCTATCATGATCCCCGAGACCTTTAATGCCTAAACAAGATGCGCGACCGGATAGATAATTGAGGATTAAATTATGTTATGCGGTACTAGTTCATTTTACCAGGAAATTAAATTAATTCAACCTGTCTGAACTGAATCGTCTCCACTGAATATTCAACCACAAGTTACTGAAAGAGTCGTTGGCATAATTAATTCTCCTCCTTTCTTTTCCCCTTTCGTTCTCTGAATCGAGTCCAACTTCTCACTCACCGAGAGCTTGCATTCTCCTCCCTTTCCCCTCTGCACAAGTGGCCAACGATTTATCTATTACATAACTCAGCACTTCTGCTTTCAATATACATCTTGTGTGTTATTGGGAAAAAAACTGAAAAAGAAAGCAATCGGATTCCCGTTTGTCCCTTTCTCACAGCTCGCGTAATTAGTCAGAGGAGTACAACTAAATGAAGTAGTACAGGATCTTATAAATCAATTCCATGACATCAGTGGCTGGCTGGGTGCCTATAAAAGCCTGTGCACGGCAACCGAACGCCTCTCAGTCATTCAGCAATCAGCATAAATTGCGAGCAGCATCAGGCCAGGTCCAGGAGAGATCGAAAAGCGAGAAACAGAGACCTGGATTGTTCGGGATGGCACCTGCCACGGCGACGACAATGACAAAGATGATGCCGGAGGCAGCGGCGGTGGCGGCGACGAGGAAAGGGCCATGGACGGAGCATGAGGACCTCCAACTGGTATGGTTTGTGCGCTTGTTCGGTGAACGTCGTTGGGATTTCTTAGCCGAGGTGTCAGGTTTGAGCGGTGGCGGGGGAAATAGCTAGATAGGCCCCTGATCGGGCCTCACCTAAAGGGTGGCACCAACCCGTGCTGGTTTAACCTTAACCTCCATGCCTCCTCCATTTCTTGTAGGTCTTAACAGGACGGGCAAGAGTTGCAGGTTGCGCTGGGTCAATTATCTTCATCCCGGCCTCAAACGCGGCCGCATGACCCCCCAAGAAGAACGCCTTGTTCTTGAACTCCATGATAAGTGGGGCAATAGGTTATATCCACTCTCCTTAATTTCTCTTCTGATGTGAAGCAGATAATGTTTTGTATCCTTTCTGGTGATGTGATCGAGTATCCCAGTTTTAAACTTGTGCCCTGTAGGTGGTCTCGCATTGCTCGGAAGCTTCCCGGGCGTACCGACAACGAGATCAAGAACTACTGGAGGACTCTGATGAGAAAGAAGGCACAGGGGAGGAGTGGCAGTGTCGTCTCTTCGCCGCCGTCATCTCCCTCGTCCGCTTCAAGTAATGTCTCCTCGTCTATCGATGGATCCCAACTGGATCTCACAGCGACGAAGTATGCAACTGGTAGCAATATTCCAACGGGGAACTCCTTGGATCTCTCAGAGGTCAAAGGGTACACAATGGATCAGATATGGAATGAGATTGCTGCATCGGAATCAGTTGGCGACTTGATTTTCGAAGACTACAAGGATGGTTCAGCTTGCATCATGGGTGGCCCTATGGCTTCTCCGCTGTGGGAAGATTGTGAGTCACTGTGGAGAACACACACTGAAGACGTGAGGATGATGACCTCCATGTCTGACCTCGTCGACTCCAATTGCAAACAGAGTAAAGATTCCTTGGAACCCTGAACTTAACTATAGCTATCTCTCTTTAGTTCCCTTAATTAGTCCGAGACGTTTCCTAGGGAGGCCTCTAATAGGATAGGCCAAGATCTCTGCAAATTTTAGCTAATTGATACTGTTAATCCATGCTATGTACTGTAGCTCTGCAAAGTTTAGCTAATCATCTGTTAATCCATGCTATGGGTTGTAAAATGGAACTACGTTCAGAAATGTTGCAAGTAATTCTATGCTGTCGATATTCTTCACACAAACGTAGAAGAACAGTAAATATGTTGTAGCAAAAGTATGTTCAATAGTGAAACATCGCATATCTCTGTCTGTGGATAGAAATATCTTTTTATAGTGTCACTGTAGTATATGTGCACACATCTTAAAGCGTACGCACGTTTTCCAAAACGTCCTAGGAAGAGACAAGTCAAAAAGTGTCACCTTTCCTTAAGTGAATATGCAAATGTCTAATGTAACAGGTTGAAAGCTTCTAAAGTACGGTTTATTTGCTAGACATGCTCTATTGTCAATGACGTAAATCTTCAAAAGGGTACGACAAACCATGCAAGGGGTCCCGCTATAGGCCGACTGGTGGTCGCTCGGCCATGATGCTCAGTCAGCTAGGCCAGTAGCTCAGGGATTTTACTGTTGTCTCTATCATTCCGTTGCTGGCTTTCATAGACTGGTCGTTCGGACAGGTTCATCCGTTCGGAGCTGTGCTCGTCAACTTAGATCAGGCATATCGTTCATCCAGCCTTGTTGTCATTCAACTGACATCGCTTGATCTACGTACCTTGATTTTTTTTAACTTTGATCTCTACGTCAGCTGCTCTTCCCTGCTTTGACTCATCTCTGATGGGACCCTTCTTCATCACCATATCAGAAAGTATGTAATGTTGGAAATGTGAATAGAATAAAGAGGTGGAGACGAAGAGACTCTATTGTGCATGAGTTTAGTCCCACATTAAAAGTCTCTTGGCTTTATTGTTGGTTTAAATTATGACACATGCATTATAACATATGCATGGGGAGAGACTCTCTCACGCGTGAGTGCACAGGGGTGGGTGCAAATCCAGGGCCCGGATTGTACTGAACCAAGGTTGACTCGTGCGCGAGCACGACTTGCGCATGTCGAATGCCGGACCGGTTGAGATAAAATTTACCCAAAAAAATGAACCAACATATTACCACTTGAATCTTGCTCAAGGGTGTAATTAAAGCATTAATGTGAAATAATGCTGATTCCGTAACGTCTCGACATTAATGGCAGCATTAAACTCATTAATGGTGATTTCGTAATGTCTAAGTATTAATGGCGACATTAATCTCATTAATAATGATTCTGTAACATCTCGACATTAATGAAGACATTAAACCCATTAATGGCGAAATTAAACTCAGCATTAAATGATCATAATTTGATCATTTATTGCAGGCAAGATGAAAGCTCCTATATAAGGAGGCTGGATCTTGAGCAAAGCGAAGAGAAAACGAAGCAAAAGCAAGAGAATTCCTCCACCTTCGTTCCCCGATTCTTTTCTCTCAATCGTGCATCCGCTCGGCTAAACTACTTGTGATAGCACTCAGGTGCATTCTCAGTTCGTCACGAACAACCAGTGCTTGGTTGCATTCGTAGTTTTGCCGTTGTATCATGAGAAACAGACGATCCGAGAAAACCTCGAAGCACAGCCGGAGGTGGGACGAATCTGTTTCAAGGAAACTGCGTCGATCACAGGCCTCGGTCCGCTGCTCTGTTTGTCCGCTCGGTTGGACTCTTCATCTGCTGGGTCGCCCACTCACCCTTCTGATCTACCCGACCGGTCTCCCGCTTTGCCTGTCTATCCTTCAGTCTGCTCGGACGCTTTGATTGCTCAGACTTTGAGGTCAGAAAACCAGCTCCTGCTGGCAGTCTGAGATTATCTACTCAGGTCATCTTAACTGTGAGTTGAATTTAATTCGAGTATTTAGATTCAGCTAATTTCCTGTAAATCTCCGACTACAGATTGTTTGGTTTGCAACAATCTTGAAACAGAATCGATTCTGTTGAAATGACCACGGAACGAAATGTTGAGGTGCAATAGACTCAACACGTGCAGGCCCTCTCCGCCCCGATTGGAACTGCGCCAATCAGTCATGGGGAAAAGTCAGAGAAGTTCAGTGGACTAAACTTCAAGAGGTGGCAGCAGAAGATGCTCTTCTACTTGACCACGCTCAATCTGACTCGGTTCTTGACCGAGGACCCTCCCAAGTGCACTGAGGATGCTGATGCGCAAACCATCAGTACAGTGGAGGCATGGACTCATTCTGAGTTCCTTTGCCGAACTATATCCTCAACTGCCTTGCCGACTCGCTGTACGCTATGTATAGAATGAAGAGAACGGCTAAGGAACTGTGGGAGTCCCTGGACAAGAAATACAAGACGGAGGATGTAAGGGTAAAGAAGTTCATCATGGGCCGATTCCTGGACTACAAGATGGTTGACTCCAAGACGGTGATCAGCCAAGTCCAGGAGCTTCAGGTGATCTTGCACGAGATCCACTCAGAAGGGATGGTTCTGAGTGAAACCTTCCAGGTGGTTGCTATCATTGAGAAACTGCCTCCCGGCTGGAAGGACTTCAAGAACTACCTGAAGCACAAGCGGAAGGAGATGAATGTGGAGGAACTCATTGTTCGACTTCACATCGAAGAAGACAACAAGAGTTCAGAGAGGAAACTATTCTCTCAGGCTACTGTGAAAGCCAACGTGGTCGAGCTCGGTCAAAGCTCGAAGCGGAAGAACCCCAAGTCTTCCAAGATGGGACCCAGAGGAGGCATCAGCAAGAAGAAGTTCTCTGGGAAGTGCTTCAACCGTGACAAAGTGGGTCACAAATCTTCGGAGTGCAGAAAGCCGAAGAAGAAGCAAGAGGCCAACCTGAACGAGGGACCAGAAATGGATGACCTCTGTGTTGTGGTCTCTAAGTTGAACCTGATCAGTTCAAACCCGCGGCAATGGTGGATCGATACTGGAGCCACCAGACATGTATGCTGCAACAAGGAGCTGCTCCACAACTTCGAGGAAGTCACTAGAGACAAACTGTTCATGGGGAACTCAGCAACCTCGGACATCATGGGCCAAGGAAAGGTGGTGCTAAAGATGACCTGGGGCAAGGACCTCACTTTGAACAATGTGCTGTATGTTCCGGAGATTCGGAAGAATCTAGTATCCGGATCACTGTTAAGCAAACATGTCTTTCACATTATTTTTGAGTCGGACAGAGTTGTATTGTCCAAAAATGGAATGTTTGTAGGAAGAGGCTATGTATCTGATGGGTTGTTTAAGCTCAATGTAATGGCCATTAGGCCCAAGATAAATAAAAATGAAAGCTCTTCCACTTATATGCTTGAGTCTTCGTGTTTGTGGCATGGTAGACTAGGGCATGTTAACTACGATGTGTTGTATAGATTAATATACATGCAAAACATACCTACATTCCACCTTGACCCAAAACACAAGTGTGAGATTTGTGTTGAAGCGAAAATGACAAGGTCATCCTTTCAATATATTGAAAGAAATAATGAACCACTTGGCCTAATCCACACTGATGTGTGCAACCTAAAAGGTGCACCAACACGTGGTGGTAATAAATACTTCATCACTTTTGTAGATGATAACACAAAATATTGTTATATGTATCTTCTCAAAAGTAAGGATGAAGCTATAGAGAAATTTGCTCTCTATAAGAATGAGGTTGAAAACCAACTTAATAGAAAAATTAAGATGGTTCGAAGTGACCGAGGCGGTGAATATGTGTCACCATTCGCTGAGTTGTGTTCTGAACATGGGATCAGACACGAAACAACAACTCCATATACTCCTAAGTAAAACGGAGTTGCTGAGTGAAAGAATCGAACTTTTAAGGAGATGATGAATGCTCTTCTATTAAGCTCTGGATTGCCAGAGTCCATGTGGGGGGAAGCTGTGTTAACAGCTAATTACCTTTTAAATAAGGTGCCCCAGAAGAAATTAGATAAGAGCCCTTATGAGTTGTGGAATGGAAGACAACCGTCCTATAAATATTTACGAATGTGGGGGTGTCTTGTCAAAGTGTTGGTACCTGATCCGAAAAGAATTAATATGGGACCAAAGACTGTTGATTACATATTTATTGGATATGCACATAACAGCAATGCTTATCGATTTTGTGTGTATGAGTCACACGTACCGGAGATACACAAGAACTCGATAATCGAATCGAGAAATGCCTCTTTCTTCAAGCATGTGTTTCCGTATAAGACTCGTGAGGATGCTAACCCCTCAAAACGGGCAACCAAAACACAAGGCGAAGAAGAAGATGATGATGACGAGGAACCCGTGGAGGTTGAGCCTAGACGGAGCAAAAGAGCTCGGGTAGAAAAATCCTATGAATCGGATTTTATCACTTCATGTTGGAGAGTGAGCCCTGAAGTTACTCAGAAGCTGTAGGCTCTTCTGATGGACCTCACTGGAAAGAGACAATTGCATCTGAGATAGAATCTATCTTGCAAAATCACACTTGAGAACTTGTGGATCTTCCTCTGGGAAGTAGACCACTAGGTTGCAAGTGGATCTTCAAGAAGAAAATGAAATCAGATGACACAATCGATAAATACAAGCCTAGATTGGTAATTAAAGGATACCGACAACGAGAAGGCCTTGACTACTTCGATACATACTCTCCAGTATTGAGAATAACTTCCATTAGAGTATTGTTGGATATTGTCGCTCTATGGAATTTCGAAGTACATCAAATGGATGTAAAGACAACCTTTCTAAACGGGGATTTAGAAGAGGAAATCTACATGGACCAACCTGAGGGGTTTTCTGTGCCAGGACAGAAAAACAAGGTTTGTAGATTGGTGAAGTCATTATATGGCTTGAAACAAGCACCAAAGAAGTGGCATGAGAAATTCAATAATGCCGTGAAGGAATGTGGATTCAAGATCAATGAATGTGATAAATGTGTCTACATGAGAGCCACAGAGAGTGACTATGTCATCTTGTGCCTCTATGTAGATGACATACTTATCATTGGGAGCAATGATAAGATAATCAAATCCACTAAAGATATGTTGAACTCAAGATTTGACATGAAAGACATGGGGCTAGCTGATGTGATTTTAGGAATTAAAATTCTTAGAACGACAGAATGACTTGTTCTTAGTCAGTCTCATTACGTGGACAAGATTTTTGAGAAATTCACCAAGGGTGATACTGCGTTGGTACGAACGCCGATAGATACGAGTCAACATCTATCGAAAAATAGAGGTGAAAGTATCTCGCAGATAGAGTACTCTCGAGTGATTGGAAGTCTGATGTATTTGATGAGTTATACTCGACCAGACTTGGCCTACGCAGTAAGCAAACTGAGTAGATACACGAGTAATCCCGGTGTTGAGCACTGGAAAGGGATAACAAGAGTACTGAGGTACTTGAGGTATACTCATGAATATGGACTGCACTACACGAGATATCCTGCTGTGATCGAAGGATACAGCGATGCAAGTTGGATATCTGACATAAAAGACTCTAAGTCTACGAGTGGATATGTCTTCACTCTAGCAAGTGCAGCCATTTCCTGGAAATCTTCTAAGCAAACCGTAATAACCAAATCCACGATGGAATCTGAGTTTGTAGCTCTTGACAAGTGCGGTGAAGAGGTTGAATGACTTCGACAATTCTTAGAAGATATTCCTCTATGGCCGAAACCTGTGCCGGCGATTTGCATACATTACGATAGTCAATCAACAATCGATCGGGCACAAAGCCATCTGTATAATGGTAAGTCTAGGCATATACATTGTAAACATAATACCATTAGACAACTACTCTCAACTAGAATTATCACTGTTGACTATGTGAAGTCAAAGGATAACCTAGCGGATCCGCTAACCAAAGGGTTAAATCGAGAGTTAGTTGCAAGCTCATCAAGAGGAATGGGCTTGATGCCGTTGTCAGTGATCAGTGCAGAGGACACCCAACCTATGCTGATTGGAGATCCCAAGAACTAGGTTCAAAGGGACAACTAATCTGCACTGACTAGACACACTGTGTGGGGGGGGGGGGGGGAGCCCAATGAAACAGTGACTAGACCAGGATAAGCCGATGGGATTTTAATGATCAAAACGAGTAGATGGTAACTCTTGAGGGATCACCTATGTGAGAAAGAAGTGGGGCCGCTTCGAAGAGAATTAGAGGCACAATTCTTAGAGCTTCTCACAGAACCAGACGTGTTCATGGTCAAGAACGAACACACTCATGAGAACTGAGTTGTATCAGGGAGAGTCTTGGGTGAGATTTATCACTGCTTACACAGACGGCAGTATAGTTCAAGGACATCGTGTCTACTATCAGCCAGTAAGCAACCAGATCTTCACACGGGAAGGTTCAAAGGGTAAAACATACCTATCCTATACTTGACTCAACTATTGAATGCTATCATATACCCTGTTTTCCATTCATGTCGGGGTTTGTTGGAAATGTGAATGAAATAAAGAGGTGGAGACGAAGAGACTCTATTGTGCATGAGTTTAATCCCACATTAGAAGTCTCTTGGCTTTATTGTTGGTTTAAATTCTGACACATGCATTGTAAACATATGCATGGGGAGAGACTCTCTCACGTGTGAGTGCGCAGGGGTGGGTGCAAATCCAGGGCCCAGATTGTACTAAACCAAGGTTGACTCGTGCGCGAGCATGACTTGTGCATGTCGAATGCTGGACCGGTTGAGGTAAAATTTACCCAAAAGAATGAACCAACATATTGCCACTTGAATCTTGCTCAAGGATGTAATGGAAGCATTAATGTGAAATTAATGCTGATTCCGTAACGTCTCGACATTAATGGCGTCATTAAACTCATTAATGGTGATTTCGTAACGTCTCAGTATTAATGGCGACATTAATCTCATTAATAATGATTCTGTAACGTCTCAACATTAATGAAGACATTAAACCCATTAATGACGAAATTAAACTCAGCATTAAATGATCATAATTTGATCATTTATTGTAGGCAAGATGAAAGCTCCTATATAAGGAGGCTAGATCTTGAGCAAAGTGAAGAGAAAGCGAAAGCAAAGCGAAAGGGAAGTAAAAGCAAGAGAATTCCTCCACCTTCGTTCCCCGATTCTTTTCTCTCAGTCGTGCATCCGCTCGGCTAAACTACTTGTGATAACACTCAGGTGCATTCTCAGTTCGCCACGAACAACCAGTGCTTGGTTGCGTTCGTGGTTTTGTCGTTGTATCTTGGGAAACAGACGATCCGAGAAAATCTCGAAGCACAGTCGGAGGTGGGACGAATCTGTTTCAAGGAAACTGCGTCGATCGTAGGCCTCGGTCCGCTGCTCTGTTTGTCCGCTCGGTTGGACTCTTCATCTGCTGGGCCGGCCACTCGCCCTTCTGATCTACCCGACCGGTCTCCCGCTCTGCATGTCTATCCTTCAGTCTGCTCGGACGCTTTGATTGCTCAGACTCTGAGGTCAGAAAACCAGCCCCTGCTGGCAGCCTGAGATTATCTGCTCAGGTCATCTTAACTGTGAGTTGAATTTAATTCGAGTATTTAGATTCAGCTAATTTCCTGTAAATCTCCGGCTACAGATTGTTTGGTTTGCAACATGTAAATATTAATTTTAAAAAAAAATGTGATAAGAGTATTTAATATTTAATACATTTAAAAGTATAGAGAAAAAAATATTATTAAATTGTGTATTTTTTTTTAAAGTTGACATACATAAGGTATCCAATTTATACCGACTAATCTTAGAGATGACTGATTTGGTTATATAAAAAATTTTCATCGACCATCAAGGTATATCAAGAAGCACTCTCAGCGAGTGGCCTATCAACCTAATATTTTTAGGTTAACCACCATCCATTAAGAGAAATTTATTTGTTAATTTGCCGAAACTAGGACTCGATCCTTAGATATTTAGAAAATTGAGAAAGAGCCCTGCCGCTGCGCCATTACCCGAGGTGAAGTTGTGCTCTTCGATTTTTCTTAGAATCAAACAATCTTAGAATCAAAGTCATTAATTATTATTTCAATATTAATTTTTTCCGACAACTTCCATTCAATATAGATGAAGATAGAGTCTGCTCAAAACTCTTCTTCCATCTTACTATGAAGAACTATTTTAATAAGTTTCATAGTTTGTTGTTATAGAAACAGAAAGAGTTAAAATAAGATAAATCAACCTCTTAATTAAATAAATTTATTAAATTCAATATATAAGTAAATGATATAATTATAATTTACAAATATTACAACCAATAAATTATTTTCTCTAAATTCACAATAATAAAATTTTAAGCTAAAATCCTAACTTGAAAATTCAGGAACATCATCACCCAATATTATCAAAACTTAAATAATCACAACTAAATATTTGACATAATTTTAGAGTTGTCGAATTTTACTTCAAAATCACACAATTTCATAACATGCAATAATAAACAAACCAATAAATAATATTAGTGTGATATATGAGTCGAAAATCGAACTAAATCAAATGTGTAAAAGTCTAACTAGAGGTCGCCCTCAGCTCGACCAATACATGGAATTGAGCTTCAAAACTCTCAAATCACAACTAAATTAACCGAGCAAAATTTCTAACAATCGGCAGCCTGAAAAACACAAACCAAGGATCTGGAATCAAGTTAAAAACTCCTAATAATAAAGCAAATTTGATTTAGATCAGAGTAAGGTAGTCACACGATGACATTCCCCAAATTGCTATCGGAAACACGAAGGGAGGCGACGGTCAAGGCTGGATTTGGTATGAAATCTTCCTAGGGTTCCAATACACACAACCCATGAATAAACTCTAGGAAATTGTCAGCGAAATGGTAGAAATCGGAGGAAAATATCTTAAATTGTACCTATGCAAATTAGGGTTCGTTTTTCACCATTCTTGCTCAAAATGTTCTGATTCAAGCTACAAATCACTATAATAAGACCTGGATTAGGTTGGGTTAGAATAGAATCAATGCTCTATTCTAGTAGTTTTTCTGTGGCAATAAGTTGAAAATTGGAAGGGGGAGGAAGATGATGGGAATGGTCAATGAGTTTGTGTGTGTTGTGAAATAGGTGGGGATATGGAGTCCACTCTAGTCCAAGGGTGGCTCTATCCCTGCTAGCAAAGATCTAAAAACTATGGTAACTAAGAATATTAGTCGTCAGAGGAGTAAGTCTCTAGCTGCTATTGGGTACCAACCAACCTAAGAAATTCAAAAATCAGATATAGGTTAGATTTTGTTATATTGGAAGTATTGCTCGAGATATAGAAATTTATTGAATTGAAATTATAGAAAAATACTTATCTATAGAAATAACTTGAGCTAATAATCTCAACTGTCAACCTAGAAAGTTATGTTGGAACCTTGACACCTACTACTAACAAATAAAAGGAAAGCTAATTCTAGAAAATAATAAATAAGAAAGCAAACCAATACACGTTCGTTTAACGTGGTTCAGAAATTAGGGCTCTTACTCCACGATGTGTCCATAAGATGGATGAAATCTCAATCCGTTGGTGGATCAATCCTCGGTAAACTCTAATTAGCTCGCGTAGCTCCTTCTAGGTGGAGAAACATCATCACAACTCACACAAGATCACACTAGATTACTTGAGCACTTGGAGACTCTAATTAGGGTTAACCACCAATAGTATCATCAACCATATCCAAACACCTCGAGCTTTATTAAATAGAGCTCGAGAAGAAAACATCAAGCTGTTTTCCCGCCACCAGTCGACTAGTTCTAAGTGGAATTTGACCATTACAAGTCAATGACTTGATATCAGTCGACTGCTACAGTTTATCAATCGACTGCTACAGTATACCAGTTGACTGCTACAATAACGGCTGACTACTACAGTACCTATTGTCTATTACGGTAACGGTTGACTGCTACAGTACCAAAATGACTGTTTTCGCAACCATTGGGCACAGAAACATTCTGTGTCCTGCCCTAGTCAATTGGTCAAACCCTGCCCCTATGATTTAACTCTCGAGTATATTCACTCAGCACTCGTCCTCGCCCGACCAACCTAGACCTAGCCTTCTAGCCTCCTCTATCAGGTTCGCGTCCCTCGGATGCCTCCCCATCTTTCACGTCTTGCCTTCTGGAGCTTCCTTCGGCCTTGTCCTTGTTGTCGGATCATCCTTTGCCAAGAGGCTCCTCACGTCCGGGACTTCAACCATTACCAAGTCACACTTGGACTTATGTTGTTAAGACTGCATACTTAGACTTACACCGCCAAGATTCCTCTTGGACTTTTCTTCTTTACCAAGATTGCACTTGGACTTTTTTTTATTGTGAATGTATCCTGCACACTCACAATACATATCAAATATAATAATA
This sequence comes from Zingiber officinale, assembly GCF_018446385.1. NCBI lineage: Eukaryota > Viridiplantae > Streptophyta > Magnoliopsida > Zingiberales > Zingiberaceae > Zingiber > Zingiber officinale. Next base: position 97,827,804 of record NC_056003.1, on the reverse strand, counting down.
AACCTAACTTAAACCTTTGCCTAAACATCAAAACCTAGGGCACCTAGATTGCTTCAACAATCTCCCCCTTTTTGATGTTTGGCAACTCATTTAAGTTAGGGAAACATAAATGCAATAATATTACAAATAAATATGCATATCTACTCATGTATAAGTCATCGAACCTAACCCTAGGCTCCCCCTTCAACTAAGCTCCCCCTTGAGATAGGATTTCCCGCAAAGTTAAACTTCTCTCCCTTTGCCAACAAGTGTTGCTCTCCCTTCACCTAAGCTTCCCCTTAAGCTAGGATTTCATGCAAAGGTGTGCAGGTTTTCCCACTTAAACCCAACACTTCTCCTCCTTTGCCATATATCAAAAAGGAATCCAGAAATATCCTAATTATTGGATTTTTAATCCCTAATAATCATAAACATCATGTATTAATCCCCTATAAGATTACATACATGTTCACCACTCTTTTGGTCATTTCCTAGTACTAAAACATATTTTTAGACTGTATTAGTCGGCTGTCATTAAGCAGTCGATTGCCCTCTTCAAAACAAGCTTACAAAGACATTATGTACTTGTGAACAGTGTTATCAGTCGACTGGTATACTATTTTAGCCAAAAATAATATTTCTGATCCAACTTCAAAAATATACCAGAAATTTCACAAACTTCAAAAAATTTTCAAATTTTGTAGAGAGGTCTATTTTACCAATGTATACTTATAAAAAATATATACAAAAATATATTTATTATAGATCCCAAGATTGATACAAAATTTAAAACTAGCTAAATGGTTCAATTGAACCTTGACCTAAAGTCCTAGTTTTGGCTTCCTCTTGATGTATCTGCCCATACTAAATTATAATGCATATCTAGCATTAGTTCATATGACATCTATACATCTAAAACTAATTTTTATGAAATATGAACCCAATTCATATTTTCATGCATGAAACTCAACCCAATTGTATCAATTTCTTGGATTTGAGACTCAAATTCGTCTCCAAATCACTTTGGCACATTTAATGACATATCTTAAATCCCAAGCATGGTCTGCTTGAGATCCATTTATCATATGACACATTTGATGAGTCATTCACTATAGCTAGGCTACTTCGGTGCACCTCGGGTGACACTCGGCCTATAAACTTGACTTTCTTAACCTTAGACACCTTGTTTTTTGTTAATTTCTTCTTGTCCTTAACCTTGGACATCTCATCTTTACCATAATTATATGCTACCCTAGCATATTACACTTGTACTTTTATTTTTATACTCTGTTTTTACTATTCTTATTCTTAATCTCTGTAAGGGGCTACTCTACCTCCGATGCCTTGCTCGAAAAAAAAATCTTTTGTAGTGCACTTTACATTGCCTTGTATTAACAACAACCCAAGTTATAACCAAGTAAATATTCGAGTCCCTACTTTCTATTTATGCATTTGTTTTGATTAACTAACTTGTGTTTTTCCATACGAAGTTCTGAAAGCAAGAGAAAGTATTAATTATAACTTGCAGGCTATTCACCCCTCCCCCCACTAGTTGGCCTTACTAGGACCAATAGGAGGTTCCTTCGTGTAACTCGATCAGCTTGTCCTAAAGGTCATAGCTATGCAAGAAGAATTAGCTCAATTTTAGCGAAATGAAGTTTAGGACTTGGTACCACCACCCAAAAATAAGAAAATAATAGAAACCAAATGGGTATTAAGAAACAAATTAAGTGAAATTGGAGAAATTACACGAAATAAAGTTAGGCTAGTTGCTAAGGGGTTCAGTCAAGTAGAAGGACTTGACTACGATGAAACATATGCCCCAGTAGCTAGACTGGAATCCATTAGAATGCTACTAAGTTATGCAGCATACAAAGGGTTTAGACTATATCAAATGGATCTTAAGTCAGCATTCCTAAATGGACTAATAAAGGAAGAAGTCTACGTAGGACAACCACCTGGGTTTGAGAGTCTAGAACATCCTGATTATGTCTATAAACTAAAAAAAGTCTTATATGGACTTAAACAAGCACCTAGGGCATGGTATGAAAGATTAACATCTTATCTAATATCTAAAGGATTTAACCAAGGACAAATTGACCCAACTCTATTTGTCAAAACAATAAAGGAAGATATCTTTATAGCACAAGTTTATGTAGATGACATAATCTTTGGTTCAACAAATTCAGATTTCCTAGATGAATTTACAAGCTTAATGGAACACGAGTTTGAAATGAGTCTGGTAGGCAAATTAACCTACTTTTTAGGGTTACAAATCAAACAAACAAATGAAGGTAACTACATTTATCAACAAAAATATACTAAGGAATTACTTAAGAAATTTGAAATGGAGAACACCAAAGAGATTAAAACACCTATAACAGTAAACACAATCCTAGATGATGATCCCAATGGAAAATCAGTTGATCTAAAACATTATAGGAGTGTCATAGGTAGCCTACTATACTTAACTGCAAGTCGACCCGATATCTTATTTGCAGTTAGTATGTGTGCAAGATACCAAACATGTGCTAAAGAATCTCATCTGACTCAAGTCAAAAGAATCTTTAGATACCTTAAAGGAACAAATGTAGGCATTTGGTATCCTAGGACTAATAACTTTGAATTAATAGGGTACTCTGACTCAGATTATGCTGGATGCAAGTTAGATCACAAAAGCACAAGTGGCGGATGTCAATTATTAGGTCATCACTTGTCAGCTGGTTTAGTAGAAAGCAACATTGTGTTGCCCTTTCTACGATTGAGTCAGAATATATAGCAATAGGAGAGTGTGTTGCACAATTATTATGGATGATGCACACCCTAAAAGACTTCAACTTGAACCTCACAAATGTCAAAGTCTTAGTTGACAACATTAGCTCAATCAACCTAACAAAAATTTCAGTGCATCACTCCAGAACTAAACATATTGAAATTAGACATCACTTCATCAGGGATCATGTTACTAAAGGGGACATTGAACTCAAATACGTTGAGTCCAAATTCAATTTAGCTGACATATTCACAAAACCACTCCCTGAAAGTGAATTTAGCAATCTGTGTAGACAGTTAGGAATGTGTTCAATAGACTAGGATTTTCAAAATTCAAAATTGCTTTCAAATTGACTGTTTTAAATTCTAGGTTAATTTGCTTTCATTTTTTTTAAAAATCTTCCAACTTTTAGAATTTCAAAACAACTTTAGCCTTAGACTAGAAAAAATCCTCTTAGAAATCATGTACCCCCAGGACTAGTATTTGAGCATCTCACCAACACCCTAGGATTACCTTGCTTGCGATTGACAAACTTAGAAAGGGGTGAGGTGTATAGGTCAATTGCCTGGACTTAAGATGTTTATGTCAGTGCATCGATATAAGTCTGGGCGTTAAATACAAAACCTACATTAATCAAGTTAAGTTATTCAGCTTAGTCAACCAATAACTGATCACAATGAACTTAACTTGACTAATCAAGTGAAAGCTGTCATCTTCTGATAGTCAGTAAGTAACTAATTGGTTAGATAACTATTTTTAATGTCAAATTTAGGGGGAGGATTAATTTTTCCTTTACTAAAATTAGTTTTTGAAAATTACTTTCTTAAAAATATTTTAACAAATCTGACTTATCTCTGTTAAACTCTAGTAAACTTGGTTTTAAAAATCTTACATTTGTAAAATTATATTTATAAAACTTATGTTTAAAAAGATGTTTTAACCTTACACGTTTATTTTGAAAATTTCAATAATTGGATCTAGCCTTAAAGTTTGATTTGAAAATTAAAATTCACTTCATTTTGAAAATCTGGATTTTGCAAACTTTGACTTGAAAATCAAATCTTAATTAGCTTTGAAAAATAGATTTTCAAACTTAATTTTCAAAATTTAATTTTGAATAGTTGGATAGAATTCCAAGTTAAAACTTATTTAGAAAATTCAATTTGTTGTAATTTAGATACCTATACTTGAAAATTAGCTTTTAAAAGTTTGCAAATTCATACTAAGTTATGTTGCTAAATAAATTACTTTCAAAACTTAGTTATGTTACATTACTATGTTAAAATTTAAAAACTCCCCCAAGTTAACTTGACATCATTTTCTATATTTTTTTTATGTATTATGCATTTTTTCCCTGTTTGATGAATGCCAAAGGGGGAGGGATAGGTGGTTAAGTTAGAAAAACAGAATGTCAAAGATAGAAATCAACTTAAACCACATGCTAGAACAAAATGCTTAATTTTTTTTCCGCATATTTTTACTAACTTAACTAGGTTGTCATTCCATCAAAAAGGGGAAGATTGTTGGTGCGGTTAGCACTAACGGTCTAACTCAGATTTTGATGAATGACAAATCAGGTTAAGTTAAGTTTGTTGTGATCTAACACTCTGACCGAGTGTGCAGACGAAGTCCAGACAGGTCGATGGGCTGACCGGATGTCTGGCACGAAGTCCAGCTAGGTCGACGGGCTGACCGGATAGCTGGCGAGAAGTCCAAGCGGGTCGATGGGCTGACCGGACTCTTGGCAAGAAGTCCAAGTGGGTCGACGGACTGACCGGACGCTTGGCGAGAAGTCCAGAGGGGTCGAAGGGCTGACCGGACGTCTGGCAGGTAAGTAAGGTAAGTCACTGGAGGGGAGTGACTGTGAGGACGCGTTCCCAAGAAGGGAACATTAGGCGTTGATCCAGCTTAGATCCATTTCGGATCTCTAAGTCGAGATCGTGACTAGATTCCGGTCTCGGAAAGACGGAATTTAGGTCATACTCTTTTTTGCTTATCTATATAACTGTGCTAACAAACTATTTTGCAGGGCATACTTATTATTTGCCTCCGGACTAACGTTTGTCTTGCAGGATGGATTCTGCGGGAAAACAGGGTCCGAGTGCCCGGAAGGAATCCGGGTGCCCGGGAGGTGAATTTTATCCAAACTCGCGCGTCGCCACGTGGAGCTTGCTGGTTGGATCTGCCACATGCCACCAGGGTGCCCGGAAGGGATCCGGGGCGCCCCGAGCCTCATATAAAAGCAGGGTCAGAGGGGAGCTTCAAAGCAACAGCTGAAAGAAAGTCTTCTACTGCTTGCTCTGCTGCTCTGCGCCCCTGCGACGCTAACAAAGCTCCAGCAACACACTCCTTCTCTTTTTAGTTAAATTCTTGTCGGTATTTGCTTTATTTTCATTAGCATTCCTGTACTTTAATTTGTAACAATTTTCGAACTGCTAGTGATTGCCCATCGAAAGCACCCTTGTGTGCGGGCCTTGGAGTAGGAGTCGACACAGGCTCCGAACCAAGTAAAATCAGCTTGTGTTAGCATTGTCCTTTTTATTTCCGCTGCGTTTATACTCGAACGATTTTGTTTATCGATATTCACCCCCCTCTATCGAATCTCACGGTCCAACAAGTGGTATCAGAGCAGGTACCGCTCTGATTTGGTGCAACCACCAATCAGACAAGAGGGGATTTGTTTTTAATTTTTTTTCTTTTCTTCATATTTCAGTTGTTCGTAAAATTCCAAACTGGTATAATTACCTTTTTGGAAATCTCTTTCCGTCATAAATACATCTAAATTGGTGTAACACCAATTTAGCTATTTTTTTCCGCACTACTAATCCAAGACCAAGTCTTGGAACCTCTCTACTTGTTTTTTTTTTGTGCAGATAAAAAATGTCCCAATTGGAAGGCTTCAGCACAGTACGTCCTCCCCTATTCAACGGGGATGACTTCTCGTACTGAAAGAAAAGAATGGAAGTCTACCTAAAGATGGACTACGATCAATGGTTCATCGTTATAAAAGCCTATCGAGCGCCAGTCGACAACTCCAGAAATCCACTAGACCCGGAACAGTGGACTCCGGACATGAGAAAGAAGGCATCAACAGAGAACAAGGCGATTAACACACTACACTGTGGGTTAACAAGGGAAGAGCTGAACCGGGTCGGACCACATCAAAATGCAAAAGAGATGTGGGACAAATTGATCGAGCTGCACGAAGGAACCAGCGACGCCAAGGTAACGAAAAGGGATCTACTATTAAATAGAATATTTAATATAAAAATGCAGGAAGGAGAAACGATGAGTCAGCTACACGCGAGGATCAAGGACATCCTAAACGGACTCCACGCGATAGGCCACCAGATGGAAAATAGGGATCTGATAAGGTACGCCCTAAACGCCTTTCCGCGTAATTCCTTGTGGGCATCCATCGTGGATGCCTACAAAATTTCTAAGAATTTATCAAAATTAAAATTAGATGAACTCTTCTGTGAATTAAAACTGCATGAGCAAACTAACGCCGGGGTCGAGAAAGGTGTAGCCTTATTTGCAGGTTCCTCAAAAGAAAAGAAGAACAAAACTGAACCTGAAGAAGACTCTGATCAGAACTCTTAAGACGAAGAACACCTGGTGAACCTGGTAAGGAAGATGTTCACCAGGAGAAAAAGGAGCTTCAGCAAAAAGGACCTTCAGAAGATCAACCCTCCAATCGATTCAAGGAGCGTGACGTGCTTCGGTTGCAACAAAAAGGGCCACTACAAGAACGAGTGCTCGAAACTGAAGAACGACAAACCAAAGCTAACCAAAAAGAAGACGCTCAAAGCAACATGGGACGACACTTCCTCGGACGAATTGGAAGCCGAAGAACAAAAGAACCAGAGTTACCTCGCGCTGATGGCCCGCGAAGAAGAATCGGAGGATGAATCGGAAGACGGGTCCGAACCCGAATCGAGCCACGAGTCCGTACTCGTTTCCGAAGGTTCCGAAGAGGTATGCCGAAATCTAAACAGAAAATTTTTTAAAATTATTTCCTGCTTGAATAATAAATTAGTAAAAATAGAAAATGAAAATAAATCACTTCTTGAGGAAAATCAAGACCTCAAGAAACAAATCAAAAACTCAAGTCCAACTCAAGATCTAACACTTGAGGAGGAGAATCTAACACTAAAAATAGAAATTAATAATCTAAAGGAAATACTAGAAAAATTCACAACGAGGTCCAAAAACTTAGATTTAATTTTAAACAATCAAAAAGCAAGTTACAACAAAACTGGACTTGGTTACAAATCAAGTTCAACTAAAACCTTTAAATCATTAATAACCCAACACAAACCAACACGTAAAGCTTGGGTTTCAAAAGCGTGTCTCACCACGCAAGTAGGACTTAACCAATTCTACATACCTAAAGAAAAAATATATTCAAATAAACCAAAACCAAAACACAAACCTAAATCAATCAACTCAAAGTCTAAAACCCACCAAAAATTAGACTATCACCAAGTTAATTATAATTATAAAAGAAATAGACATAAACCAAAGAACAAAAATTAAATTAATAGGTCATTAATTCAGGGGGAGGCTCCAGAATAGCTGGCACCTCCAAAACTAACCTACTCGGCAGGGTAACCCCAACCAACCTACCCGATAGGGTAATTAGGACTAGTTAAAGAGAGTTCAAGTTTAACTTGAAAAATGGTACTAGTGAAGTTTTGGACGATAGTACGTTAGGGAAGCTTAGTCTATGCATGTCTAGGAAGATATGGCTTCGACCTAGTGCATCTGGATAAGTGGAACTGACCGAAGCTACCCTTAATGAATCCTAACCAGTTAGACCAAGGTTTTGTACTAAGTCCAGTGGATAGGACTATTTGGAAAACCTCGAAGGCATGGTTACTTTAATGATGCCCGAGTGACTCACCATAACCCAGAAGTTTATCCAGAGAACGCCTATTTGTTAAACCCAAAGCTAAACCTGAATCTAACACAAGTTAAAAACAAACCCTAAAGTTGAACCTAATTCATCATTGTGTTGCCCTTTCTACGACTGAGTCAGAATATATAGCAATAGGAGAGTGTGTTGCACAATTATTATGGATGATGCACACCCTAAAAGACTTCAACTTGAACCTCACAAATGTCAAAGTCTTAGTTGACAACATTAGCTCAATCAACCTAACAAAAAAATCCAGTGCATCACTCCAGAACTAAACATCTTGAAATTAGATATCACTTCATCAGGGATCATGTTACTAAAGGGGACATTGAACTCAAATACGTTGAGTCCAAATCCAATTTAGCTGACATATTCACAAAACCACTCCCTGAAAGTGAATTTAGCAATCTATGTAGACAGTTAGGAATGTGTTCAATAGACTAGGATTTTCAAAATTCAAAATTGCTTTCAAATTGACTGTTTTAAATTCTAGGTTAAATTTGCTTTCATTTGTTTTAAAAACCTTCCAACTTTTAGAATTTCAAAACAACTTTAGCCTTAGACTAGAAAAAATCCTCTTAGAAATCATGTACCTCCAGGACTAGTATTTGAGCATCTCACCAACACCCTACGATTACCTTGCTTGTGATTGACAAACTTAGAAAGGGGTGAGGTGTATAGGCCAATTTCCTGGACTTAAGATGTTTATGTCAGTGCATCGATATAAGTCTGGGCGTTAAATACAAAACCTACATTAATCAAGTTAAGTTATTCAGCTTAGTCAACCACTAACTGATCACAATGAACTTAACTTGACTAATCAAGTGAAAGCTGTCATCTTCTGATAGTCAGTAAGTAACTAATTGGTTAGACAGCTATTTTAAATGTCAGGTTTAGGAGGAAGATTAATTTTTCCTTTACTAAAATTAGTTTTTGAAAATTACTTTCTTAAAAATATTTTAACAAATCTGACTTATCTCTGTTAAACTCTAATAAACTTGGTTTTAAAAATCTTACATTTGCAAAATTATCTTTATAAAACTTATGTTTAAAAAGATGTTTTAACCTTACACTTTTATTTTGAAAATTTCAATAATTGGATCTAGTCTTAAAGTTTGATTTGAAAATTAAAATTCACTTCATTTTGAAAATCTGGATTTTGCAAACTTTGACTTGAAAATCAAATCTTAATTAGCTTTGAAAAATAGATTTTCAAACTTAATTTTCAAAATTTAATTTTGAATAGTTGGATAGAATTCCAAGTTAAAACTTATTTTGAAAATTCAATTTGTTGTAATTTAGATACCTATACTTGAAAATTAGCTTTTAAAAGTTTGCAAATTCATACTAAGTTATGTTGCTAAATAAATTACTTTCAAAACTTAGTTATGTTACATTACTATGTTAAAATTTAAAAACTCCCCCAAGTTAACTTGACATCATTTTCTATATTTTTTATGTATTATGCATTTTTTCCCTGTTTGATGAATGCCAAAGGGGGAGGGATAGGTGGTTAAGTTAGAAAAACAGAATGTCAAAGATAGAAATCAACTTAAACCACATGCTAGAACAAAATGCTTAATTTTTTTCTGCATATTTTTACTGACTTAAACAGGTTGTCATTCCATCAAAAAGGGGGAGATTGTTGGTGCGGTTAGCACTAACGGTCTAACTCAGATTTTGATGAATGACAAATCAGGTTAAGTTAGGTTTGTTGTGATCTAACACTCTGACCGATTGTATAGACGAAGTCCAGACAGGTCGACGGGCTGATCGGATGGCTGGCACGAAGTCCAGCTAGGTCGACGGGCTGACCGGATAGCTGGCAAGAAGTCCAAGCGGGTCGACGGGCTGACCGGATAGCTGGCGAGAAGTCCAAGAGGGTCGACGGGCTGACCGAACGCTTGGCGAAAAGTCCAAGCGGATCGACGGGCTGACCGGACGCTTGGCGAGAAGTCCAGACGGGTCGAAGGGCTGACCGGGCGTCTGACAGGTAAGTAAAGTAAGTCATTGTAGGGGAGTGACTGTGAGGACGCGTTCCCGAGAAGGGAACATTAGGCGTTGATCCGGCTTAGATCCATTTCGGATCTCTAAGTCGAGATCGTGACTAGATTCCGGTCTCGGAAAGCCGGAATCTAAGTCATACTCTTTTTTGTTTATCTATATAACTGTGCTAACAAACTATTTTGCAGGGCATACTTATTATTTGCCTCCGGACTAACGTTTGTCTTGCAAGATGGATTCTGTGGGAAAACAGGGTCTGGGCTGTAACGACTCACCTTCTACAATACTACTACTACTCTCTAAAGGTGGACGCTACTTAACTACTAACTCTACTTAACTGCCCCGTGAGGAGTCTCTACCAAAAAATTTCGGCAACATCTCCCCTGTACAGGTGACAATATCTTAAATACAAACACTATATATATCAGCCACAGACGGCTGGAACATATATCAAACAACTCACGCAGTAAATAATCCAAAACAAAAGAGAACTATACCAGAAATCATCACACAAGATCACAATTCATCTACTATGTCCTAATAACATCAAGATAACATATATCATCCCGAATACTTCTAACATAGCAAAAGGAAAAGAAAACTAAAAGAAACTCCTTTCTAGTCCCAAGGCTTCCATAGTCCAACATCACACACCATCCATCACGCATCCTCCTTGTCGCCTTCCTCTTTATACTTTAGTTTTTTCCTTTATCTGCGGTAGGAGGAAAAATAAATCTATAAGCGAAACGCTTAGTAAGTACTAATCTATCTCACAAAAACTCGAAAATGCATAAAATGCAAAGGATGCTGAAACTGAAAATGCTAAAAAGAAAAGCTATACATGCTCATCTCATAACAAAGCACTAAAATAAACTGCATACTCATGATATACAAGAATAAATCTGCATGCTGGAAATAAAGCTAATCATGCTCAATAATCTCATAAGGAAAGCAAATGAAAACTAATACTGTATGTTTAGCATTATAAGAGCTGAACTTTACTGGTTCTAAACATAGGTGATACTTATTTCATTTACTTATAGCCTTATACTTGAAATTAATATTTAACTTTCTTCTTCTCTTTCTTGGGCCCAGGCTTAGTACCATCTTATGCGCGCTCTCTAATAGAGACTGAGGTAGCGAGCCTCCAGTCCTATGAGGATAAAGACCTTAGTCTTACCAGGGCCAAGACCTCGGAATTGGTCACCTGGATTTGTTTAACGACAACCTCGGAAGTCGGGTACCAGCCTCTTACTTTAATTTACTTGTTATCTTTTCTAACTAGACCTTGGTCTTTTTCTTTACTCATACTTCTTATAAACCTTTATTAGAGCTTACTAGAACCCTGTAGGTATATCTAACAAGTAGAGAATTGCAACTAACTGAGCATGCTATAAAAATAAAGCAAAGGAAAGCAAATCTGACTTCTTTAAGCATGCTACAATAAACATAAATTAAAGGAAAGCAAAAATCTGAACTCTCTAAGCATGCTAATGAAGCAAAGCCAATCAAACTACAAGATAAGCTTAATAGCTATTCATGTTCAAGAAAACCAAGAAACTAACACTACATGCTTTAAATAAAGGATGTTCTTGCCTTTTTGAGTAGCAAGGAAAATGTTAAACTCATTCTAACTAAATAAAGGGTTGTTCTTGCCCTTTTTAGTAGCAAGGAAACTAAGCTACAAGGTACACTATATATATATGTTGTTCGTCTAAATTGAAATCCTAACTAATAGGGGTTGTTCTTGCTAAAACAAGGCTGTGCACGTTTGGCACGTATAACTGAGTGCCAAATAATTTCTTAACATATATTATCATGTACAGGTTAACATCAAAAGAAAGCAACATAATTTAGGAATTCACTTCTGAGGCATTCTGGTTTGACAACTAGACCCTATATGGAAGCAACTGGGCCATATTAACAATTATGATAAAAATAAAATAGGCAATTGTAACATATTGCTATCCTGCTAAATCTGAACTCAACATCTAATTCTATTCGAAAAACATGCAGGGCAACCATAACATGTTTCTATCATACTAAATCCAAACTCTACAACTAGTTCCATAAGGAAAACATGCGCTGTTCAAGAACCAACATATTCACAGAATTCATGCTTCGATCTGTAAATCTAACTGTAATGCCCGAAAATTCTCAAAATTATTTTAGAAATATTCTATGATTTTTCTGGAATTTTAGGATATTTTTATGAAATTTTTAGAGTAGCGGAAGTAGCAAAAAAATAAATAGAAACGTAAAATAAGCCTACGCGGGTACTGAACCCGAGACCTACTAGACCGTATGCTTTATAGATGACTCTAGTAACCAATTGAACCCAGCAGGGCCATGCTGAAAGAAAAGAGAATCAATTATATTTATGTTAGAGTTGGGCTGAATTACCCACTTAATATAAATAGGAAAATTATTAAGTGGAGAATTGTTTAACGACAATTCTTTTCCCTCAACCCTAGTCACGCCGCCCTCTCCCTTCTCTTCTTCTCTCGGCGCACCAAGCCCCAAGGGCTAGGGTTCCGTCCCAAAGGCTCCAGGAACACTTTCCGGCGACAACTCCGGTACGAGGACGCTTTCCTCCGTGAGAAGAACATGTGGACGTAGGAGGATCGTCGAGAAGATCGTCTTTCCGGGAAAACCTAGCGATCAGATTGTAAGGAAAACTAGCGCAGGATGTAAGAAACCCCTCACCTGCAGTATAAGTAGTTATTCGTGTGTTTTATGCATTAATTTAGTAGTATGCAGATTTTCAGTACGTAGGGTGTGTTCTAGTACACACCAAGTGCTTGATATAATGTTTAGCTCAGTAAAATGCTACAGTAGGCATTTTAATAGTTCAGTAAATGCAGTAGAAGCATTTAGAATAGTATATTTAGTCTTGCTACAACTTATATAGGACTACGGTCCAATGGGTGGGCTCCCACAGTCGCCTCTAGGTTCAGATAACCTAGAAATAGCAAGACAAGAAAAAAAAAATTCAGCTATAACCAGTATTTTACTTTCAGCAGTGGCACTGTACTGGACTAGATGTCCATTGGGTTGGGCTCCCATAGTCGTCCCTAGGTTTAGATAACCTAGTAAACCCTACTAGATTCGGAATTTGCAACCCCGGGTTTAGTTAGGGATACGCGCACAGCAAGTACAGTTGCCGGGCCCATCAGCAGCATGATTATGTATTTTCATCTATTCATGATAAATAGCTTTCAAAAAACTTCACAACATAGTTTATGTGAATACAGAATAGCTTAGCATCAGTTAGCAGTAGTATAGCTTAGCTTTTATTTCAGTATAGTTCTTATGAATCCACATGATGGTTTTATGCTCAGCTATGATTGCCATGTATCGTATGTGATTATGCCATGTTTTAGAATCCATGTTTAGCAATGATCAGCATATATTTCAAATAGCATGTTTCAAAAGCATAAATTGCATCGTATGCATGTTTTGTGAGATAGATGGTTCCTTACTAAGCTCTTGAGCTTATAGATACTTCTTTTCCTTATACTGCAGATAAAGGTAAAGGAAGGATGGATTAGCGGAGGCTGGAGGACAATGCAATAAAGATGTGTGTGGATGGAACCTGGAATAAAGATCTTGGAAGAACTAGAACATTTAAGAACTTAGCGTTTCTTATCATGTTACTTTTTGCTTACTTAGTTATCTAAATGCCTTGAATTGTGAAAGTATGTCTAGAATACTAGCTGTCATACTTAGAATACTAGTATCTGATATTAGAATATTGTCCAGCCACCTTAGAACCTATGCATGTGAATTTGGCACAAAACAGTGCTGAAATCAGACCCCTGATATGAAATCAGAAACCCCAATCGATCAGCCGATCGATTGGAGGCTTCTCGATCGATTGAGGAGTTTGTACCGTGAATAGTAAGCTCCAGGATCGATCCGTCGATCGATCCGGATGCGTTCTGTCGCGAACAGAAAGCCCTGGAATCGATCACTAGATCGATTGGCAAGTCTGGATCGATCAGTCGATCGATCCAGAATATTACCCCCACGTACAGTAGCGCGCTGAATCGATCAATGGATCGATTAGTCAGGCCGGATCGATCAGCCAATCGATCCAGAATTTTGTCCGTGCACAGTAGCACACTGAATCAATCAGCGGATCGATCAGATGACTCTAATCGATCAGCTGATCGATTGGAGTGTCTGATTTCAGCTGGAAGGGTCTCATTTCAGTCTTTTGATCAAATCAAAAGTTCGGGTTCCTTCCCTAGTGTATGCATGTCAATGGAAAGGTCTTTGAACCTAGTTCTACAGACTGTAATAGTCATTAGCAGAGTAAGATTTTAATTAGTATGGTTTTCCGCACCTTTTAGCTTAGCACAGCATAATGTAACCCCCGGCCTTACAATTTAGTTCAGTAGGAGGTGGGTCGTTACACTAACCACCAAAGCCACGCCCAACAAATGAAGAACCCAACTTCAATCAGTGAAAATCTCTAGCAAAACTTACTATCTCTTCAAATTCCCAAATCCAGAAAAAGCAACCCAAGGAAAACAAATTTCAGGTTCAAATAAAACTTCTCAAGTTTATTCTATAGAAATAAAAAACTGCTATACGATAACAAAGCCGCGGAACTACTCTTACTGCAGGTGAGTAGCAACTTACACTTGGTCTTGCACTTACAACCGACGGAATGGGTTCTAGGGTTCGGATGAGGTGAAGATCTCGGCCTCTTCTTTGTGTTTCCGAGCTCCCCTCGTCAAGGAGACCTCGAATCTGTGAAGAACCCACGGATAGAAGTGCTCGCCGACCGCCGGAAGTGATGCCCTAACCTTGCCGCGTTTCCGCCCGAGACCAGCAGCGCCGACGCAGGCATGAAGAGGAAGAAAAGGTGAGAAGAATTTTCGGGTTCGGCAAATACCTAGGTTCTCTTTTCTTATAACTCGGGTTTCATTACCAACTATACCTTAAATATATTTCTCTCCTTCTTAAGTTAGCATTGTCCGCTGGCACAGTTGGTCAGTCGAGTTTTGACCAAGCTAAAGGCCACAGGTTCAAATCCCTAGCCGCGCCCTTTTGTTTCAATTTATTTCCATTTTTCCTTACTGCTTAAATATATTTTGCTCCTTATTTGATTAAAAAAACTCTTGTGGAACACTTGGTTGGATGCATTCGGTTAAGGCTCGGTTCAGGTCCGAGGTCCACGGTTCAAATCTCGGCTTTGACAATTTTTTTGTCAAAACTTCCTTCGTTTAGTAAAAATATCAAACGACCTCTAAAAATTACATAAAAATACTCTAAAAATTTCTAAAAATCTCTAAAATAATTTTAAAGCATTTCTAAATATTTTTAAGGACATTTAGAACTCGAAATAGGGAAAGTTGGGTCGTTACACGGGCGCCCGGAGGTCCGGGCGCTCGGAAGGGATCCGGGCGCCCGGGAGGTGAATTTTATCCAAACTTGCGCGTTGCCACGTGGAGCTTGCTGGTTGGATCTGCCACGTCCCACCAGGGCGCCCGGAAGGGATCCAGGGCGCCCCAAGCCTCATATAAAAGGAGGGTCAGAGGGGAGCTTCAAAGCAACAACTGAAAGAAAGTCTTCTACTGCTTGCTCTACTGCTCTGCGCCCCTGCGACGCTAACAAAGCTCCGGCAACACACTCCTTCTCTTTTTAGTTAAATTCTTGTCGGTATTTGCTGTATTTTCATTAGCATTCCTGTACTTTAATTTGTAACAATTTTCGAACTGCTAGTGATTGCCCATCGAAAGCACACTTGTGTGCGAGCCTTGGAGTAGGAGTCGACACAGGCTCCGAACCAAGTAAAACCAGCTTGTGTTAGCATTGTCCTTTTTATTTCCACTGCGTTTATACTCGAACGATTTTGTTTATCGATATTCACCCCCCCCCCTCTATCGAATCTCACGGTCCAACAAGTGGAAGCGCCTCCAATGTCATCCAAGGTGCCTCCAATGAGATAAAATTTCATCCTCAATGCAACGACATCCTAACAGTTCTACGGGATTGGAAGTACCTCCGATCAATTGGAGGCACCTCGGCTATTGTTCATCCAAGGGACCTCCAGTCCATTAGAAGCTCCTCAAGTCACTTTTTTGGCAAAAGCTTTTTTGGACATTTGAGACACCTCTAGACAACTGAGGCGCCTCGAGTCTTCAAGCCTTCAAGGTCAACTTTCGAGTTGACTAATTTCGGACTCCGCTCGCTTGAGTGATGATCTGATCCTTCGGAGTTGAGTTCACTTGAACTCAACTCTAACATTCTCCTCGAGTAGGCTTCCTCCCGGCTTCTCGCCCCTCAGATGCACCACATGTGTCCTTCTCGCTCCGCCGATGTAGTATTCCATAGCTTCTAGTCCCTCGAATTCACTGAGTCCGTCAACTCCCTTTCCCGTGTCATCCTCTTCGCTCACTGCATCTTTTGCTCGACTTCTTGTGTTCCTAAGTCCCTGCACACTCAGACACAAGACATCAAACCTACAGAGTCTAACTTAACTCAGTTAATTAAAATCAAAAACAACCTGGGATACTTATAATCTCTCCCTTTTTAATATCCATCAACCAGAGTTTAGTTTGAGTAAACAAACAAGTAATTGTATAAAAACAATTATAACATAGATGGGCAATTAGGTACATAAAATTGGAATTTAAACCTTCCCTAAATTTAACACATATTTACTCTACCCTTTTGATCACATCAAAATTAGAAAAAATGAATTAGGTAGAGAAAAAATCTTAACATTTTTCTAGGGGTTGTACATATAATGATCCAATGTTTTATATTTTTACCAACATTATTTTGTAAATAAAATAATTTTAAAGTATTAAAACTTCATATTTTCTAAAAATAATTTTAAAACTATTTTTATTTTTTGGAAAATCTTGAAAAAAATTCAAAGTAAAACAAAAACATTTGGATCAAAATAAAAATTTTCACGAGAACACTATTTTTCTTATAATAATAAATTAATATTTTGTATAAAATTAGTTCTTTTTGAAGTTAAATGCTTAAAAATATTTTTTGCTTCTAAAAATCTTGCTAATTTCTTGAACATGAAAAATATAATGATTATTTATAAAAAAAATTAAGGTTGCGTTTGGTACGCGCGTTTTTCATTTTCATTTTCTGGAAAACGTGCGTTTTCTAGAAAACAGAAAACGACATTTTGTCATTTTCTGTTTTTCTAGAAAACGCTAGCTATTTTTTTAGAAAACAAGCACGAAAAATGTAAATCAAACACTATTTTTCAGAAAACACGTATTTTCCAGAAAATGAAAATGGAAAACACGCGTACCAAACACACCCTAAGTTTTTCAAAATTCAATCTATGAAATATTTTTTATTTTAAGAATTCCATTTTCATTAAATAATTTATAAAAATTAAATAACAGTCAAAAATTTTGAGAATTTTTCTATTAATCAATAGCATCTTTATTATCTCAAAAAATTTTAAACAATGAAAATTGAACAGAAAGTGTACAGATAATTAATTTGGTCCATGCTTTTACAAATTCAACTAAAATAATTTTAAGCATGCACATAAAATTAATTTAATAGGCTAAGCATGATTTTAGAATTTAAAATAAATGTTTATCTATTGAATTTATTGGAATTTTTTAAAATATAATTTCTTAAAACTTTTATAATTTAACCCCTATAGTTTCTCAAATATCAACTTAGTTTTTCATTATATCTACATATGAATTTGAACATATTAAAGTTTTTTCTGATTTTAATTTTTTATTTTCAGTTATAACTTTACTGAGTTCTTCTAGTAAGCATGCATATTTTTTCTTTTCATTTATATATTTGGTCCTAATTTTACATAAGGATCTATGTAGTATTTTTATAACTTCGTAAAGTTGATTGGAAGGAAGGTTACGTACCTCATTTACCGTGTCAGACTTGTAGATAGACGCTCCCCTTTCATTGTTACTCTCTTCCAAAGTTGCTTGGTAGTCTTCTTCTTGGTAGTTAGCCATTAGTGCTAGCTTGGTGTATTGCTCCATCTCAGACTCTTTTGATGACGACTCGCTCTATGTTGCTTGTAGATTTTTTTGTTTGGACTTTCTTAACCCCTTCTCCTTTATTTTTTTTTTTTTGCTTTGTATTTGGAACAGCTATCCTTGATATGCCTTTCTTCATTGAAGTTGTAGCACCTTACCGTTCTCTTCCTCTGAAGTAGTTTCGTTGCCTATTTCTTATCAAAGTTGTTAGTTTTAAAGAATTTATTGAACTTTCTTACCATGTATGTTTCTTCGTTTTCGTCAAGGGATGACTCCTTTGCAGAATAAAGATGGGTTGTAGAATAAAGATGCTGAGTTACAATTTTGCAAAATTAGATTAGTCGATGAACATTTTAATATTAATTGCACTAATTGCTCAGTTACAATTTTGGTCCTGCATTCAAATTGACCCAGATCAACCAATTTATTAAGCTTTGCTGAGTTTTCTATCTCATGGTATGCACCCAAGGAGCAACATTGTTTTTTCTTTGTCAGAAGTCATTTGAACTAAATATTCATTTTCCAGCTACCTGTGTATGTTGAATCAGTCTGCTCGTTCGAGCAACATGCTTCAAGTTAATAGAAGTATATAGAAAACAGAAGTAATACTTGGAAATTTTAACTTGCATTTCTGTCAATTCTACGGGATTGTGTTACTAATCCTTTTGTGAAGCATTTTTTTTTGGATGATTTTCAACTATCTTTCACAATATTATTTTGTTTGAATTTGATAATGTTTTTGTTTAGTATTTACTTGTTGAACGATTCAATCCTCTAGACCTGCTTTTGCGGGCTAATAACCTTGCGTCATTGTTTTGGTTCACAGTCCACTTTTATCACATTCTTGATTTCACTGTCTGGCATTTAATTATGGCCAGTTTGGCCATTAATTTAAGTGATGATGATGTTTTAATTTGAAGTTTATCTCCTTCATGACTCACGTGCTTGTTTTTTTTTTTCTTTTCATTTTTCTGGTGTCTATCCCACTTTCTTATTTATGCTACAATCATCTTTTATTTTATATATTAATATTTTCTTTTGTAAAATGATGAAATGACGGAACTTCGATTGTCATTCCTAGTTTGAAGCATTATTGCAAACAGGTCATTCTTGGTTTTTCTTTCACGGCTCTATCAACACGCTCTTCGACTTGATCTCCTCTAGCAACTCCCTTGCCTCTGGCAACGACTATGTATTTTTTTCCCAACTTTATCTAGTTAGCGTTTGACTAATTATGTTATGTTTTTAGACATCATTTGACTAATTGTTTATCTTTGTGAAAACACAAATATTTGACTAGTTGATATAAGTAAATCGCGTCTATTAAATTTGATTATATTGAGTTATTTTATTTGATATTCATATTTAATAGAAAAAAAAAACATTCATAATGCATTTTGGTGATAATTTTATGTTGAAAATAAATTAAAATATATATAACATTCTGTGACACTTTAGAGTCGTTGCCAAATGTATAATATCTTTGGCAACGTAAGTTTTGCGCTACCAAATAATTACGAAAATAACTACTCATCCCACTGTAGAAAACATTTTACGACGCGTTGAAGACGTCACCAAATGGTAATACTTTTGGCAATGTGTATGAAACACGCCGCAAAATGTCTGCACTATTGGTGATGTTGAAAATATTGCGTCGCCAAAGGTTAAATTGACATTTGACTATGAGGCATCTGTGACACATCTCGACGATGCATTCTTGCGTTGCCAAAACTTCTGTGATTGTGTTTTTCTTATATTTGACGATGCTAACACTTGTCGCAAAATGTAAAATTTCTTGTAGTGAGTGGAGGTGCCTCCAATGTTATCCCAGGCGTATCCAATAAGATAAAATCTTGTCCTCAATGCAACGGTAACCTAATAGTTCTGTGAGCCTCCGATCAATTGAAGATGTCTCAACTATTGTTCATCCGAAGCACCTCTAGTCCATTGGAGGCATCTCAGGTGCCTTTTTTGGCATAAGTTTTTCTGGACATCCAAGGCGCCTTGGGTCTTCAAATCTTCAAGGTCAACTTTTGAGTTGATCAATTTTAGATTCTGCTCGCTTGGTGATGATCCGGTAGTTCGGAGTTGAGCGCACTTGAATTTAGCTCTGACTTTCTCCTCGAACAGGCTTCTCGTCCCTCAGATGTGTTGTGCAAAGAAGGGGGCAATACCTCTCAACCTTTCTGAACCGTGGAAGAAGAGGAAGAGAGAAAAGAGATCGCGCGGAACAACAAGACAAAGACGCACAAAAGAGAGCAAACACCAGGAAGGAGAAGAAGAAGAGAAAGAAAAAGAGTTACCGTGGTTCGGCGACTTGCCTACTCCACAAAACGGCCGAAGCTTTATTAGAATTCTCTTCTACACAAGAGAATCACATCTAATGATTCTTGTGTTTTCTGATCTTCAATGGGTTTACAATTATCCCTATAAATACTGCTAAACCCCCAGACCCGGTAAAAACGTAACAGAATTTGTTATGAAAAACATAACAAAATTCTGTTATATAAAATCTTAACAGAATTTTATTACGAAAAATCTTAACAGATTTTTCTTCCATGACATCTTTCATATTAAACCTTCATCCAAATATGAGCCATTCGTCAACAATCTCCACCTTGGCGAATATTCACCCCTTCGAAGAATACGAATATCTGGACAAAACTCCATCTGGATCTCTGGATCTCTGGGTCTGGGCTTCCTTCCTCTAGTATCTAGAGATATGGATCAAGTTCAAGCAATGCTTAAACTTCTCCGTGGTCACTGGCTTTGTTAGCATATCTGCAGTATTGTCTGCAGTGTGAACCTTCTCAAGTTGAATTTCCCCGGAAGCAATCAACTCTCTGATCTTGTGAAACCTCACATCAATGTGTTTGGTTCTCGCATGATACACCTGATTCTTCGCCAAATAGATAGCACTCTGACTATCGCATAACAACTTGACTACCCAGTTCTCTAACCAACCCTGTAAGCCATAAAGCTTCCTTCGCTGCTTCAGCTGCTGCCATGTACTCGGATTCCGTAGTAGACAATGCAACAATAGATTGTATCATAGATTTCCAACAAATAGGTCCTCCTGCCACAATGAATACGTATCCTGTAGTAGACCTCCTGTTATCTAAATCTCCTGTATAGTCTGCATTTACGTACCCAGTAACTAAAGGATCTTCCGGTTGTCTACTGAACATGATGCCATAATCAGTTGTATTTCTCAAGTATCTGAAAATCCATTTCACTGCATCCCAATGTGGTCGACCAGGATTTGAGAGAAACTTGCTTACCATACTAACTGCTTGCGCCAAATCTGGTCTCGTGCAAACCATGGCATACATCAGACAACCAACTGCACTGGCATAAGGAACCTTTGACATCTCTTGGATCTCATCATCCGTCTTTGGACACTGTGTACTGGATAACTTGAAGTGATGCGCCAGGGGTGTGCTCACCGACTTTGCATTCTTCATGTTGAACCTATCCAACACCTTCTCCACATAGCTACGTTGAGACAACCATAATCTCCCTGCAACTCTATTCCTGTGAATCTCTATCCCAAGAATCTTCTTGGCCTCTCCCAAATCTTTCATGTCAAATTCCTTGCTCAAGAGCCTCTTCAATTTGTCAACCTCTCTCATCTTCTTCGCAACAATGAGCATGTCATCTACGTATAGTAGTAAGAAAATCAGTGATTCATCTTCAAGGCCCTTCACATATATGCAGCAGTCATACTCGCATCTCCTATATCCGTTTTGAATCATGTATGAATCAAAACGTTTGTACCATTGCCTAGGAGATTGTTTCAGTCCATAGAGCGATTTCTTCAACTTACAAACCAACTGCTCTTGTCCGGACTGACTAAATCCCTCAGGTTGTGACATAAAAATCTGCTCCTCCAAATTTCCATGAAGAAATGCCGTCTTCACATCCATTTGCTCCAAATATAAATCGTGATGTGCCACCAAAGCTAATACCGCTCTAATTGACGTATGTCTTACCACTGGAGAGAAAATTTCTTCATAGTCAATCCCCTTTCTTTGTGAATACCCCTTTGCTACCAACCGAGCCTTAAACTTCACTTCTTCTCCCTCTGACATTGCTTCTTTCTTCTTGAATATCCACTTGCACCCTATAGCTTTCTCTCCTTCAGGAAGTTCCACTAGATCCCACGTTTGGTTTTTATGCAACGACTCCATCTCCTCTGCCATAGCACCCGTCCACCTGTCCTTCTCAGAGCTATGTATTGCCTCCTGAAAAGATGTAGGGTCTCCGCTACTAGTGGTAAGTGCATAAGATACCAAGTTTTCGAATCCGTATCTAGTGGGTGGTTTTACGACTCGTCTCGTTCTACCACTAGCTATAGTGCGATGCTCCATGTGCTCTGAGCTAGAATCATCGAAGTCATGAGTCTCTAGCTCCACTTGCATAATATCTTTCTCTTTGTTGCTTTGTGGTGTTTCCTTTCCTTCTTCCTGAGTACGTTGTAACATAGCTTTCTCGTCAAACACCACATCTTTGCTGATCACCACCTTGTTTGCCTTAGGATCCCAAAGCTTGAAGCCTTTAACTCCTTTCTGATAGCCCAGAAAAATGCATTGCTTTGACTTTGCATCTGTAACGCCCACCCTTCTTACCCAAGGGCGGCGCTACGATCTTATACTACTTACGTACATGCTTTAGTTATACTATAACAGCGGAAAATTTTAAATCATTCCTTTTACTTAAATAAGCATGATATCACATATTCTGATTAGTTCGAATGTGCATATATTGATCATATAATTAAAAATATTAATTTGTCTGAATCATTCTTGCCGAGCCACCACCACACACATCACTATCTGCTCCTCCTGCTGCTCCGTCGTTCCGAATATCCGTCCCCCATATCTGCGGTACAAGGAAAGTAAGCTATGAGCACTCATGGCTCAGTAAGTTCCTTTCCTACTCACAAAAACCGAATTCATATCATTGCATATCAATATCATGCGAGGTATCATAAGCATACGACATACAAGGGTATTATATTCATATTCATATCATAATATCACATGACATTATATCTAATCATCAGATAATTCAAGCACGTATGTAGGCAATGCATCATGAATTTGAAAACTTATACTTATAAGTACTTGAAATTAATATCATCATTAGAGGGGATCCCGGTTTGTACCACATACATAATGCGCGCGCTTTATAGGTAGGTCCAAGGTAGCAAGTCTTGAACCCTACCATGCATACATACTAGGCCCGAGTCTTACTCCATCGACCTAGGGCACTCAGAGGCCCATTACTGACGAGGCCCGAGTTTTACTCCATCGACCCCGGGGCGTTTACGGAGCCCACCCTTGGTACAAACCATACAAAAATAACTTATCATGCATAACTATCATATCATGTCCCTAACAATCTTTCATGCATTTCCTTTTTCATTTCTTTTCATTATATATAGCATTTCCTATGCTATAACATATCATTACGTAACATAATTTCATTTCTTCTCATTATGTATAGCATTTCCTATGCTATAACATATCATGGCATATTACGTAACAAAATTTCATTTCTTCTCATTATGTATAACATTTCCTATGCTATAACATATCATGGCATATTACGTAACATAATTTCATTTCTTCTCATTATGTATAACATTTCCTATGCTATAACATATCATGGCATGTTACGTAACATAATTTCATTTCTTCTCATTATGTATAGCATTTCCTATGCTATAACATATCATGGCATATTACGTAACATAATTTCATTTCTTCTCATTATGTATAGCATTTCCTATGCTATAACATATCATGGCATATTACATAACATAATTTCATTTCTTCTCATTATGTATAGCATTTCCTATGCTATAACATATCATAGCATATTACATAACATAATTTCATTTCTTCTCATTATGTATAGCATTTCCTAGGTTTCTTTCCCTTTTCTTTTATTTTCCTTCATGGCGAAACCTACCAGTCCTTAAGCTAGGTTTCTTAAGTGGCCTAAAGCATGGAAAGCCTAAGTAAATATCATGGCAAAAGTTACTAAGAACATCATACACAAAATTGGATCATAAACAAGCTAGGACTCTTGTGATCTTACATGTCTTATATCATGTAACTAATTTTCTACATTCCAATTAAACATTAGAGCATTAATCAACTTTCATATCATAATATCACAGAGGTCTTGAGCATATTAATATTTTTGTTTAGGCTAATCTAAGCTATCCCTTTTATCATAGCCGAAAAACCCTAAAAAGAGTTCATGAGTTTCTAGCAATGTGAACACCCTTTAAGAAACTTTATATCCTATCATAGGAGCATGTTTATTTAAATTTTTTGAAGGTCTTTCTAACCCTTAACCTTTCTGGTCCGAAGCATACAAGTGAGTTTTCTTTTGGTTCCAATTAATTTCCAAGCAAGAAAACCATAGAAAGGTCCTTAGCATTTCATAGAAGGAACCTTGCACTAGTTTGGTTAGACGATAATCTTCCTAACCTCTTTAAAATATTTTTGGTTGAATCCTAGGGTTAGATACTCCTCTGATCATACATCATATCAGTATAAAATCATGTAAAAGAATCCTTCTACATAGCATAGAAAATCTTATCATGAAATGAGGTCTTGTTTAAATCATCCTAGATTTGAAAACCTTTTCTTTAGCCGAATTTTCTTAAATTCTTTCCTAGGTTTTCTAATCCTTATAAATCCGAAAATCACATAAAAGCCTTGTACCACAGGTGAGGGGAAGCTTACCTTCTTTGCTTAAGTTTCCTAGGTTTGAGAACTTGCTTGTGGACCTTTCTTCTTCTTGCTTGCTTTGCTCGGCACCAATGGAGGAAGCTAGGTCTTTTGGTGGAGAGGGGGAGGAAGAAGAGACTTCTTCCTCTTGTGTTGCTCGGCAACAACAAGAAAGAAAAGAGGGAGAGAGTGAGGAGGAAGAAGAGGTTTCTTCCTCTTGTGTTGCTCGGCAACAAGAAGAAGAAAAGAGGGAGAGAGTGAGTTCTCGGCACCAATGGAGGAGAGGAGGAGAATGAGTTGAGGATGAAGTTGAAGTCACCCCTCCATGCCTATTTATACTAAAATGAGGGGAGGAAAACTTGACTTGATTCATCCTCCTTATTTATTTCTCCTCTTAATGATAAGAATATTCTAGAGAAATGCTTCTTGAGTTCTCTCTTTTCTTTCCTTTAATTTCTCTCTTTTCTTTCCTTTAATTAAAATTCCTATCTCTCCTCTTACAATATCCTCTCCTATCACACTTGGTTAACACATGCATGCATCCACAAGAGAACCAAGGATCAAAACTTGGTTATGTATATTTTTACTTCTTTTTTTTTTTTTTACTTCCTTTTCCTTTTAATTAAAAAGAATCCTTTCTTATTCTTAACTACTTAGTCCTTTCTCTCCTTATCAATAATTCTCCTATCCCCTTTGATATCCTATAAATGTTCCTTACAAGAGATCCAAAGTTCAATCTCTCTTCTAACATTTTATTTTCTTTTGTACATAATAATTCATATATTACCATATTATGCATTATGCATAAATATTTCACACATGTATATATTATCTCATATTTCTTCCTTTTGTCTACATTAATTCCATACATTATAAATCATGCATAGATGATTTATATTCTCAACTTTATTTTCTTTCATAAAGTTTTAATCATCTAAATCCTTCCCATCTTAATATTTAACTTAGAATATCTACACCTTCTTTTCACTACATTCGTACTCTCATTACCCTTACTTTCTTATCTAGGCTTTCTAGGGGTGTTACAGCATCCAGCTTTGATCTTTCCTCACTAGATATATGCATATAGGCTGGACATCCAAAAACTCGAAGATGAGAGTAATCTACTTGATTCCCTGTCCATACTTCCTCTGATACTTTGCCTTCTAGTGCTGCCCTTGGTGATCTATTAATGAGATAACATGCCATGTTAACTGCTTCCGCCCAGAAATTCTTTGCAAGCCCTGCATTCAGCCTGAGACATCTTGCCTTCTCAATGATTGTCCTGTTCAACCTTTCCGCTACCCCATTCTGCTGAGGTGTCTTGCGAACCGAGAAGTGCCTCATTATCCCATGCTGCTCACAGAATTCCTGAAACTTTGAATCTGTGTACTCAGTCCCATTATCTGACCTAAGGCATTTGATCTTCCTTCCGGTCTGGTTCTCTACTTCAGTTTTCCACAATTTAAACTTTGCAAAAGTTTCTGACTTGTGACGCATAAAGTATACCCATACCTTTCGTGAGAAATCATCAGTAAAACTCACAAAATACAAGTGCCCTCCACGTGATGCTACACTGGCCGGTCCCCAGAGATCCGTATGTACGTAGTCCAGAATCCCCTCCGTCTTGTTTGTTGCCGTCTTAAATTGCACTTTGCTCTGTTTCCCAAGAACACAAAATTTGCAGAATTCAAGCTTGCACGTTTTGACACCCTTCAACAAATCTCTCTTGTGAAGTTCTAGCATCCCACGTTCACCCATATGCCCTAGGCGCATATGCCACAAGACAGTACTATCTGATTCAGACTCCACCGAGGCGACTCCACCTACAACTGTAGTCCCTATCAACTTGTAGATGTTTCCTGCTACCTTTTGTCCTTTCATTACCGTCAGAGCTCCCTTGCTGACTTTCATCACCCCGCTCACTGATTTGTAATTACAACCAATACCATCCAGTGTGCCTAGTGAGATCAAGTTCTTCCTTAGCTCTGGTATATATCTGACATCACATAAAGTTCTGATCACACCATCAAACATCTTGATTCTGACATTCCCTATGCCGATAACCTTGCATGATGCATCGTTTCCCATCAACACTGAACCAGAATCCACTGCCCTATAGGTGTCAAACCAATCCTTGTTTGGAGTCATGTGATATGAACATGCAGAGTCTAAAATCCATGCATCCGTCAGCTACTCCGAACTTGACATAACTGATAGCATATCTCCATCACCGCTTTCTGAATTTTCTTCTTCAACTATGTTTGCAGACTTTGCCGAACTACTTTTGTTCTCTGCAACATATTTCTTTATCTCTGGACAATTTCTCTTGATATGACCTTTACCTCCACATTTGTAGCACGTGATCACCTTCTTCCTTCTCGACTTAGAACGAGTCTTGTTGTTGTTGTCATATTCATGTCGAGATTTGCTCCTACCACGCTCTTGGTTGCTATTTACCACAAGTCCTTCTCCTTGAGAAATTTCATCGCTTGTTTTCTTCCTTTGGTGAAAACCTAGCAATGCACTTGTGATCTCCTCCAATTTGAGAGTTTCCTTACCCCACATCAAAGTAGTAACCAAATTCTCGTAAGATGAAGGTAGAGAATTCAACAACATCAGCGCCTTGTCTTCGTCTTCGATCTTCACATCAATCCGCTTCAGATCACTTACAATCTGGTTGAATACGTTGATGTGCTGGCTCAGATCGGTTCCTTCTGTCATCTTCAGCCCGAATAATTTCTGCTTGAGATACAGCTTGTTTGTCAATGATTTTGACATGTACCGGCTTTCCAGCTTTTGCCAAACTGTCACCGGTGACTCCTCGTCCATGACATGGTACATCACGTCATCCGTAAGACAAAGCCTGATTGTTGCTACTGCCTTCGCCTGAAGTTCTTCCCAATCTGATTTCTCCATGCTTTCCGGTTTTCTTTCTCCTAGCGCCTTCGCCATGCCTTGTTGCACCAACAAGTCCTTGACCCTTCTCTGCCATAATCCAAAGTTTCCGGTTCCGTCAAACTTCACCATATCAAACTTCGCAGAAGTCGTCCCCGACATGTTGAAGAAATCTGCCAAAAACCTGGAGCTCTGATACCAATTGTTGTGCAAAGAAGGGGGCAATACCTCTCAACCTTTCTGAACCGCGGAAGAAGAGGAAGAGAGAAAAGAGATCGCGCGGAACAACAAGACAAAGACGCACAAAAGAGAGCAAACACCAGGAAGGAGAAGAAGAAGATAAAGAAAAAGAGTTACCGTGGTTCGGCGACTTGCCTACTCCACAAAACGGCCGAAGCTTTATTAGAATTCTCTTCTACACAAGAGAATCACATCTAATGATTCTTGTGTTTTCTGATCTTCAATGGGTTTACAATGATCCCTATAAATACTGCTAAACCCCCAGACCCGGTAAAAACGTAACAGAATTTGTTATGAAAAACATAACAAAATTCTGTTATATAAAATCTTAACAGAATTTTATTACGAAAAATCTTAACAGATTTTTCTTCCATGACATCCCTTCATCCAAATATGAGCCACTCGTCAACATGTGTCATGCGCGCCCTCTCTCAACCGGTGTACTCTTTCGCAGTTTCTCATCCCTGAATGCATCGAGCCCGTAAACTCCCTTTCTCGTGCTATCCTTTTCGCTCATTGCGTCTTCCGTTCGACTTCTTGTATTTTTAAGTTCCTATACACTCAGACACAAGACATTAAATCTGCCGAACCTAATTTAATTCAATTGATTAATATCAAAACCAATCAGTGTACTTACAATTTAGATCTATTCAGACTTTTGCTCAGCATTCGATCTTGACCTGCGGGACTTCCCGCTAGATGTCCAGTCCTCGACCAGTCTAGATTTCTGTCTGGTATCCTCGATCCCAAGGACTTTTCGCCTAATGTCCTCAACCCTTAGGACTTCTTCCCAACGTCCTCAATCTATCAAGTCTTCTGTATAGTCCACTCGACCAGGACTTCTTTGCCCAGTCCACTCGACCAAGACTTCTTTGCCTAACCTCAACTAGGAATTTCCTGCACACTTAGTCATCCTTGTTAGATCATAATAATCCTTAATTTTGAACCTTTGTCAATATCAAAATATAAGTTTGATTAACAAGCGCTTCTAACACCAATAGGTTAGGCCTAAGCTATTGGGTTGTCTAAGCACAAGTGGGACGTCGCTGGACTAAAATGAGTTCTCCCAAGTGGCACGAGGCCCGAGTACTTCTCAAGCCCGAGTGGAAGGTCAAGTACCACCAGAGCGGGTTGCCGAGTTGGGACACCGAGTACCTAAGCGGATGGCCTAGTCGAGAAGTCGAGTGTTCGAGTGGGTTGTCAAGTCTGACTTGGCTGAGCTATTGAGTCACAGAGTCATCCTAGTTGTTGAGTCACCGAGTCAATCGAGTGTCGAGCTCGCCAAGTTATTGCGTCGCTTGGACCAAGTCGAACGAGTAGCAGAGTCATTGAGTCCAAGTTGGGAAGACAAGTGCTGAGATGGAAGAGTCACCCAATTGCCAAGTCCGAATGGGTAGTTGTTGTTGGATCGAGTCGTACATGAGAGGGGGGGGGAGTGAATCACGTGGTTTTAAAAAATAATTCTTTTTAAAATTTTAAAACAAAGTGTGCAGCGACAAAATACAGAAATTAAACAGAGTAAATAAGGAGACAGAAACAAACATAGTCAGTTTTACTTAGTTCAGAGCCTTCGGTGACTCCTACTCCAAGACCCAGGTCTCGCGGACCTATCAATGGTAATCCACTAAAATACCTCTTCCGGTACCTCCGGAAGAGGGAATCGAGTACAAAGAAATTCGGAACAGGTGCAACACACTGCACTCGTCCTTTTGCAATAATTAAGTACACAAATGAAAGTTATCAAACACTTTTCGGAGATGGTCAGCTTGACTTGGTGTTTGGGCAGATTCTTAGCGGTAGACGAGTGTAGCAGCGTCGTAGCAGTTGTAGCAGAGTCGTAGTAGGAAGCCGGAGCAGTCAGAACCTCAATTGAATGCGTAGAAGCTTGTATGTCAATTTATTTCATGGCATGGGTGAGCATTCCTCTTATTAAGCATGGAAGACGCCTTCAAAGGCTTTGAATGCGCCTCCAATGTGGCAAGCCTATTCCCAAACATCTCGGTCATTAATCTTTGACGAAATCTGAACTTTATTCTGCGGAAGCCGCATTCCATGAATTAAAGGCACCTTCTATGAACAGTTCCAAGGCGCCTTCAGTGTTTGAAGGCGACTTCCATAAAGACGCCTTCTATCCCCTGGAAGGCGCCTCGGGTATTGTTCACCCGAGATTTTTTGTGCTCTTCTTGCCCTGGAAAGTGTGTTAGTCCAATAAATCAAATAATAACCTGCAAGACAAGTATTAGCACAATAACACTGAGTAGTAATTAGATTTTGTCTTCTCGAGACTATGATCTAGTAAAAGTCTCAATTTAGGGATTTAAAATGAACCTAAACTGGATCGATGTCTACTGTCCCTCAATCACGACGCGTCCTCATCGAGTTACTCTTCTCCAGTGACTTACCTTTCCTTACCAATTTGTAGTCGATTGACTAGCCTCTTGACCCACCAGATTTCCATGTAGTTGTCAGGTCCGTAGACCCAATTGGACTTTTGTTGACTGTCAGGTCCCGCAGACCTAATCGAACTTTCTGCTAGATATCAGGTCGGCTCATTGACCTATTTGGACTTTACACCAGCTATCCGATCCCACTGACCTAGCTGGGTTTCAGCCTTTTGTCAGTTCCTTCAGACCCGTCAACTCCTGCACACTTAGCAAAGCTTTTAGATCATAACACTAACTTAACTCACTTGTCATTCATCAAAACCTGAGCTAAGCCATTAGTGCAACTGCACCAACAATCTCTCCCTTTTTAATGAAGTAACAACATGGGTTAAAATTAGGAAAAATATGCAAAAACATATATAAAATAATTTAAGATAAGTCTAAAGTAAGATAGTTAGTTTTGTTCTCTTGATCATTTTTAGGGTTTAGTTTTTCTAATTTTTCTTGGATTTCTAACTTAAGCCTTAATCTCCTCCCCTTTAGCATTCATTAAAAAAATTATGCAGACAAATGAATCAAAATATGTAGAAAAAAATACGGAAAGTAATAACATTTTGACAAGAAATGTAGAAACTAATTGAAATTTTGTTTTTTTTTTGTTTTTTATATCTCAGGCTTAGGGAGAGGTTTAAATAGAAAAATACTAAGTTAAAAAATTACAAGTAAACATTTTGAGTGAGCTTCAAAAACTTTCTAAGTAATATTAGAAAACGTTTGTCAAGATGGATTGCAAAAATTCTATTTAAAACAAGTGATTTGTTGGCAACTTATTTTGAAAAAGTTTTGTAAATGATTATTTCAAAATGTTTTAAAAGAAATTTATCGAAGAAAAATAAGTTTGAAATTTTATAAAGGATAACCGTTAAACTTTTCAAAATTTGGTAAAGTGTTTTCGAAAATAGTTTTAAAAATATTTTTCAAAATATTGTGCAACATATGTTAATATAATTTTCAAAACAATTGTATTTTTTTAAGATAGACATTTGAAAAAATATAAGAGTATTGATCAAAGTAAATTTGAAAGTAAATTTTGAAAGTATCTTATAGAATATTTTTCACAAAGATTAAGTAAAGTACTTGTGAACATATATCATTTTTTTTCAAATATGTTGTACAAAGTTTTTCTAAGTATGAATTTTTAAAAAAAAATTGCAAAAGCAATCAATTGAAGGTAATTTGAAAGAATTGATTACTTTTTAAAATAATTTTGAGAGTACGTTCAACATCTTTAAAAAAAAATGAGTAAAAATTTTAAAAGTATTTTTCATAATATTCTCCCCCAAACTTGATATAATTTTAAAAATATAATCATCTAGAAATTGTCCTTAAGTGTCTAACTGTTAGTTACTAACTGACTATCAGAATATGACAATATTCACTTAGTTAGTCAAGTACATGTATCCAGTTAGTATTTGACTAAGATGGATTACTTAACTTGATCACTGTAAGTTGGTATTTCTTGTCCAGACTTATGTTGATGGATGGATATAAGCATCTTAAGTCCAAGCAATTTGTCTATGCATTTCACACCGTTCTAGGTTTATGAATACACAATCAATGTAGTCTTAGTGTGCTTGTGAGATGTTTAAAACCTAGTTCTATAGGAATATGCTTTCTGTGGATTTGATCTAGACTAAGGTTAAAATTGATTTTGAAATACTAAGAAAATGGAAATTTTTAGAAAGTAAAAGTAAGAAATTCCTAGAATTTACAAATTATTTGAAAATTATTTTGAAAATAGCAGGCCTAGTTTATGAAACATAATCCTACATTATCCAAATAAGATGACAAAAAGTGGATAACTATATAGATCATGTCAACCAAGTATACAAAGTATGTAGTATACTAAGATGATCAATTCTGGTCCTCATCAGCTGGAGGGGGTGGAGATTACTCAGGTACTCGCAAGGCTCGAAGAATCTGTTGAAGTTCGGTGGTCATCTCCTCCCGGAGCGAGGAGAATCCGTTGGTCATCTCTCCCCGAAGAGTGTTGAATCCATTCGAGATTGACTGTCAGAGCTGTGCGGAAGACTCCTCAATTCGTGCTGGTCGGTTCTCGACAGATAGTGAGGTCGAGGGCTGGGTCGGAGTCAGAGGCTGTCCAAAGAGCTTCTCGGCCGTGAATGTCAGCAACTCCTCTCCTTCGGCCTGAATGATAGGTGGGAAATCGTCCTCCGCCTCACCTAGTATGTCTGGCTGTGGTCCCACTCTCCATGCTAGTCTCCCCTGAGCAGTGACCTTTATATGCACTAGTGCAAGCTATCACTAACCAATCTTGTCATATGCACTAAGTGGAGTGAATGTACCCTATGTCATATCTACTCTTATGGTCAAGAATATGCATGTCAAAATGTGACAATAGGATATATGAATTTGACGCCTAGTGACGAGACTGGATGCATGAATGACATTATGAAATATGTGTAATGCCACGTCGATGTCAAGACACTGACAGAATGCATATAGGAAGGAGTGAGAGGGTCGCATCATCACAACATCGCGAGATGTGATCAACAAAATGTATGTGGTCAGGAGTTGATACAGGACATAGTCCTAGACCCTAAGAGAGAGTGACAAAAAATCAGTCATAGTAGGTAGTCTCTCTCCCAAAAAAATACATGTAGATAACATCTAATGTAATATGGGAGCAGGGTTCGTCAAATGACAAATCCCTACTAAGCTAGTATAAAAATGAGCAGACTGACCTCCTGAGTCCTAAACTATCATACAATAGGGTAGGGGAGAAGTAAAAGTCTTTCCCACCAACTCTAGTGGAATAAGTCAGATCATCAACCTTAACTAAATTGTTGTAAAATTGTGCACACAAGCTTAGATTTACTACATGGCTAAAGTAGACTAGTCTATCTAACTGGTAGTAATCAACGATCTCTATGATAAGTGCACAGTATCTGGTGAAAAATGACCTACTCAAAAATCTAGATTTTAATGAAACATATGTATGTTGTAAAAAATCTAACGTAAGTCATTTAGTGGAGAATCTAGCATTAGTAGATGGGGTATTGCAAGGACTAGGATTAACATGTCGTCGTTTCCTAAAATAATTTATATATACAAAACATTCATATACAGCAAATAAACAACCAAAAGGAGCTATATTGTTAAGGTAGAGTGTACCGAGGAGGCATTGTCAAGGTTTGGAAGGGAAAAGATGAAGAAATGGTGGAGATTAGCTGTGGGAAGGCGCCTTCACGTTGTCAATTTTATGAACAGAGCGTTGCTCTGTTCGCTGGAAAAACTGGGATTGAAGGTGCCTTCAGCCTCATCGAAGGCGTTTTTAAGTTGTTATGAAAGATGCCTTCAACCGACTAAAGGTGCCTTCAATCGGTTGGGGCGAGAAAATATCTCGCCCTTGCGAGGGCGCCTCCAATTGTCTCGGAAGCGCTTTTCATTTTTTTTTTATTTTTTTTTTTTACTGTAATTTTAATTTTAGTTTTTAATTTAAATTTAAATTTTAAATTTTAGTTTTAATTTTTAATTTTTAATTTTTAATTTTAATTTTAGTTTTAATTTTTAATTTTCATTTTCATTTTATTTTAGATCCTTAATCATCTAACCCAATTTACATTTTCAATCAGGGAGTCCGATAATTTTGTGAGATGAGTTACGTTAAATTTTAAGGTTGGATTTAACTTTGTGTTAAATTCAAATTTAGTTTTGGGTTCAACAAATAAACATTTTTTGAATAAATTTCTAAGTTGTGGTGAGTCATTTGGATATCATTAGAGTAATCACGCTTTCAAAATTTTTCAAATAGTCCTATCCACTAAATTTAATACAAAACTCGAATATAAACAGTTAGGATTCGTAAAGGGTGGCTTCAATTAGTTCCATTAAGATAAATGTACTAGGTCGAAGTCATATCTTCCTAGACATGCATAGACAAAGTTCCCTAACCTATTATCATCCAAAAGTTCACCAGTATCATTTATCAAGTTAAACTTATTGTTAGTACCCCAAGGTAGTTTTGATGTAATTAACCAAGTCAGGTTAGGTCCTATTGGTATTTAACCCTTGTGTCTAAGTGTATAGGAACTTAGGAGCACAGAAAGTCGAGCGAAAGACGTAGCTAGCGAGAAGGACGACACGGAAGAGAGCTAACGAGCTAGGTGTGTCTGAGGGACAAGGTGCTGCAGAAGAGTACGCGGGTGGACAAGAAGGAGGCACGCAGCATTTTCGAGGGATGAGAAGTCAGAGTGGAAGATTGCTCGAAGGCCGGAAGTTGAGTTCGGGTGAGATCTATTCCGGATGGCCGAGATCACCTAAGCGAGCGGAGTCGGAGCAAAAGATTCAGACCAATGCGAGCGGGACTGGAGTAGAAGACTCGGACCAAAAAGTTAATTGGAAGTTGACTTTCTAGTCCGGGCACCCGGAACCCTTCCAGGCACCCTGACTAGAGTTATAAATACAGCTCTGGTCCTAGAAACTTAGACAGAACACTTGTAAACGATTTTTTTTTGTTTAGCTTTCTAGTTGTGAGATCTAACTGCTGTAAAAAACTTCTCCGCCCAGAGGAGAATTTTAGTGAACTTTACATCTTCCTTGGATTAACAACCTCTCCGGTTGTAACCAAGTAATTTCTTTGTGCCTCGTCTTTTTTAGTCTTTTAATTATTTTATACAAGTGTTGATAATTATTAAGTTATAAAGTTCGAAGAAGGTTGTTTTCCTTTGTAGGGCTATTCATCCCTCCCCCCTCCCCCCTCCAGTCGGCCATCGAGGGTCCTATAAGTGGTATCAGAGCCAGAATACTTCAAAAGGACTAACCGTCGACTGAAGCATCGAGACAATGGTCGGACCGAGCATCTGCCCGTCGAAGTTTGAGGGAGAATTTGCGTTATGGAAAAAATGCATTGAGGTATTTTTTAAAACTGATTTTGAAATTCTTTTGATAATTAAATATGGTTTTGTATCTCCTAAAGACCAACAAGGAAATGAAAAGGAAGAACACCAACGGAGTAAGAAGGAGCAAGCAGACTTCGTAGCGAACGAACGAGTCGAGTTCCACCTACTCAGCGTACTTCCATCCCAGGAAGTAAATCGGATCAGAAATTACGAATCAGTAAAGGAACTTTGGGAGAAATTCCTATAACTACACGAAGGAACTTTGAGAGAAGTTCTTTCCGAAGCAAAGCTCGCGAGATGGAATCTGCTCTGAACCAACTAACGAACCTCAAGAAGAAAGAAAGCAAAACAGTCACACATCTGCACTCAAGGATCAAAGAGCTCATCACCGGACTCACAAATCTCGTAAAAAAGGTAACAAACCGAGATTCATTAAGGTATGCTTTAAATGTATTTCCTAGAACACCTTTATAGTCGACTCATTTTACATATCTAAAGACCTATAAGTTAGTTCATTAGAAAATCTTTTTTCTACCTTTGAACTTCACGAATCTAGATGTGCAGAGATGAAAAGGGAGCCTAGTTAGAACATTACCCTGAAGGCAAGACTCAGAAGCGTCAATCGAGAAAGATGAAGCGGCGCTATTAGTAAGAAAATTTAATAAATTTAAATTGTAGACAAGAAAGCATTATCGAAACAAAAGGAATGTCCGATGTTATAACTGCAACAAAGAAGGGTACATCAAGGATGACGACCCAAAATTAAAGAACAAGGACAAGGAGAAGAATAAGAAACCAACCCGGCCAAAGCATAATCTAAAGATGACACTACAACAAAAACCTTCATAGACATCGGTTTTCCACCGGTGTCTATTTGATTTTCGACTGATGTCTATGAAGCCGATGTTAAAAGTCTGTCATTTTAGACATCGGGTTAAAACCGGTGTAATATCAATTAACGACACCGGTCTTCGAATCGGTTATTAACCGGTGTAGTATCACTTAACGACACCGTTTCATCAACGGTGTAAAACCGATGTAATATTGTATGTTAATAACACCAGTTTTGGCAGCGGTAAATGACCGATGTAATATTACTTTATAACACCGTTTTTACATCGGTGGAAAACCGATGTAATATGTATATTTTTTAACAACACAGATTTGATTTTAACACCGACAATAACAAAAAAAAAAATACACAAATATTCACAAATTGTACAAATATTCTTCATTCAATAATATCCATAAAATACACATATTCACAAATTATATAAATAATCTTCTTACAACAATATCCATAAAATACTCAAACATTCTTTTTACATCAAAAGCTAGCTAATAGATATCAAAATCAAAGTATAACATTCTGTTAACACATCAAGGTACAACTGTCTCAAATGTAATCTAGCATGCATTCAGCCCACTCGAACCGCACTTCATCAATTTCAACTCTGGAGTACTTGAGATTTGTAAACTGTAAAAACACATAAATCCACCATATGTCAAATAACTAAAACAAATGTGTACATGTATCAAATAAAATATAATACTGAGTTTTTAAAGGCTGCTGTGGAAGATAACGAATATAACAGTGAAGGAAGCATAGAAGAACAAAGAAAATATTCATAGTTAACAAGCAAATGAAGAGATATACTATTTATTGTACTACCTCTGATGCCATCTTCCAAATCTCATAAGCAAGAATGCAACTGTGCCCTTTGTATACACATGGCTAATAGACATAATACAATAAGGAGCAAAAGCTATAAAATTCACCATCACCACGCAATCAATGAAGCAGGCAAACACAAGGTGGGTTGATATGCAGTGAAAGTGTTAATTAAGTGGAACTGCAGCAAATTACCTGTTTCTATGTTGCATCATCAGTACAGTTACATAGGGCACAAGCTATTTAATGGTCTTCTTTCTTATCAAGAGCAGGGAATTTTCTTGATGCAAACTAGCCAATTACTGTAATCATAGGGCATAAGGTCACAAAACTCAGAAACATCGATTATGATAGGACGCTGAGATCCTAAGCAGCAATTTTACTTCAGAAAAACCTTGGAAACGATCCCAAATTCAAGAACATAAAGATCCTAACATATCACACTTACATCCGTCAACTCTGCCTTACAGCACAGCGGACAACAAGAGTGGTGCATGGTCGCCAATTGCACTAGTGAAGGTTCTCCTCTCTTTTTCTCTCAAATTTGATTGGTTGACTATTTATCCTAAAAGCTAAGTTGTTAGGAAAGAGAGAAAGAGACTAATATATACATTGATATCCTTAATAATCTTCATCTCTTTCTCCAATTCTAATTCCCTCTTTTCGGCCACTCTAGTTACTTTTGAGGGCATTTTTACTAGACTTTGGTTGGCTATTACTGATCTTATTCTTAAGCCAAATCAGCTGATTAGATTGACAAATATTCATTTATGAATCTCTATCAGTACAATCGAAATCTAATTAAAGACAACCTTAACAGATTGTCCACACTCCAGATTCTGTGAACCACCAGATTGTCAATTGAAGCAAAAAAAGAAACATGATAGCATCTAATAAAGTAGGGTAATACTTGATGGTAGATGTACAAAAAAAAATTGGTTCTCAAAATTCAGAAAATACACTTAAACAATAAAAAAAAAACTTAGTTTAGAGTCACAAAATGAACCTTTTGCTATGAAACAGGAGCCCAACATTTAAACAATCAAAATAAGGATTAGTATTGATTACCCATTTATCTTAATAGGTTAGGTTAAATTCGAGTATCAATGTGTTAGATATTTAGAGGAAGTTGAGCAGGTTCAAAAAATGTAATCAATCCTTTAATCCT
Organism: Zingiber officinale; assembly: GCF_018446385.1. Taxonomy (NCBI): domain Eukaryota; kingdom Viridiplantae; phylum Streptophyta; class Magnoliopsida; order Zingiberales; family Zingiberaceae; genus Zingiber; species Zingiber officinale. Next base: position 97,790,097 of record NC_056003.1, on the reverse strand, counting down.
AAGGTTACCATTTAAGATAGCTTATCCAGCCACTCTACTCACTGCATCTCCTAATCTCTAATTCCTTTCTTCTTAGGCAATCATTTAGTCTCCAACTAGTATCTGGTTTGTAACAAAAGCATAGCATTCAGTTTGTATAAAAAAAAATCATTGTAACAAAAGCATAGCATCCGGTTTGTATCAAAAAATCATAGCAAGCACCAGGGGAACTAAATCGAAATTATCAAAATCACCAGGGGTAAATATTGTATTATTACCATTGCTGGAAGTGAATCCTTGTGGTCAACTCCAAAATTTTCAATTATATCTTTCATATATCGCATGATATAAAAACCACATTGCTCCGCATCCGGTTGTTGAGGAGCCTATGTTAGAAAAGAAATATTGGAATAACTCCTTCAAGGATAGTGAAACAGTTGCTAATCAAAAGGACATACCTTGACACTACCCATGTTGGTTGTTTTTCCTTCCAGCCTCCGCATTATACATTTTCAAGGCCCTACATGCATATAACCCGTGGGAATTGTATTCCCACATCAAAATACTTACATGTTTCAACAAAGGTAAGAAAAGAAGCCAAAAAACTTACATGTTGACAACATATTTCCAATCTTGATCACGAATGCGGTGACTAAGAGGATCCAACAAAAAAATAATCTCCTTCTCAACATTGATGATAGTCAAAATCCAGTGAAAACTATACAAAGAAATATAATTAGTGTATATATGCATCTTGCAATTTCTCAAAATATGCAAGTGAGAGTGATATATAATGTTATTCTTACTCACCCAACGTTGCATGGCACAACAACCAATTGACCAGATGAGGTACCAATTAGCCTACTGCTTAAGTAACAAGCCCTTTTATTCAACTGTTCTTGGATGAAATCTCTATTCTGATTTCTTGATGGTACATATTCCACAGGCACTGGATCCACCAATCTGAAATCCTGCAGCAACATCTTTTCCTGTATCTTTCTATATAGATGCCTACAATTGGAAAATATCCCAAAAAAATGATGAAATCTAAATTAATGAAACATATAAATAAAGTCCAATTCAATTGAAAGCTTACCACATATACACAACTATGCAAGTGTCTGTGATTGGCTTCAATTCACAAAAGGAAATATGTCATCGCAATTAACATGGATGCGCCCATGCCAAATACATCAGGAACTAATTCCAAAATCACATTCTCTGTTTCATCAAGACGCTGAAAATAACTATATAAGATGTGTAAGGGTCTTGGCACATTGGACGATTGTAACTTCTTCTCTTGTCTGTTGTCAACTTGTTTCTTCCTAGTCTTCTACATATGTAGATGCAACCATATATATATTAGATATGTGACATACTTTAAATGTACACAAAATTTAGACAACACTTTATCACATTTACCTCATCCCGCATGCTGATTAAGTGCACAGGCCAAGCCACATGGCCACCTACAGCATCCCCAATACTCTGACATGCAGACGGGATTGCAACAGGCAGTGGTGCTGATTGATCAATTGCTTTATCAATGGAAATCCTCATGCAATTCACGGGTAATGGAACATCATCAATAAAGTTGCCAGGTCCATTAACAGAGACAATTGTCCCATATGCAACAGTCTTGTCGTTAGGCTGCAATAACAACTGTAGGATCGAAAAGAATTTAGATATCTCCACAATTGCATGATATTGTCCACTTTGGGCCTAAGCCCTCATGGTTTTGCTCTTGGGCTCTCCCCAAAAGGCCTCATTTCAATGGAGATATCTTTTCTCTTATAAACCCATGATCTTTCCCATGTATTTCCAATATGGGACTATGTTTGCAACCTTGCAACCCCAACAATCCCCCCCTCAAACAAAGGACCATAGGCTTCCCACGTCCGATCCTCGACCCACCAGGTCTTCCTGCCCCTCGGTCCACCCGACCTACTAGGACTTCCTTGCCTAGTCGCAACTAGGACTTCCTGCCTGGTGTCTGGTCCTCTTGTTCCGAACATAGGAGCCCCCACTTTCTTTGTTCGAGGTCAATATTATACCCACATGGCTCAATCAGACCATAGCTCTTGTACACAGTCGGCGGTTAAACCTTCTGGCAGTCCGGGCTCTGATACCAATTGTAGGATCGAAAAGAATTTAGATATCTCCACAATTGCATGATATTGTCCACTTTGGGCCTAAGCCCTCATGGTTTTGCTCTTGGGCTCTCCCCAAAAGGCCTCATTCCAATGGAGATATCTTTTCTCTTATAAACCCATGATCTTTCCCATGTGTTTCCAATATGGGACTATGTTTGCAACCTTGCAACCCCAACAACAACATCACTGCTTTTCCCTATAAGACAAACAATTTATGAATCTTCAACAAATAGTGCTTTACAAGATTCATTAGATACTAACGATGGGATAATAATATCAACATGAAATATATATTTAACCTGTAAAGTCGAATCCTTCTCAATAACTTTCACATCATCATCATCATGTTCTTCTAGGCCTTCAGTTGAGAGGCGCCTATGACGTTCAACTTCAGGTTTTATATCGAGGAGGCATTGTGGTTTAACTGAGCAGCTACCCTTCTCCTCACTCTCAAATTCTCGACCAGAAAGTTTCAACACCATTGCTTCCAATTTTTCTATTCTGTCACTTTGATCAGAAAGCATAGCTTTTTCCTCCTTAAACTCTTTCTGTTGCCTTTCATAGGCAGCCTTATCAATTTGCACCTTCCCTCTAGCAAGCTTGAAGAAGGATGATGGAGTGACATTTGCTCCTATGCCTCTCACACGTCCACCATGTTCGTTAGAATTCAAGGCCTTCGTGAGAATATCCTCAAATGGTTTGGTAAAGGGCATCTTACCATCCTTCTTTTGGACAATATAATCATCCTGTCATGCATCCAAATACAATAACTTTAAATATATGCATATATCATATATGTACAAAATAAGCAATTTATGTATACTTTTGCTTACAATCTTATTCACTGTTTGCTTCAACTCATCGCCAACAAATTCCCCAGCTTTGTTGAGCCGCCCTTTCTTCCAGAGGATGGCTCTGTTTATCTCTTCGTCATCACATAAAACACTGGACTGATACCAAAAACCACATGAAGTCAACGTACTCAACACCAACTATGACAACCATAAGTAGGAATTTATTAATGTTAACTAAATACTTACTATTTCTTCAGACAAACCCGCATATCCTTTTCGAGAAAGACGATGAGGGTATAAGTTTGCCTTGCTTCTTTGACTTTGTAATTCACTTTTCCTCTACATAGTGATAGATGAATTATAACCACATATATCAACTAGAATTTAAAAAGACCACCTTAAACAACTTACTATAAAGTCTTCAGACATCCGATTAATCACAAAACTACTCCAATCTTCACGTGAAATGCAATGCCCTTGAGGTACCTTATTGAGAAGCTTCGGATTATTTCTATTTGGCTGGATGAATGTCCTGGTGAGGTGAGTTTTATACTGACGCCACTTGGTGTTTGCAGAGATCAAACACCCATTCCTCCATTTTGGGTCCAGTTGGTATGTCAACTACACAAACAAATATCTTACGTATATAAATAAAAGAACAGAATAAAATGCTTCACATAAGAAAGTTTCATGTAACTTACATTGACAGATTCCCATATCATGTTCTTAACTTCATTCGACACTTGCTTCCAAGAGTTGTAATTAATATTAACTTTTTCCCGAGCAAGCACACCAATAAAACTTTGCAATTCAGAAGCCTTTTGGCCAACTGGCTGTCCATACACATTAAATTTGACACTTTGTTTGACTCCCTGAATCCTTTGAACAACAAGCTTATTCATTTGTGTACGACCTCTTTTTGATCTTGCTGTTTGGGCCGTCCCATCTGATCCTATGTCCTGGCTATCCTCAGCACCCTCTTTTTGATCTTGTTCTTTGTCTTTTGCATTTGTGTGTGAATACTTATCATCATGTGCTAAATTGGCCTTTTTTCTAGTGTTCATTGTGTCGAAAACCTAATCATAACAGTGAGAATTTGAAATAGAGCAGAGCATATCATTCAAAATCACAACAAAATAAACATTCGTATATTTAAAAAAAAACTACTACCAAACAATTAACCAAAGTTACCAAAATAAAGTAAATAGTCACATATATAAACCATAAATAAAGTTACCAAACTAAAAATTCTCATTGTCAACCCAAATCCCATCACAATCTCCACGAATACAGGATGGTTCATTGTCATCAGTTTCGTCAATATCCATTGATGGCTTCCCTTTTGTGAAGCATTGGTAGTGGATTGAAGGATCTCCCAACTTATCATCAGTGATATATTCAAAATACTCTCTATTTGTAGTTGAAAGTACAATAGACCATGTGGGATCTTGAGGGTCTTCTACATAAAATACTTGCTTCGCTTGAGTGCCCAAGATAAATGGGTCGGATTTGAATCCCATTCTCTTAAGATTTACCAAGGTGAAACCATTATCATCTACTCTAATACCAGTGTTATTCTCTACCCAATCACACTTAAACATTGGAACTCGAAAATCATGGTAATTGAGTTCCCATATTTCTTGTATCACACCATAATACATCATGTCTGATATAATTGGATTCTTATCCTTTGAACTTGCAACTTGCATTGTTTGTGCGAGCAAGCTTACACTCGAGTTTTGAACAACTGTAACATTATCACGTTCTTTCATGTAATAAGTGACCCCATCGATCATATAACTAGAGTATTTTAGCATTTGCTTGCTAGGTCCATTTGCCAACAGCTTCACTTTTTCTGATAATTGATTGGAGGAAGATGATGTTGTATTTGTAACCTACAATTCATCATAAGGGGGTTTAATTATTAAAAGTCTTAAAGTTCTTGTGTTCAATAATAAACATGCTAATATTTATGGTACTTACATGTTCATGGAACCAAGAAATAAAACTTCTGTGGTGTTTATCTTGTAACCACTTTGCACCTTTAATAGGAAATTTTTGCTTCAAGTGTGTCATATGTTCCCTAATCAAAAAATTTTGCAAAGATTAATCAGATATTTTTTTAAACAATTTCAGGAGATTATTACTGAATTAGAGGGCTTACACAATGTAAGGATCAACCTCAGCTTCATTTTCCAATACATACCGATGTGCTTGTTCCCACTCATCGTGACAACAGAAGTGCACCTTGGCACCTGACAAGGACTTAGTGAGTATTGTTTCACGATGCTTTGATGGAATCCCTATCGTGTTCATATTAGATAGAAATTCTGAGCAAAACTCTACAGCTTCTTCAGCAATATAACATTCAGCCATGCATCCTTCTGGTCGATTTCTATTCCGCACATAACCTTTCAATGTTTTCATATATCTTTCAAATGGAAACATCCATCTATACCAAACTGGTCCACACAACTTGACCTCACGCACGAGATGAACTGTTAAGTGAACCATTATATCAAAAAATGAAGGTGGAAAATACTTTTCAAACAGACACAACGTCGTCACAATTTCTATTTGTACTTTATCCAACTTTGAGGCATCTATTACTTTGTTACATAACACATTGAATAAGAAACAAAACCTTGTGATAGAATTTCTGACATGCTTGGGTAGAACACCACGGATGGCAATTGGAAGCAAATGTTGCATTAAGGTGTGGCAGTCATGTGATTTAAGACCAACCAGTTTTAGGTCCATCATTGAGACAAAGTTTTTGATGTTGGAGGAGTAACCCGTGGGAACCTTAATTCCGAACAATGAATTACAAAGTCTTCTTTTCTCATCCTTGCTTAATGTATAACATGTTGGGGGCAAAAATGTCCTTTTCTCCCCTTTTTGTGGTGCTAATTCTCCCCTAATTTTCATATCCACTAGGTCGTTTCTTGCTGCAATTCCATCTTTTGTCTTTCCTGGCATATCAAGTAATGTACCAATCAAACTTTCGCAAACATTTTTCTCTATGTGCATCACATCAAGAACATGTCAAACATGCAGATCTTTCCAATACTCAAGTTCAAAGAATATCAATTTTTTTTTCCAGCAGGACTTACCATCATTTTGCTTTGATTGAAAATTTGCTCTAATTTTTCCCCATCGGCATGTAATTCCTTCTACTTTTTTTAAAACTTCATCACCGCTTAGTGGTTTTGGGGCCATAGTAAAGTCTTGTGTCCCATCAAATGCCTTCTTCTGCCTTCGATAAGGATGATCTCTACGAAGAAACCGTCTATGACCTGTAAATGACATTTTTTTACTATGCTTCAACCTTTTTGCACAAGTTTCCTCACCACAGATAGGGCATGCTTGATATCCTTTTACAGTGCATCCTGCCAGGTTTCCATATGCCGAAAAATCATTAATTGTCCACAATAGGACAGCTCTAAGCAAGAATCTTTCTTCTCGGTGTGCATCATATGCTTCAACACCAACTTCCCATAATTCTTTTAAATCGTCAATCAAAGGCGCCAAGTACACATCAATGTCATTTCCCGGCTGTTTAGGACCAGAAATCAACAACGTGAGCATCATATATTTTCTCTTCATACACAACCATGGAGGAAGGTTATAAGTGATCATTAGAACTGGCCAACACTATATGTAGAACTCATCAAACTATGAGGATTGATTCCATCAGCTGCTATGGCCAACCTTAGATTTCTTGTCTCAGAAGCAAAATTTGGCCAATTATGATCCATAAGTCTCCAACAAGGTGCATCAGCTAGATGTCGCATATAGGCATCACATACTCTTTTATTAGCATGCCAAATTAACTCCTTAGATATTTCCTTGCTCCGAAACATTCTTTGAAATCTAGGAATAGGAGGAAAGTACCATAAAATTTTTGCAGGGACTCCTTCAATTATCCTAGAATTCTTGGCCAACTTCCACCTTGACAACCCACAAGTAGGACAATCGGTAAAATCCTCATACTCCATCCAGTATAAGACACAATCATTAGGGCAAGCATGTATTTTCTTATAAGTCATCCCCATTGCACATAAGCTTTTCTTTGCATCATATAAAGATAAAGGCAATTTATTGTCAACGGGAAGCATTTCTCCAAACAAGACAAGTAGTTCAGTAAAACTATTATCACTTCAGCTGTATTTCGCTTTCAAGTTATATAATTGCACAATTGCAGATAACTTTGTAAATTTAGTACACCCAACATACAGGGGTTTCTCAGCATCCTCAAGTAATTTTATAAATTGATCTGGATTCTCTGAACTTTCATATGCAGCGTGTACCATATCTATAGGTTTATAAGCAAAATAGTTTTCACTTTCTCCAGCTGCATCATTCTCTTTCTTTAAATCTCCTAATACAGATTCTTCCCCATGCCATATCCATTTTTTGTATGTTAAGTCTATACCATTACAGTACACATGTGCCCTTATGCTGTTAATATTAGTGTTCTATAGATTGCCACATTTCGTACAAGGACAAGGTATACTAGTAGGATTAGTAGCATGTTGCAGCGCAAATTGCAAGAAAGATTCTAGTCCAAGTTCAAACTCATGTGATAATCTATCCTTTGCCATCCATGCCTTGTCCATTTTGTTGTACTAATAATCAATCAAAAATATCAAAACAATTACAACAATGAGCCAAAATTCTTAATCCATCATTATACAAATAAATTAACTATGCGGGTCCTCCAAGAAACCAACTACGCTTACCAAGAAAAGGATACGAATAAATTTCATAAACCAGAAACCAACTACTTCATCATTATACCAATAAATTTTAAACCAGAAACCAACTACTTCATCATTATACATTTCTAAACCAGAAACCATGACATTTCAGTGAAAACAATTAGCCTAGACATAAAAGAAACTTGATAGTTCAAGGATTACATAAAACCAACTTAGCAACAGGAACTAACAACTCCTCAATCTATCAAACAAAAATGATAAAATCAACTCAAGGTAGTGTTTGAGGAAATTCATCAAACACATTGCATGCATCAATCAATTAATACTTGCAAACAAGAGATCAAGAAGATGCAACTGTCGAAGATGAGGAAGAAATTCAGTAGCGATGATGTATAAAGGAAAAATTACCGGAATGTGAAGAAGGACTCGAGCGGTGGCAGTGAATGCTGGACCGGAGATGGATGAAGCAAAAACTACTGGAATGCGAAGAAGGCCTCCTCTTCTCAACCAAATGGAGGAGTTGGAGGAGATGCGGTGTGGTTGGACGGAGAAGCAAGTTCGTCGTGTCTTGATCCTGATCGGGAGAGGATCTAGGAAGGGGGAAGAGGGAGATGAGGTTGAGAGAGATGGTCGGAGGTTTAGGTTTAGGCTGAGAGAGATGGTCGGATGGTCGGAGGTTTAGGTTTAAGCTGAGAGAGATGTCTCGGTTTAGGTTTACGCGAGAGATGTCGCGCGGAGGAACGGGCGGGATAAAGATTTAGGTTTGGAGGGAACGTCACAGTGTGCAGATTTTGGCTTGTGGGGAAATTAAAATATTTTATTTTGGTTCATTAACATCGGATTTTAAAAATCGATGTTAAAATCGATGTCTATTAACGAAAAAAAGAGCGCTCATAGACATCGCCTAAAAAACCGATGTCTATGAGCGAAAATCTGCGCTCATAGACACCGGTTTTTAGAAAAACCGGTGTAAAATACTCAAAGACATCGGTTTTAGCCTAAAACCGTTGTTGTTCCACTGATGTCTATGAGGGATTTTGTTGTAGTGTGATGTGGGACAACACGTCATCCAAATTCGAAATCGAAGCCTACAGCGGACTAGTTTTAATGGCAACCATCAAAAAGAAGGCGAATGCAGCTCAGAGATAAACATCGATGAAGGGGGAGGATCATCAGAGGAAAGCTACGATGAAAAAGGAGCATCGGGATATGAGGTAAGTCAGGTACGGACCTTATTTCCTAAAAAGTCATTTCAATTTATTAAGATTTTTTTCAACGATTTAGTAAAATTAGAAAAATAAAATATAGATTTGAAAAGACAATTAGCCAATGCATGTCCCTTAGATTTGTTTGATAATTTAAAAATAGAAAATGACAAATTGAAAATAGAAATAAAATATTTAAAAATTCGTGCATTCTTAATTAATCAAAATATTAGGAGATATAATAATTTAAACTAGTATTTTAAATATCATAAGGATCAAATTAGGAAAATATCACAAAAATACATTCCTAAGAAATTTCTGATTAATCCTAAGGAAGGAATCTATTTTGGGTTCCAAAATCATATTTAGATTAATTACTTTCTTAGGACTTTCAGAAAGAAAGTTAAATATTTAAATTCTTAAAGAGACTTTGTCTAGAAGTGGTTGATACTCCAATAACCAAGAAGGCTTAGTGTCTCGCCACAGCCTAGAATCCAATTACTAAATTGAATATTTAATTGACTTATTGTGAAGCATTCAACTAATGCTTTAAATTTTTACTAAAAAAATTATTTAAAGGTCTAATCATTAAAATTTGTTTAAGTTAATCTAAACAATCTCTTGAAATATTTTTTTGTTAGAAAACTTAACTCTTCTTCTTCTTCATCTTCTTCTTTTTTGTTTTTCCCCTTAGATTTTTTAGACCTTCTAAGTAATATATTTTACGTACCCCACTTTTAATGTGATCAAAAGGGGGAGTAATAAAGATTAAGTCTATAGAGAGGTAGTATAATTTTAATTTTTTTATTTTTGTACTTAATTTCTATACTTGTAATTTTTTTTTTGCAAAAATTATAACTATTGTTTATGGTTTACCCTAACTTAACTTGAGTTTGATCACATCAAAAAGGGGGAGATTGTTAGTACCCAAGGTAGTTTTGATGTGATCAACCAAGTCAAGTTAGGTCATGTTGATATTTAACCCATGTGTCTAATGTTGGTGCAACCTTAGGTCAAGGTTGACCTGGTTGACCTGACTCGAGTTGACCTGACTCGAGTTGTATTTTGATGTTTGACTTAGGAAGATTGTTGGTGCAACCTTAGGTCAAGGTTGACCTAGTTGAGTTGTATTTTGATGTTTGACACTCGTGGAAGAGTTGTATTCTTGATATGGGACAAGAATAGATGTTTGGGAGATTATTGGTGCAACCGTAGGTCAAGGTTAACCTGGTTGACCTGATTCGGGAAAGAGTCCAAGTATGGAGACTTGGCAACAGAAAAGTCCAAGCAGGGAACTTGGCACTGGAAAAGTCCAAGCAGGGAGCTTGGCACGCGAAAAGTCCAAGTGTGGAGACTTGGCACGGGAAAAGTCCAAGTATGGAGACTTGGCACGGAGAAGTCCAAGCAGGGAGCTTGGCACGAGGGAAAGTCCTAACTGGGATGTTAGCCAGGTGAAAGTCCGGGTGAGTGAAGCCAGGCAAGGGAAAATCCAGATGGATCAGGAATGATCGGACATCTGGTGTTGAGGAAAGTCCAAGTAGGTCAAAGGGATTGACCGGACACTTGGCGGGGAATTCTAGCAGGTCAAGGGAGTGACCAGATGCTAGGAATGAAGTACCAACAGGTCGAGGTTGACCGAATGTTGGTTTGGAAGGCTTGGGACTTGGTTTGGGCAAAAACCAAGTCACTAGTTATCTGATCGGTCTGGTGACCGATCAGTGTGCTACTGATCGGTATCTGATCGGTCTGCAGACCGATCAGAAGGTGATCAGTAGCCGCGAGAAAGACGCCTGATCGGTCTGTGGACCGATCAGGAGCTTCCCTGATCGGTCATGGCGACCGATCAGGAGACGATGTCGCGGAAGGAAGAGCTTCAAAGCCAAGAGTTGGGATCGGTCTGTGGACCGATCCAGCTGTGGCCTGACCGTCGACCGATCAGGGACGGAACAGAAGCATAGGTTTCTTCCCTGATCGGTCTGCGGACCGATCAGGATGTTGCCTGATCGGTCTGCAGACCGATCAGGGTTCTAGCTGTTGCGACGCAACGGCTAGTTTCTTCGCTGTCTTCTTCGCAGGTATAAAGGGGTCGAGGGCTGCTGCTGCGCGACAACTTCTTTCTCTTCTCTTCTGCTATAGAGCTGCTGCTCTGGTGCTTGAGCTTTGTTGAGCTCTTCTTCGCAAGCTTCGCGTGAGCTTCTTCCTTCGGCTGGGACTCCGACTGAGCTGCTGCTGTGGTTGGCGTCTGAGAAGCTGTTGCTTCTTCAACAGTCGACAAGAAGGCAAGGGTTGCTTACATTTGCTGTGTATTTACTTCTTGCTTCTCTTGTATTTGTACTCCTTATCTTGCTGTTGCAAGAAGTAGTTGTGGCGAGGTTTCTCCACCCATAAGGAGCTCATATTTAGCCGGTTCTCCGGGGACTCATCCACCGACGGATTGGTAGGCTTCGTCCACCTTACGGACACGCCGAGGAGTAGGAGTTCATCTCCGAACCTCGTTACATCGGTTTGTTTTTCTTCTCCTTATTTTCTTCCTTGTATTTCCGCTGCGACTAACCCTAACTATAGGAAGAACGCGAGAATTTGGGGCGGCTATTCACACCCCCCTCTCTAGACGAGTACAAACGATCCTAACAAGTGGTATCAGAGCAAGGCCGCTCTTCGACGGATCAACACCCGGGGGAGCACGGGCTAGAGATGGATCTCTATGGAGAAGATGTCACGATTCAACCCTTCTACGAGTCTCACGACAACTTCACATATTGGAAGGTAAGGATGATGTATTTTCTTAGGACTAATATGTTAAATTGGTTTTGTGTACAAGAAGGGTTTTCCCCTCCGATGGATGAGGAAAGAAAACCTATCAAGAAGAAGGAGTGGACGAAAGAGCAAATCCGACAATCCGAAATCAATGACGAGGTAACAAAAATTATTGAATTTGCTTTACCTAATAATGTTTTGTGCAAGATAGATAGGTACAACAACGCCAAGGAATTGTGGAACAATTTGGCAAAATTCCATGAAGAGGAGCCTAGTGAGCCAAGTAGCTCACATCATGGAGGAAGCGAATTGGGAGTTGAGGGTTACTCAACATCCAAGGAAGAAGAGGAGGAGAGCTCTTGTTCAAGATCGGAGCAAGAAGAGGCATCTACCTCCGGAAGGGATGAAGAAGAAAGCTCATCTACATCCACAACCCTAGGTAACTCAAACACTGTGATTTCAAGCAAATTACACATAATGTGTTTTGAGTGTAGGAAGTTTGGGCACTACAAGAGTAAGTGTCCAAAGAGGGTTAGAAAGACTCCACCGGCACCAAAGGTCAAGGAAGTCGGAGTCCCGACATGCAAGAGCAAGAAGCACGTGGTGTGCTTCCAATGCAAGCAACGAGGACACTATAGGAGTTAATGTCCAAGGGGGAGGCAACCTCACAAGGACAAGAGGCCAAACACGTGTAAAGGGGGAGCTAAGGCAACCCCTAAGGTAACATTTAAAGCTCATTCTTGCAATTCTAGTAGGATGCATGCTAGTAGTCTTATTGCCATTGTCAATAATAATAAGCATGTTAACACTAGAAATCGATACATGTGCTTAGGAGCCAAGCATGTTAGCCTAGATAAGAACAATTCTAGAAATGCTAACCCTAGAATTAACTCATCTAAGGCTAAGGAAAATCTAGATAGAAATCCCAAATCATCTAGACACATGCCTAGGAATACCTCAAAGAAAAATGATAAATCAAAACTTGAGGTATTAGAGAAAGAAAATCAAGTCTTGAGGTCAAGACTTGACTCTCTAGAAAAGGCTCTTAAGGATTTGACTCTAGGGTCTAGGGGTCAAAAACCCAAGTCCAAGGACAAGAAAGGTTTGGGTCACAAACCTAAGTCCCAATTGGTCAAGCCCACTTATCATAATGTTTCATTCGATTATGGAACAAAACCTAGGGCTAGGAAGACCATTACCAAGGTCACAAGGGGAGTCACCCCTATAGTTGACCTTGATGAGACCCAAATGACCAAGGCTTTAAAGCCTAAGAGGGTCATTAGGAGGGTTGCTAGGGAAGTTATCCCTAGTGAATATTTAGTGAACCCAATGAGCTCTAATAGGTATTGGGTTCCTAGGAGCATCTTCTCTACCCCATAGATGGGTTAGAAAGTGTCAACTCCGATTAGAAGGGTAGTTAACCCAACTTTGAGGAAATTGACACTCAAGGAGCATTTTCAAGGTTTTGAGAACTTTTGAAAATGAAATGGAATTATCATTTACTCCTTTGAAGAGTTAAATGTGCCTAAAGATTGGAAATTTCATTTTTAATCTCAATTGGCACAATTTGGGAAAATCTAGAGAACTCTCGAAGAAAAAAATGAAACATGCCAAGTTTTGAGGATAAATTTGATCTTTAAGTGGCATGAATTAATCTAGAGTTCAAGAAGTGTCAAAATTAGGATTTTGGTATTTTGGGGCAATCTAGGATTAAATTTGAAGTTAGCCAAGTGGTTAAGGATACTTAGATAGGTAATCTAGGTATATTTATTTATGCTAAATCTTGCCATGATTGTTTGCCCTCACATGTCATGACATCATGTTTAGTTTTATTATCATTTGAAATGTCATGATAATGCTCAGGCTAGTTTTTATGTCATGTTTATTTAAGTTTCAAACTTTATGCCATGACATCATGACATTGGCACATGTTTTCATTTATGATACCATTTTATGCCATGTCATCATCTCTTGCATTAATAATCAATTGAATTGATTTAAGGATGAAAAACACAGTTTGATATTGAGATCAAATTTGTGTTTAGAAAATGCATGAGACCTTAGTCTAAGATACCTAAACCCATATCTCACATCAAAATTGCCATGGATGTGTTTGATACACTTTAGATGTGTGTGAGATATTAGGATCATGAATTAGGATCAAGGTGCATAGTTCTTGTACCTAGATGAGCCTAATTCAAGAAATGGAGGATCATAGGGAAAGCTTGTGTACAAGTCATGTACATTTAGCCCTAAGATTATGGTCCTAAATTAAAAGGTTTAAAATCATTTTGAAATTGATTTGGAAAACCTTGATGAAGCCATCTTAGTGATTGCATTCATCATTGAACATTGTGATACAAAGTTGAGTTAAACTTGAACTATTTCAAAGTTTTTGAACTTTGTATCAAGATTGGAAAATGGAAGTTATTTTCATTGAAAACTATTTTTCAATGATAGTATATGTTATGAGGAATGTATCCTCAAAATTTCATAATTTTTCGAATTTTCTGGAATTTTCTAGGAGTTTCTGAATTTCGGGAAGGAAATTTCAGAAATCTCCTGTCAGAGTCTGGATCGGTCTGGGGACCGATCCAGGGAAGTCCTGATCGGTCTGCGGACCGATCCAGTGAGTAAGATCCAGAGAGCTTGGTGCGATCTGGTGAAGGCCTGATCGGTCTGGTGACCGATCAGTGACGATCCAGTGCGATCAATGAAGCATGGATCGGTCTGGGGACCGATCCAGGGGGTTTTTGATCGGTCTTAGGACCGATCAGTGCGTGCCAGTTTCTGATTTTCAGCAGGTGTCTGAAATTTCAGTTTTTGGGAGTTGAGTTTCGGGTTTCTAAAGGTTTGAAACTCTCCAAGACATTGTTGGTGCAATGGTCAAGGGACCTTTAGGGGGAGTTTTTACCTAATTGTCAAGGGGAGTTGACTCTTAGGGGGAGTTTTTACTCCTTAAGACTTTTGAGGATTAGTGACATAGGATTGTCACTAAGTTGATTGTTGAGTTTAGTATCAAGGGGGAAATTAAGAGTTTCAATGAAAGGTATGAGACTTTCATTAGGAGGAAACTCTTGACCTTGATTCTCCCTTTTTGATGTGTGTCAAAAAGGGGGAGAGTATTGGAAAATGGGAGAATGTTCTAGATAATGTTCAAGGAAGAACATTGAAGAACATTGGGAAACCTAAGTTAGGTTATCGGATTAACCTAACTTGATTATGGTTTTGTCAAACATCAAAAAGGGGGAGATTGTTGGTGCAACCTTAGGTCAAGGTTGACCTGGTTGACCTGACTCGAGTTGACCTGACTCGAGTTGTATTTTGATGTTTGACTTAGGAAGATTGTTGGTGCAACCTTAGGTCAAGGTTGACCTAGTTGAGTTGTATTTTGATGTTTGACACTCGTGGAAGAGTTGTATTCTTGATATGGGACAAGAATAGATGTTTGGGAGATTATTGGTGCAACCGTAGGTCAAGGTTGACCTGGTTGACCTGATTCGGGAAAGAGTCCAAGTATGGAGACTTGGCAACGGAAAAGTCCAAGCAGGGAACTTGGCACTGGAAAAGTCCAAGCAGGGAGCTTGGCACGCGAAAAGTCCAAGTGTGGAGACTTGGCACGGGAAAAGTCCAAGTATGGAGACTTGGCACTGGAAAAGTCCAAGTATGGAGACTTGGCACGGAGAAGTCCAAGCAGGGAGCTTGGCACGAGGGAAAGTCCTAACTGGGATGTTAGCCAGGTGAAAGTCCGGGTGAGTGAAGCCAGGCAAGGGAAAATCCAGATGGATCAGGGATGATCGGACATCTGGTGTTGAGGAAAGTCCAAGTAGGTCAAAGGGATTGACCGGACACTTGGCGGGGAATTCTAGCAGGTCAAGGGAGTGACCAGATGCTAGGAATGAAGTACCAACAGGTCGAGGTTGACCGAATGTTGGTTTGGAAGGCTTGAGACTTGGTTTGGGCAAAAACCAAGTCACTAGTTATCTGATCGGTCTGGTGACCGATCAGTAACCGATCAATGTGCTACTGATCGGTATCTGATCGGTCTGCAGACCGATCAGAAGGTGATCAGTAGCCACGAGAAAGACGCCTGATCGGTCTGTGGACCGATCAGGAGCTTCCCTGATCGGTCGTGGCGACCGATCAGGAGACGATGTCGCGGAAGGAAGAGCTTCAAAGCCAAGAGTTGGGATCGGTCTGTGGACCGATCCAGCTGTGGCCTGATCGGTCCACAGACCGATCAGAGTACGCACAGAATGTTTCTGTGCACTGACTGATCGGTCTGGGGACCGATCAGCGCAGGGCCTGATCGGTCTGTGGACCGATCAGGGTTCTAGCCGTTGCAACGCAACGGCTAGTTTCTTCGCTGTTTCTTCTTCGCAGGTATAAAGGAGACGAGGGCATCTTCTGTGCGAGAGTTTTCTTCCTCTTCTCTTCTGCTACAGAGCTGCTGTTCTGGTGCTTGAGCTTTGTTGAGCTCTTCTTCGCAAGCTTCGCGTGAGCTTCTTCCTTCGGCTGGGACTCCGATTGAGCTGCTGCTGTGGTTGGCGTCTGAGAAGCTGTTGCTTCTTCAACAGTCGACAAGAAGGCAAGGGTTGCTTACATTTGCTGTGTATTTACTTCTTGCTTCTCTTGTATTTGTACTCCTTATCTTGCTGTTGCAAGAAGTAGTTGTGGCGAGGTTTCTCCACCCATAAGGAGCTCATATTTAGCCGGTTCTCCGGGGACTCATCCACCGACGGATTGGTAGGCTTCGTCCACCTTACGGACACGCCGAGGAGTAGGAGTTCATCTCCGAACCTCGTTACATCGGTTTGTTTTTCTTCTCCTTATTTTCTTCCTTGTATTTCCGCTGCGACTAACCCTAACTGTAGAAAGAACGCGAGAATTTGGGGCGGCTATTCACACCCCCCCTCTCTAGCCGAGTACAAACGATCCTAACATCTAAGTGTGCAGGAACTTAAGAGCACAGGAAGTCGAGCAAAAGATGCAGCTAGCGAGAAGAACGGCACGGAAGAGAGCCGACGGACTCAGTGCGTCTGAGGACGAGGTACTACGGAAGAGTACTCGGGTGAACGAGAAGGAGACATGTGGTGTTTCTGAGGGACGAGAAACCAGAGCGGAAGATTGCTCGAAGGCTGGAAGTTGGGTTCGGGTGAGCCCTATTCCGGATACCCGAGATCACCCAAGCAAGTGGAGAAGAGCAGAAGATCCGGACCAATGCGAGTGGGACCAGAGCGGAAGACCCGGACCAAAAAGTCAACTTGAAGTTGACTTTTTGATTCGAGCGCCCGGAACCAAAAAAATATCTGGAACGCTGCGTGGTGCGTCCCGTTGTGACGAGAATAAAAGTTTATCTCCTTCTAGGTGCCTGGACCCCTTCCAAGCACCTCGACCAGGGCTATAAATATAGCCCTGGTCCTAGAAACTTAGACAGAACATTTGTAAACGATTTCTTTTGTTTAGCTTTCTAGTTGTGAGATCTAACTACTGTAAAAGGCTCCTCTGTCCAGAGGAGAATTTTAGTGAGCTTTATATCTTTCTTGGATTAACAACCTTCTCGGTTGTAACCAAGTAATTTCTTTGTGCCTTGTCTTTTTTAGTCTTTTAATTATTTTATGCAAGTGTTGATAATTATTAAGTTATAAAGTTCAAGGAAGGTTGCTTTCCTTTGCAAACTATTCACTCCCCTCTAGCCGACCGCCGAGGGTCCTACACTTTTGTCCCTATTTGGACTAGTCCTAATTACCCTCTTGGGTAAGTTATTGATTTTGAATGTGCCAGCTAGTATGGAGCCTCCCCTGAATTATTGGATTTGGGTTTTCAGTTTTTGGTTTGTGTCGATTTGCTTTATAGTTGTAATAGACTTGGTTATAGTTTGAGTTTAGATTAATTTTATTTTTATTTTATTTAGGTTTAGTTGTTACTTTGGTTAACGTTACTAAATTTTGTTTAAAGAGTTTATTTTTTAAGGTCAATTTATTTAGTTTTAAATAGTGTATTATGTTGGTCCCTTTGGAGGCCGGCAAGAGGGGAGGGGTGAATTGTCCTACAAAAATTAAACCAAAAATCCTTCTCGGATATTTAACTACTTTAAAAGACACTTGTAATAATAAAACTAAGAGACTAAAAGAAAAGAGCAGACACAAGAGATTTACTTGGTTTGCAAAATTGCAATCAGGGGATTGCTAATCCAAGGAAAGTAAGCGCACTATCTGTTTATCTCCTTGGGGCGGAGTAGCCTCTTTACAGCGTTGATAGTGTTAGGACCTTCGGATGCGGCTAGAGAGGGGGGGTGTGAATAGCCGACCCCAAATTGGCGTTTCTTTCTACAAATCAAGTTAGCGCAGCGGAAAAATAACAACAGAAACGTAAATGGAGAAATCAAACCTCAAGCACAGCGATATAACGAGGTTCGGAGATGATACTCCTACTCCTCGGCTTGTCCGTAAGGTGGACGAATCCTATCAATCCGTCGGTGGATGAGACCCCGGAAAACTGGCTAATAAACACTCCTTCTGGGTGGAGAAACCTCGCCACAAAGTTCTTGCAACAGCAAGATAGGAGTACAAAGATACAGCGCAATACAAAGGCAGTAAGAATGTAAAAACACAGCTTGCCTTCTCGTCGACTGGATGAAGCAGCAACTTCACGAAACACCTACAACAGCAGGAACCAGCCGAAGGAAGCTTCCACGAAGCTTCAGGAAAATGAGAGCTCAACAAAGCTCTGATTGCAGTAAGTTCAGTAAGAAAAGAGAAGCAGCAGCCTACAAATCCTGTAGCCCTCTACCTGTTATATAACCTGCGAAGAAGAAGACACATAAACTAGCCGTTGTGTCGCAACGGCTAGGGCCTGGACCAATCAGGCACACTCCTGATTGGTCCAGACCTTCTCTGATCGGTCTTGGGGACCGATCAGGACCTATGTTGATCGGTCCCCAGACCGATCAGCATGCTTCACAGAGAATTACGCAACTCTCTGATCGGTCTGTGGACCGATCAGGACTCAGGTGGATCGGTCCACAGACCGATCCCCCTCTTTCTTCTCCCGATCTTCTTCGCTTCTGATAGGTCACTAGACCGATCAGGTAATTCACAGAAACACACTGTTTGGTTACTGATCGGTCACCAGACCGATCAGTCAACCAGCGTATCACTGGATCGGTCATCAGACCGATCCAGGTTTAGAGCTCCCAGCCCTAAACCCTACCTGGTCCTGAGAACGAGCTACCGAGCCCTCTCTGACCTAGTCCGGAGAATGAGCTACCGAGCCCTCTCCGACTTCGTCCGGTCAAGAGAACGAGCTACCGAGCCCTCTCTGACCTAGTCCGGAGAACGAGCTACCGAGCCCTCTCCGACTTCCCATGCCAAGCTTCCATACTTGGACTTCTCCCGTGTCAAGCTCCCTGCTTGGATTTTTCCGTGCCAAGTCTCCATACTTGGACTTTTCTCGTGCCAAGTCTCCATACTTGGACTTTTCACCAGATGTCTGGTCAACCTTGACCTATCTGGATTTCCCTTGCCTGGCTTCACTCACTAGGACTTTTCAACTGCCTGGCTTCACTCACCAGGACTTTCCCTTGCCTGGCTTCACTCACCAGGACTTTCACCTGGCTTCACTTACCAGGATTTTCCAACTGCCTGGCTTCACTCACCAGGACTTTCCCTTGCCTGGCTTCACTCACCAGGACTTTCACCTGGCTTCACTTACCAGGATTTCCCAAATCAGGTCGACTCACCTCGGGTCAACCAGGTCAACCTTGACCAAAGATTGCACCCACAATCTCCCAAGTTTGTATTCTGTCAAACATCAGAATACAACTTTTCTATTCTCGTCAAACATCAGAATAGAACTTTTCTATTATCGTCAAACATCAGAATAGAACTTTTCTATTCTCGTCAAACATCAAAATACAACTCGAGTCAGGTCAACTCGAGTCAGGTCAACCAGGTCAACCTTGACCTAAGGTTGCACCAACAGATAGCACAAATAAAAGAAACAGAAATGAAAGCACAAAGAAAATTGATTACAAGTGAGATGATTGATCTGTGCAAACCAGTGCTATATTTATAGCAATGATCGGGGCGCCCCGAAGGGGTTCCAGGCGCCCTGGGGGATAAAACTTTATCCCCCAACGTTCAGATTGAGTTTGACTCGATCTGGTCAACATCTTCGGTCCGAGCGCCCCGGAGGGTTCCGGGCGCCCCGGCCCCCAAAAGTCAACTCTGGTTGACTTTTTTCGTCCGGTCGCTCTACTTCGGTTCAGCTCATCTCGGTCCAGGTCTTCAACTCCGGCTCCGATAGCTTGGGTGATCTCGGCCATCCGGAATAGGGCTTACCCGAACCCAAGTTCCGGCCTTCTCCTCGAGGAGCCTTCCTTCCGGGTTTCTCGTCCCTCTAACGTCGCACACGTTCTTCTCGTCCACCGGTGTACTCTTCCACGGTCACCTCGTCCCTCGGACGCACCGAGCCTGTCGGCTCTCTCCCGTGCCGTCCTTCTCGCTAGCCGCGTCTTCCACTTGACTTCCTGTGTTCCTAAACTCCTGCACATTTAGACACAAGGGTTAGACAACGCAGAACCTAACTTAGCTTGTTTGATCACATCAAAACACCTTGGGGTTCCAACATATTATTCTTAGGTACGTAATATTAATTGATTCTTATTTGCGTGGTTAAGTACGCTTTCAGAACCCAGGCTTTAGTTTGATTTTTATGTTGATTGATTAAAGATACAAAGGTTTAATTGGTTGAACTGGACTTGTATCCAAGTCCGGACTTATTGTACATGGCTCTTTGTGATCTAAGTATCATATCAAGGTCTAGTTATGAATTTTTCTAGTAGTTGTTTTAGTTCAAATACTTCGTCTTTCAATCTAGAATTATCCTCCTCAAGTTGTGCAACTTGAGTCTGAATTTCAGATTGAATTGGCTTAATTGTTGAGTTTGAATTTAGTTGTTCATTAAGTTTTTTTTTTTTGCTTAGTTTGTTTATTGATCTTCAGATACAGTCAATTTCTTATGTAAGCATGCAATAATTTTAAAGAATTTTTTGCTTAAGATAGATTGTACCTCATTGAAACCTTTGGAAACAAGTGTGAACTCGTGGCTCGATTCAGGTTCGGACTCGTCTTCCGACTCACTTTCTGACTCTGGTTCGTACACCATCAGTGCGAGACAGTTGGTGTGCTTTGGATCATCGCCGTCTGATTCTTCCGCAGATGATTCATCCCAAGTTACTTTGAGGGCTTTCTTCTTTTTGAGATTTGGGTAGTCATTCTTGTAATGTCTCTTCTTGTTGTATCCAAAGCATGTAATGTTTGTCTTGTTGTTGTTGGAGTTAGAAGTGGAGTTGATCTTCTGCAGGTCCTTTTTGGTGAAGTTCTTTTTTCTCCTAGTGAATATTTTTCTTACCAGGTTCATTAGATATTCTTCATCGTCTGAGTCTAGGTCAGACTCAACTTCAGGTTCTGGTTTAGTTCTGGATTTATCTTTTGACATTCCTGCAACAAGAGCAATACCTTTCTCCGATTTGGCATTAGTCTATTCGTGTAGCTCTAATTCACAGAAAAGTTCATCTAATTTTAGTTTAGATAAATTCCTTGAGATTTTATAGGCATTCACAATGGATGCCCATAATGCATTTCGAGGGAAGGCGTTTAGAGCATACCTCATTAGATCTCGGTTCTTGATCTGATGGTCGATTATGTGGAGTCTGTAGAGGGTGTCTTTTATCCTCACGTGCAGTTGACTAGCGGATTCTCCTTCCTGCATTTTGACATTAAAGAATTTATTTAAGAGTAAGTCTTTTTTTGTTACCTTTGTGTCACTGGTTCTCTCATGTAATTCTATGAGCTTTTCTATAGTTCCTTTGCATTTTTGTATGGGTCGACACTGTTCAGTTCCTTCTTCGTTAGTCCGCACTGGATTGTGTTGAGGGCTTTAAAGTCGATTTGGGCTTTCTTCTTCATCTCCGGATTCCAATTTTTCAGGTCCAATGAAATTCCGGTGCTGTGGTCGATTAGCGCCTTGTATCCTTTGGTGACACTGAACCACTGGTTGAAGTTGGTGCTTAGGTACATTTTCATTCACTTCTTCCAATATGAAAAGTCATCCTCGTTGAATAGAGGTGGACAAATAGTGTTGTATCCTTCGTTTTGGGTCATTTATCACTAAAATAGAGAACTAAAGGAAGGTACCAAGACTTGGCCTTGGATTAACAGAGTTTAAGAAACTAAAAAGGAAATCGAGGAATTCGAGTGGTGTTGCACCAACTTCGAGTAAAAAATTAAACGAGAGAAAAATTATTTGAGGAGGTAAAGTTTTATCGATTCAAATAGAATACGAAAAACTGAAATCCAAAGAATAAAGCAATTCCCCCTGGCTTGATTGGTGATTGTACCAAATCAGAGCAAAACTTGGCTTTGATACCCCTTATTGGATCGAGTCACAAGTGAGAGGGGGATAGTGAATCACATGATTTTAAAAAATATTTTTTTTAGTTTTTAAAACAAAGTGCGCAGCGAAAAAACATAGAAATTAAACAGAGTAAATAAGAAGACAGAAACAGACACGGTCAGTTTTAATTGGTTTGAAATCTTTGGCGACTCCTACTCGAATACCAGGGTCCTGCGGACCTATCGATGGTTAATCCATTAAAATACCTCTTTCGGAACATCCAGAAGAGGGAATCGAGTACAAAGAAATTCAGAATAGGTGCAACACACTGCACTTGTCCTTTTACAATAATTAAGTACATCCTGAGATGGTCGGCTTGAGCTCGATGTTTGGACATGTTCTTAGCGGTAGACGAGTGTAGCAGCGTTGTAGCAGAGTTGTTGTAGGAAGCCGGAGTAGTCAGAACCTTAATCGAACACTAGAAGTTTGTATGCCAGTTTATTTCATGGCTTGGGCGAGTATTCCTCTTATTGAGCATGGAAGGCGCCTCCAATATGGTAAGTCTAATCCTGAACAACCCGATCCTTATCTTTGACGAAATTTGAACTTTATCCTGCGAAAGCTGCCTTCCATGCACTGAAGACGACTTCTATGAATAGTCTCAAGGTGTCTTCCATGCTTGAAGGCGCCTTCTATTTTATTCCATCCCCTGGAAGGCACCTCGGGTACTGTTTACCTGAGGCTTTTTGTGTTCTTCTTGCCTTGCAAAGCGTGTTAGTCCAATATGTTGGTCCCTTGCGGTTGGCAAGAAGGGAGTGAATTGCCCTGCATAAATAAACTCAAACCTTTCTCGACTTATAGCTTAATTAATACAAACACTTTCACAAAAAGAAACTAATTAACAAAAGAAATAAGAGGCAGATCATTTACATGGTTTGCAATCATGGGTTACTAATCCAAGATGTTGAAAGCTCACTATAGATCTCCTTCAGCGAAGATTCCTCTTATAGCAATTAAAGCACTCAATTATAAAGCTAAACAGAAGAAAAATCATTTACAAGTGTTTTGTTTAGTTACTAGGATCAAGGATATATTTATAGCCTTGATCGGGCGCCTGGAAGGGTTTCAGACACTTAGACATAGATGAAACTTTCTTTACATTGCACTGGATCACAACAGGTGGTGTCTCGATAAACTTTATGATTTGGGCGCCTGGACCCACTCCAGGCGTCCGAACCCTATTAAACTTAATCCACAGTCGAGGGCGCCCTCAAGGGCACCCTCGACACCCGAAGTGGTCCGGGCGTCCAGACTAGCTTTGGGCACTCGGACTTCGGGCGCCTGGAATCACTCCAGGCGGTCGGACCACAATCAATAGCAAGTTGACTTTTCATCTGGCTTCCACTCACTTGGGTGATTTCGGCCATCCAAAATAGGGCTCACCCGAACTCATTTTTCGACCTTCTCGAGCAAGCTTTTGCTCCGACTTCTCGTCCCTCCTCGTCCGCCAATGTACTCTTCCGCAGTGCCTTATCCCTCGGACGCACCAAGCCTGTCTCTTTCTCATGTCGTCCTTCTCGCTAGCTGCGTCTTTCGCTCGACCTCCTATGCTTCTAAGTTCCTGCACACTTAGACACAAGACGTGAGACTACAACAGGACCTAACTTGACTTAATTGATCACATCAAAACTACCACGGGATACTTACAATCTCTCCCTTTTTGATGTGAGCAACTCAAGTTAAGTTTGAGTAAACTAAAAACAAATAAGAGTAAAAATGACAAGTATATGCTTTTCATTTAAGAGAAAAAAAAATGTGTAAAAATGTTGCCCTTCCCCTGGACACCTCTACTTCTCTTCCATTGATCATATTAAAAATAGGGGTAAGCTATGAACGTAACTTAAAATAGATTTAAAATAGAGTCTATAACGACTATCATCCAGAAAATTATGGAGTTTAAATTTCAAAAAATTTGGTTTTTTACCATTTATAAATTAATTTTGGAAAAAAATAATTTTAAATTTATTATTAATTGTTCAAAAATTCTAAAATTTTTTATAATAATTAAGTAGAAATATCCATAACTAGAAAAAAAATTTCTACAAACAAGATGAAATTAATTTAAGCAATAATAATTTCTTTTCTTTAGCAAGATGGAATTGCTTAAAAAAATTGTTAAAAATAGTTTCTTAGTTCAAAAAATATTGAAATATTTTCTGAAAAGGTAACGAAGCAAGTATTTCTACAGAAAAAAAAATTTTCATGAATTTTTAATATTAAGAAATTATATTTGGATAAATAATTCAAAAAAAAATCACCAATTGTTAAAAAAATTCTTAGATAGAGAAAATGATAAGATTTTATAGAAAAAATAAAGTTCTTAAAGATAACCCTGAGAAATATTTTTAAATTGAGAAATACGATTTTCGTTAGAAAATTCATAAAAAATAAAATAATAAATAAATGATTTTTTTTATAAATAAGAGATGAAATTATCTTTCTTGGAAAAATTAATATCTACTTAATTTTGAACAAAATTTATATGAAAAGTGTTAGACAATTTTAAGATTTTAAGCCAGAGAAAAAAATAAAAAAATAAAATAAAAAATCAAGCATCCATAATGGTTTTTAATTTAAATATGATTTTGAAATTCAATATAGATTCCTTTTAACTAGATTAATCAAAAACTTTCTAGGAATAGATTGTCATTTTACTTTTGTAATTTGACACTTATGGTATCTAAAATACCAGTTAAACATTCGGTGATATTTGAAATTTCTTTCTGGAGAATATGAAAGATTTGAGCATGAATTATCTTTTTTTAGCATTTCAATTTTGTATTTTCATCTATTAATTTCTCAATTTTTTTTAGGCATACATATTTTTTCTTTGATTTTACATAATTAGATTTGGTTTTACACATATCTACTTATCATTTTAATGCATTCATACAGTTGATTTGGAGGAAGTTTACATACCTAATTTACCATATCATTTTCATTGGTAGATGCTTTCCTTTCATCGCTGTTTTCTTCCGAAGACTCTCCCCCTTTATTGATGCTTATCTCAGACGAGCTTTCTTTGTCTTCAGGTAAGTATTTGGGTATAAGAGTTATTCCAATAATTTTCTCGGTCTCGGATTCTTTTGACGACGACTTGGTGTCCATCGAGGAGTTGGATTTGACTTCTTCTGGTTCTTCATAAAGCTTCAAAAAAAATTTTCAAAGTTCTTTTGCACTCTTGTAGTTGTCGATTCTGTCGAGATCCTAAGCAGGTAGAACGCTCAAAAGGTGGAACTCAGTCTTATCATTTGCCATAAAATCGTTGCACTGCTTCTGAGTCCATCAATCCTCCTTAAGTTATTTTCCTTCTTCGCTTGTGGACATATCAAAACCGTACTTAATCATTAGTAAAATATTGAAATCAGCTTTAAAATATACCTCCATTCGACGTCTCCAAAACGCAAACTCCCCCTCGAACATTGGTGGGTAGATGCTAGCTGCGGCCATTTCTTGTGCTTCAATTGGCGGTTAGTCCCTCTGAAGCGTCCTTGCTTTGATACCACTTGTTGGTCTCTTGCGACCGACAAGAGGGAGATGAATTGCCCTGCACAAATAAACTCAAGCCTTTCTCGACTTATAGCTTGATTAATACAAACACTTGCACAAAAAGAAACTAATTAACAAAAGAAATAATGGGCAGATCGTTTACTTGGTTTGCAATCAAGGGATTGCTAATTGAAAGCTTACTATAAATCTCCTTCAGACGGAGAAGCCTCTTACAGTAGTTAAAGCACTCAATTACAAAACTAAACAGAAGAAGAATCATTTACAAATGTTCTGTTTAGCTACTAGGATCAGGACTGTATTTATAGCCCTGATCGGGGCGCCTAGAAGGGTTCCAGGTGCCTAGACATGGATAAAACGTTATCCACGCCGTACCGGATCGCAACAAGTGGTGTCTTGATAAACTTTCTGGTTCGAGCGCTTGGATCTGCTCCGGGTGCTCGAACCCTGTTAAACTTGATCCACAGTCGAGGGCGCCCTCGGAGGCGCCCTCGTCACTTGAAGTGGTCCGGGTGCCTGGGCCACAGTCAACGACAAGTTGACTTTTCATCCAGCTTCGGCTCTGGCTCCTCTCGCTTGAGTGATTTCGGTCATCCGGAATAGGGTTCACCCGAACCCATTTTTCGGCCTTCTTGAGCAACCTTCCACTCCGACTTCTCGTCCCTTGGAAACATCATGCGCCTCCTTCTCGTCCGCCAGCGTACTCTTCCACAACGCCTCGTCTCTCAGACGCACCGAGCCCGCTGACTTTTTCTCGTGTCGTCCTTCTCGCTAGCTGCGTCTTTCGCTCGACCTCCTATTATTCTAAGTTCGTGCACACTTAGACACATGGTGTCAGACCACAACAGGACCTAACTTGACTTGATGATCACATCAAAACTACCACGGAGTACTTACTCAATAAACTAAATAATAACCTGCAAGACAAGTATTAGCACAATAATATTGAGTAGTAGTTAGACGCTGTCTCCCCGAGACCAGGATCTAGTCAAGGTTTTAGTTTAGGGATCCAAAATGGACCTAAACTGGACCGACGCCTACTGTCCCTTAATCGGGGTGCGTCCTCACCTAGTCACTTTCCTCTAGTGACTTACCTTTCCTTATCAACTTGCAATCGGTTGACTAGCCTCTTGACCCACTAGGTTTTCATGCAATTGTCAGGTCCGTAAATCCAACTGGATTTCTGTCGGCTGTCAGGTCCTGCAAATCCAATTAGACTTTCTGTCAGATATCAGGTCGGTCCGTTGACCTATCTGGACTTCGCACCAGCTATCCAGTCCCACTGACCTAGCTAGGTTTCAGCCTGGTGTCAGGTCCTCCAGACCCGTCAACTCCTGCACAATTAGTAAAGCACTTAGATTACAACAACACCCATTTAGATCACAACAACACCTAACTTAACTCATTTGTCATTCATCAAAATCTGAGTTAGACCGTTAATGCAAACTGCATCAATAATTGTTGCCTGAGCGTCGAGTTAGGAAAAAAGATATTGACATCTGCGTTTAACATAATTTTTTTAAAATAAATTTATCCCCTCTGGCAGTGCTTCTAGATTACAATGAGCATCTGTTTTCTAGGATATAATAAAGAAATCAAGATTGCAATATAACACAGGTTGCTCGTGATAAACTGAGAAAATATGTGATTGCTATCATGGGAAGATTGCAAAGTGAAATGTACGACAGAGTGGAAGAAATGAAGGGATGAAGGTTGAAGAATTTCTTTGTTATTGCTTTTTTTCTCATCTACTGCTTATGGTCATGGCCTTCTCTACTGATCATGGTCATGGCCTTCTCCTTAGCTACAGCAAATGATCGAATAAAGGTCATTCATTGCATTTACTCCCCAACCTTGAAATGCTAGTCGTTGGTTGACCGTTTCAGTCGATGATTACGAATTTTGAATTAATCGCACATTAATGTATTTGTTTAAGCAGCAAGTAAAAGAATTATTCAATGGCAAAACATTGGTTTAGGATAAATTTTGTCTCGATCGGTCTAACATTCAACATGCATAGGTCGTGCTTGTACACGAGTCACATTTGATTCTGAATAATTCGGACCTTGAATTTGCACCTTCTACATGAGCGTGCGTGAGAGAGAGTTTTTCCTATGCGTATGTTCACAACTTCAATGCTTATAACATAATATAAACCTAATACCATAAAATTCTCAATATAAGACTTAAATTTCATTCAAAATAGAGTCTCATTCATTCTTTGTTTTTTCCATCTCTTTTCCATTTACATTTTCAATATTTTATTTGTTAGCAGTTGATTATCTTACTGATTGGTTAGTCAATTTTATCCATTGAAAAAAT